>NC_132790.1:61896500-62197500 GCF_048418805.1 Vulpes vulpes | reverse complement strand
CAGCCTCCAAGAAAATGAGCACATTTAAGAGAATGACATCATCCCAGTTTATATGGAATGGGATTAGAGGGATAAGGATAAGGAATCAGAGTAACTGTTTTGTGTACTTATTAACTTTTAAATTAGTTTTTTAATTATTTCAATATATAATATACATTTATTATGGAAAATTAGAAAAATGCCAACACATAAATGTGAAAAATTAAAACACTGCATTTCTACCATTTATAGATTACTGATGTAACTTCAGTCCAGAGCATACCCTTTGTGGGGGATTAAATTCTTGGTTCCAATTCTCCACTCCCCTGTAGTAGTATTAAATGTCTACACTTTGTCATGGCCTTATAGACGGCTGGCTAAACTACACTGGCCCTTGATTTCAGGCCTTGCTTTGGCCAATGGGATGTTAGCAGAAATGATGCAATCAATGGTTTGAAATGTGTTCATGTGGTACGGTTTTCTAATTTACACTCTTGCCATTCACTAAGAGAAGGACATGCCTCAGGTAGGTGTTGGTCTAAGGAGGAGGAGGAGAAACACATGGCATAGACCTGGCCTCAGCCTGAAGTCCCACCAAAGCCAACCCAGATAATTCCAGATTACTTGCAAATGAGAGAGTAAGGAATAAATACCTATTATTGCACACCACTGAAATTTTCAGGTTATTTTGTACATTTTTAAAAAAGATTTTATTTATTTACTTGAGAGAGACAGCATGAGAGAGACAGTGAACATCAGTAGGGGGGAAGGGTAGAGGGGGAGGGAGAAGCAGGCTTCTTGCTCAGTGGGGAGCTTGATGTGAGGCTTGATCTCAGGAACCCAGGATCACGACCTGAGCCAAAGGCAGATGCTTAATCAATCAAACACCTAGGCGTCCCTATTTTGTGCATTATTGTGGCAACAAATGGCCCATACTCTGAGATATTTTCCTAGACACAATTTTTAACCAAAACGAGAGCATAGTTTTGTAGGTCACTTGTTTCTATTCATATACTTAAATAATTTTTATTTTATCTAATACTCAAATCATATCCAAATTTCTCCAGTTGACAAAGAAAATACCCTTTACAGCTGGTTTATCCAAACCAGCTTCAAATCAAGGCTCTGACACAGCCATCTAGTTAGGTACCTAAGTTTCTTTAACCTAGCACAGTCCCCTTTGGGATGACAGTGGCATGTTAAAGTTGAACATTGTGCCTAGAGTATGCCATAGGTGATGCCACGTGCTTCAGATTGCTTTGGGAGACCTTAATGTCTGGGTGACGCTTCTGCCAAGCTCTCACATACTAGGTAAGTCTAGGCCTAGGCTAAGGCCTGACTGATTTGATCAGTAAAGGTACAAGCCCATTGAAATTTAGACAGAATTACTTACTTCACTTAGGCAGTGAAAGGAAATATGCTGAAGGTACCAGCTTGCCATGATCCTTGGCCACATACCAATGGGGATGACTCTGAAGCCACAGGGTCAGTGACTGTGTGGAATCACAGGACCTGCTGGTGGACCGGTAAAACGCAAACTCCAAGCTGAGCAGGGATACATTCTGTATCAATGTTTGGAGGCAGGTGGCAGCAAGGATGGAACAGAAGGCCCCATTCCTCAGCAGAACCTGGGAGGCCAGGAGAAATGGTTTCCAAAAAGGCCTCCCAGGGGAGATAGGGAGGCTAGTGGAAGGTGGCCTCATGGCGGCTCCCTACCAGCCTCTCATCCTGTGTTCTGAGATCACAGGACATTCTGCCAAGACCAGAATAGCTGCTGCTCAAGCCTTTGCCTGTGTAGATACATTCAAGGTCTCATGACTCTGGACAGAGCTGTCTTCCTATACCTTCCTGAATGATCCTAAGGTTGCCTGTCGAGTGAAGGTGCTCATGGTCGGAATATATCACTCTGTGATGATCCTTTGGCACTTTACAAATGTTCAGTTCCCCATCAATTGTTCATCTGAGGATGGTAGCAACAATGAATAAAGCTTGTTTGAATCAACCATTTTAATAATGTTGGTGAAACAATGCTCTCTTCCTTCTGCATCTGTTAGCTAGCATTCTTTGAGGAATTAAGCTTTCCTTCTGCCTCTGGGGCTCTCTGGTGCCTCTGAAATTAAGTTCCTACTAAAAATGCGGGATTGATGCTTGATTTTTACAACTGCATATTCCAATTTTTATTATTAAAAAATTCAAAGATATACAAAAGTTTAAAGAATAGTACTGTGAATACACCTATACTCACCACTCAGATTGGAAAACTGTCTACATTTACTGTAGTTGCTTTATCTCTGTGTGTATATGTTATATTTTTGTTGAAAGTAAATTGCAGGGGATCCCTGGGTGGCTCAGTGGTTTAGCACCTGCCTTCGGCCCAGAGTGTGGTCCTGGAGTCCCGAGATCGAGTCCTGCATCAAACTTCTGCATGGAGCCTACTTCTCCCTCTGCCTGTGTCTCTGCCTCTCTCTCTCTCTGTCTCTCATGAGTAAATAAATAAAATCTTTTAAAAAAAGAAAGTAAATTGCAGACATCATTATACTTCACTCCTTATTTCAGCAAGCATTTCCTCAGAATAAGGATATTTTGTTACATAAACACAATGCCCTTAAAACTCCTAAGATGATTAACATTAATCTCCAACATTGTATTCAAAATATAAATATATATATATAGTTCAACATTACATTCCAATTTAAATCTCCCATTGTCCCCCAAATGTCTTTTATATCTTTTTTTAAAAACAAAACAAAATAAAACCAGAATCAAATTTCATGCATTACATTGACTATGTCTGGTTACTATTTATTTTATTTTATTTTATTATTTTTTAAGGTTTTATTTATTTATTTGTGAGAAACAGAGAGAGAGAAAGAGAGAGGCAGAGACACAGGAAGAGGGAGAAGCAGGTTCCACGCAGGGAGCCAGACGTGGGACTCAATCCCGGGTCTCCAGGATCACGCCCTAGGCTGAAGGCAGAGCTAAACCATTGAGACACCCAGGCTGCCCTGGTTACTCTATTTTAATCTAATTAATCCTCTTCTTTTTCTTCAGTGGCATTGATTTTTTTTTAAGAAACTAGGCCAATTGTCTTGTAGAATGTCTCAAATTCTGGATTAACGTAACTGGTTTCTTTATGGGCCACTTGACTTCTACTTCCATGGATTTCTTTCAGATTCAAATTACATCCAAATGCTTGATTGGGTCCAACTTAAATATTTCTGACATCCCCAGGTAATGTTGCAGCCATCATATTGCATCTTTTTAGGACACATAATGTCAGGCTGTCGCACTGTAAGGGATGCTGCGTTTAGGCTAATGATGCCTATTTAGGTTAGGGATAACCAGATTTCCCCATTGTAAAAGCACATTTCCCCTTAGTGATTAGTAAATAATCTCTGGGATGATACATTGGCACAGTGTGAATGTGTGTTCCTCAACAGCCTTTCAATGATTGGGCCGAGCAGCCAAGAATAATAGGCCATAGAACAAGGGAGGCAGATGCTGCAGTGAAGCATCTACAAGCCAAGAAACACCAAGGACTACCAGTCCCCATCAGCAGCTGGAAGAGGCAAAGAAGGATTCTCTCTATAGGTTTCAGAGGGAGCATAGCCCTGCCAACACCTTCATTTCAAATTTCTGGCCTCCAGAGCTCAGGGAAACAGTGTCATCTAGAAGAAAAGATGCCACATGGGGAGTCAAAGATCTGGATTTTAACCTTCTTACCAGCAGTGCATCCCTGGGTCTCTGTCTCCTGGTCTATGAAATGGAGCCTATACTTGTCATACTTCTTTCAGAGATGGGGTTGTAAGGATACTATCCATGTGTCACAAGGGGACATTGTTTTCATGGGAAGTAAGTAAACCAATAAAGGCTAAAAATGAATCAGTAATTATATAGGGGATTGCAAAATGATGCTTTGCTTTTCTTCTCTGTTTATTAGCTCACATTTGTTTTTCTGTAAGGAAGAGCTTTCCCTCATCAACTAGGATGAACTAAATAAAGTTCCTACACACACACACACACACAGAAGCAGGGTAAATGTTTTCTTTGTCTTTTGTCAATTTTTAGAATAAGGACTTAATATAATAGTTATCTCTAATAAAGGCGGTTGAATTTTTTCTCCCCCCCCTTTTAAAAATTATTACTACAGACTCATGTGTCTTTGTGTATTCAATGTTTTATAATAAATTGCAGTCATTATTCTTTCTTTTTTTTTTTTTTTTTGGTGCTCCAGTGGTCTCAAGTTGGGCCACTGAGAAGTCTTCAAATTGACTCCCATGACCTGTCCTGGCACATATCTCTTCATGATTCTCATCACTTCAGTGCTTGTAATTAATAGAGCAACGTACCGTGAGTGAATCCCAATCTAAACTATGGACCTTAGGCGATTATGACACATCATTATAGGTTCATCAGTTGTAATAAATGTGCCACTCTGGTGTGGGATGTTGATAGTGGAGGAGGCTGTGAATGTGTAGGGGCAGAAAGTACAGGAGAACTCTCTCTGTAGCTTCTGCTCAATTTTGCTATGAATCTAAAACTGCTCTTAAAAAAGTATTTTTTAAAGAGATACATTAATTTTTTTATATGAACCAGTAAGCAATTAATAATTATAGAGAATAAAGAAGCAAATACAGAAATATTATACTCCTGCCTCTGTCTTTCCTTCCTTCCTTCCTCTGTCCCTCTCCTAGCCTCTTCCTGGAGGTAATCACTGGGAACAGAGGATTCTATGGGACATGCATCCATGGTGTGTTATGTGAATGTAAAAAAGAATGCAAAAGCCCTTCATGTACCAACATGGAGTGATTGCAAGACATATTGTTAGTGAGAAAAAAAAAAAAACAAGGTGCAGAACAGCATATAAGATGTCAGCTTTTGTAAAAGAAAGGTGGAGGGAAAGAATGTACACTAATAACACACTCATATCTACTCGCTTAGCTTTATAGAAAGTAATACTGGGAAGGTAATCTGGAAACTAATAAAAATAGTTGCTCATCGGAGCTGGAATGGGGAAAGTAATGGGGGGATGAGAATGGAAATGTGCCTTCTCTGAATATAGCTTTTTATGTCATTTGGATTTAACTACATAAAAATTTTATATTCACAAAATAAAATTAAATAAGGAAGAAAAAAAGCAAATCTTAAAATTGAAAACAAATTAGGCTAGAGGAACTTAACTGCATAACAAATTAGTAACAGCGATGCCAAGAAAAATGTTTTTCAGACATCTTTGACATGGTTCTTTGGCAGTATGTCTTTTGCGAGATGTATTCCAAGAGAAGAAAGAACTGCAAGAAAATAGTCGATTTCACTTCACAGTTTTATTAGGAACAGAGCTGTTTTAATTTGGTGACTATTTTAGGTATGTTGTAAGATAAAGCAAAGAAGTAAATACTGGAAACTATGTATTATGTATTATAGAGAATAAAACAATTAATTAACCATATTCTAATATTACTAGAGACCTAACATTTTGAAGGTAAGAGAAAAGAGATCCAAATACAAAATAAAATAGATTTAATAGAAAATCTGCATTGTTAAATTTGAATTGGAATAAATATGAACCCATGATTTATATATGTGTACATAAATATGTATAAAGTCCCTAAGGGGCCTGACAGAGTGACTTGTCTCAGTTTTAAAACCAAAAGACCTGTGTCCTGAGAACTCCATCAGTTATATATAAAATATGTCTATATCTAAATAAAATAAATGAAAATATAAACATATTTCATATATAATGTATGATATGTAAAATACATATATAAACTATATCTACTATATATGATAGTTCTCCTCATTGAAAGGGCCTAGAAGCAATAGTCCCCAAGCCTCTAGATCTTCGATTCTGAACACTATTCCCACTCAAAAGAACCAGGGTTCCTCGGGTTAGGGCTGGGGCAAGGAACAATGAACAGAGTCTGAAACATCTTGTTGGTCCAGAGAATGAGCAAATGTTTAAAGACAGCAGGGGACAATGTTTTCTGGGACATGAGACTTTTCAGTTTGAAAATTAGGACAAGTTGGTCACTCAGTCAAGTCATCTATAGATAGACATTTGGATTACTTCCAATTTTTTGCTATTATAATGTCACAAAAACAAACCTTTTTCATATTTGTTTTGTGTTTGTGGATGTACATCTAGAAGGTAGATTCCTGGCAGTGGAATTCTTGGGTTAGAAAGTAAATGCATCCGTGCTTTTGTTAGATATTGGCAAATTCTCCTCCATGGAAGTAGAAATTGTGCTGTTTGGCCTCTCGTTCTGTGCCCTGGTACTTGGACCTGACCCAGCAGGGACGGAACATCTCATGCCATAGTTAGGAGGAGGTGTGCCAATACCTCCGAGAAAGACAAGTGACTGCAATTTATTTCCAGAGAGTATAAATGACTGCCATTAGCTTTTTCCTAGATAATGGTTTTGAAAGCCAGATGAGGGGCAGGGAGGAAAAGATGTTTTAGCATCTTTGGGAGAGGCCCTAAGTCCAGATTTCCTCTGCACCCCAGTTCTGCTTGGGTTTCTCACATTCTGATACCCAACTCAGGAAAGATAGCACAGTCCAACCCTACAATTCCAAGCCCATTCTCTTTCAATACTCAGGTCCTCATCACTGATTAACACAGGGCATTCTCAGCCCGGTCTGCTCCTTGTGGCCCTCAGCTTCTTTGGGCTCTTGAGTTGGTACCAGGACACAAGGATCTCAATTCTCCATCCTAGTCCTCTTGTCTCTAACCAGGGCACCATGCTTTTCCCCTTGGCACTGTCAGTAGGACAGGACTGTTCAGTTCATGTAGGATTCAACAGAAGCCTCCCCAGCACAGCTGTTTTCAATTGTGTTTGTTTTCCTCCCAGCAAATATAACATTTACATTTGCATAAGCATAGCCACATTTTATGAAATCTCAAATTCTTTTTTTTGTTTTTTTTAATTTTTTAATTTTTTATTTTTTTTTATAAATTTATTTTTTATTGGTGTTCAATTTGCCAACATATAGAATAACACCCAGTGCTCACCCTCAAGCAAATTCTGCAAGGAAGTAAAGCAATCGGCATTACAGTTATTTTGTCCCAATCCTCATGGAAACATCTCCTTCAGCTCGGTGAAGTTCTAGGCCTGGCTACAGCCCTGCTGAGATAGGCTGTGTCTGCATGACCCTAGGAGCTCTGGATGTAACAATGTCCCCCCTCTCCTCCCAAGAGGGCATGGTGTTAATATGAATGAGCTAGACTTATAAGTGTTTACAGGAATCAATCTCAAAGCATAAAGCTGAGTGAAGGGACAATTTGCAAAAGGAAATGGAGTATGATAGTATCCATTGAAGACCCACAAAACACTACATCATTCATGGAGACCTATGCGCTGGAGCAGAGTGCAGAGGGCACTGCTGGGAGAACCTGATGGTTTCTGGCTGGCTACCACTGTGATTGGTGCCATGACCCATGCAAGGGGTTAAATATATTGATACTGTGTTCCCCTCCAATAATGGCAAAGTGTGAAAGCAAGGGAGAAGTATACAATGTTAGGGCAGTGGGTATTACACATGGTAGGCAGGGAAGGAAAGGATTCACTGGGAAGAGGATTTGGCTTTGCCTCTAACTTACTTTTTCTTTCTCTTTTCTATTTTTAAGGATGTGGAAAAAAATGTGTTCAGATATTAGCAAGTATGTATCTGGATGCTTGTTATATTGTTCTCTCTCTATTTTTTCATACAGTTTAAATATTCCGGAATTGAAATATTTGTGTACATTTATATTTTAGGATGAAGAAAAAGTCAGAATGCAAAAGAGTGAGCATGAATGTTGGGAATAGACTTAAAACCTCTCTAATTTATATAAAGGAGGAAGGGGAGAAAAAGGGGCAGTGGTAAGGAGTGAATTCGTTCAGAAACACTTGCCTTTTAACTCTATTAATCACAAATTCCCTGCAACCCTGACAGTCAGTAGCAGGCTGGTAACACATCAGGTGTTCACCAATCACTGAGAAGGGTGAAGTCGTCCCCTAAGCCCTGACATGGAAAATCTCCAAGGTGAGAGAAGCAAGCACTGACCCACAATGAGGGTTGTCGATTATCCCCGGTGATTACCTCTGGCAAGGGGTTGGGAGGGACAGAGGGAGTGGTGGAGGACTTCTGCATTTTATCCTGGATAATTGTGCTTAGTTGGGTTTCACGTTTTACAGTCAGATGAATTAAGGTATTGCTTTTTAAATTAAAATAATTTTAAGTGGTGAGGATCATAGGAGAGGTGCAGAGTCCGAGAGGAAATAAGAAATGCCCCAGGGAGGAGATGGAAGGGCCCCGAAGAATAGTAGGATCTGGAAGACAGAAGTAGGGGAGGAAAAAGACAGCAGGATAGGGGCATTCAGGAAGGAGGTGGTAGTGGCCTCAGGAAGGGACTTTGGAACTCTCCTGGGAAGGACCCGGTATACAGGCTGGACTTTGACTTTTCAGATTGAGGAGTTTAGCTTCCATCTCTGCCACCTGCCCTCCCCCAAGCAATCAGATTACAGCCCAGAGGGGCTATGGTTGCCCAGGCAGGGCAGGCCCCATATACCAGAGATGAGCTCTACCCAGAAGTCCCTGGGAGATGGGCCGCGGCAGAGGCTTCTCTGTCATTCTCTGTCTGCAAGGGGCAGCCCTGGGTGCCACGTACCTGGTAAAGGAGGTGGGTGGGAGAAGGAAGGCGGGCACACAGTGCATCCCTACCGAGCTCTGATCAACTGCTGGGCACTCTGCTTGGGGCCTGGAAGGAAACTAGAAAGCCATTAATTTATATAATCTGCTAATTAAGCTAATTGTCTGAACAGCACTTTTTTGTATAGTCATCATAAAAAGGCATAATGAGCCGAAAAACAAAGGGTCTTTAATTTTTTTTCATGTCTTAATCATCACTTCAACTATCCTTCCCCGCCTGGTTGCTATAATTACAGGCTCTTGGTACAGAAGTGAAGCTGGTTTTCCAAAGGACATTGAGTTCACATCCACGTTCTGCCAGAAAACTGGCCCAATCCTGTAGGAGCTTCTGAAATTAGGAATGCTTCTCTCTGCGTGCAGATTTTCTTGGATACCTTTTGATCACACAGAGATGGACATTTCAGAACACCAAGAGACAGAGACAGAAATTCCTCTTCCTACACAATGGAGAAGTCGTATTGTGATAGAAAAACATGGTAGGCGCCATGGATACTAGGCTGTCGGTGTTCCTCAAAAGACTGCAGAACAGAATACAGGGTTCTGTCACTGTGAACCTGGAATGGTCTGGAACCCTTGGTAAGAGGCCTGCTTGTAGGTCATGGTAGAAAAATAGGCGGAATGAACCATTCAGCTGTCCCCACACCCACTCCAGGCAGTGCTGTCAGTGCTCACCCTTGGAAATCCTTGCCATTTCTGGGCACACCATAAGCCTGACTTGATTAGCCATCTTTGTTGAAGGGCTACCCATCCAGAGCCCATCTGGTCTGTATCTGGGAAGGAATGGGAAGAACCAGGGAATTAATATCTCTCTTAAGCAATGACTGGAAGATGTGAATGCCCCAGCTCCATCACCCATGGGCCCACATATGTCAGAGCTCTTAGGATTGGCTCCAGGTACCCACTGCAGTAGCTGGCTGAAAGCACACCCTTACGGACTATCTTCCCTTGCCCAAATACCTTTTCTTTCACCTTCCCATGCTCTCTCCACCTGCACTTAAATCCTTAATTCAAGATCTGCTTCTGGGAGAGCTCAAACCAAGACCCACTGTGCAAACCTTGCTGTGGGAAGTTCCACTCACAAACCATCACATTTGACCATTTGATTCAGCCCAGCTCCTCTGAGTCCTTGCTGACCACTCAGCCTTCTGAACTTGGCTGCTGGTTTCCCACCGTGCTCTGCATCCTTGGAGATGCCTTAGGGACCTCAGTGAGCAGGGGAGTAGGTAGTTCTAGGGTCCCCTCACTCTGAGACAACCTGAACAGTTCTGCTTTAATCTGTTATACCTAAGAATTTAATCTGCAAAAAGGCTTATGCTACTTCCACTAATGGAAAAAAGGTGATAATCACCAAGCAAGCCCAGTGCTCACCCCAACATGAGCTAAGGTGCCCAAGATTTCAAGTTTACAAACCTGCACCTTGGCTGGCCCACTGGGTGTGGGGTGTCATCATGGGAGAGGTCTGCTGCCCTTGCCCCATGGCTGCCACCCTGGCATCACATAGCTGCCCTCACTTCTTGCTGCCTGAGTGAAGAATACGATCCATTGCCATTTATGCCCTCTGAAGAGAATCTATAAAGCATCTGTCTCCTTTCCTGTATCTTTTGCCCACACTTCCATGTCTTCTCTCACACAAACTCCTTCCAATCCAGTGAAATGGACCATTCACTCTTCCTGATTTTCAGGGACACTTCCCTACTGACGCCTGTGTTAAGCAAAAGCATGGTCCCCAAAGACGCCCACTCTTGAGTTCTGGGAACCTGTGACTATGTGACCCTTATATGGCCAAAGAGACTTTGTGGGTGTGATTAAATTAATGATCTTGAGCTGGGGAAGATTATCCACATGGGCCCCTGTCATCACAAGAGCCCTTGTAAATGCAAGACCAGAGAAGAGAGAGAGGGGGGAGGGAGTCAGACATGTGCTGGCAGAAGCAGAGCTCAGAATGATGCCATTTCTAGTTTTGCATGTGGAGGGGCCATGAGCCATGGAATGCACGCAGTCTCTAGAAAATAGAAAAGGTGAGGAAGTGGATTCTAGAGCTTTCATGAAGGAATGCAGCCCTTCTGACATCTGGATTTAAGCCCAGGGAGATCCATTTCAGACCTCGGACCTCCAGAACTGTTAAGATGGTAAGCTGTTTTAAACTAAGTTTGTGGTAACTTGATACAGCAGCAATAAGAAACTAACAAATTGTATCTTTATGCTCTTCCCTCTGATCCAAACACCCTCCCATCTTTCACCCCATCCCACCCACCTCCACCAAGCTCCCTACTTCCTGGGTGCCATGGAACTTCACTTGTTCTTATCTCTGCCCTTAGCAGTCAACCACTTCATGGGAATCTCTCAACACAATCTCCAACTCCCACAGCCCCAGGCCCCAGAGTGTTCTAGTTTTCAAATATTGCAGTCAGTAGAAACAGTTTTTCCATTTAGCACAACTGGCACAGACTGACATTTTGAAGAGTTTTACTAAAAAGATGGGAGGATGAACTCTGAAAACACAAACATGAGAAAGATTAGTGACGTACTCAAGTACAGATTTTTAGTTTAAAAATCCAGTAGAAACAGCAAAAAGCTGCATTAGGATCCTGGGGTTTTCTGCTGGGAGCCATTCTCAGGCGCTGTTCTGGCTTCCTGCCCTCCTCCTCCCTGTCTACCTCTGTCCATGGCTTCCAGATGGTATCTCACCCTTCATAGAGCTACCTGAGACCCTCTGAAGACTTCCTCTGTTTCTGGGCTCACACTTTCAAGACTCCACTAGCCCACTCACTCCCAGTCTAAGAGTCTTGACCAGGCACAGCATTAGGAAGGGCTGACACTCACAATGGCAATGAGCACTGTGTAACTTATAACCCAAACTGAGACACTTTGGGGAGTGAAAGGAGTTATTAATAATTGTGCTTGGGAAAATGATATAAACCTGGCTGTTCTGGGAAAACCAGGCCATTCGGTCACCCCTAGCAATGGGCATTCTGACTCCTTGGCTTGGGCTGTTAGAAGACCCAGCTGGGAGACTCGGGGCTGCAAACCTTCTCCATTTTTGCTCACCTCCTAGAACTGACAGAAGGAACAAACCTAACCTCACAGGAAGCACCCAGGCATAGAACACTGACAGTCAGACACTAACAACACTAACCATCCTCAGTGGGCGATTAACCTGAGTTCTAGGGGAAAACAAGTGCTCTGTGCTCAGATAAGGCTGGAAGAGCTGGTTTACATAAAAGTGAGGACGTTTTTGTCTTTAAGTCAGGACTTAAGAACTTTTAATCCTCCAATGTGGGTCATGAAGCTCCAAGGAGAAACTACAGTATGCTATGTTTCCCTCAGAATACCATGGCTACCTTCCAGAAACCCCATATGGCACCTTGAGGGATAATTTGAGGCAGATCTGAAGCATCAGAGTGACTTGTATTCTCTGATTTGGGAAATCCCAGTTACTCTTAATTTGGAAAGACTCCAGAGATGGGTGGCCTATCCCTGAAGAGTCCTCGGGATCTTGCAAGCCATTCTTCTCCAGATGTGGTAGGAGAGCGTGCAAGGAAAGGAGGGGCAGTTCTGAGGCACAAGTTGAATGCACACTTGTATCAGGTAAATTCCATACAGGGTTGGGGCAGGTGTCCTGGCCTCCTCGCTGGTGGCTGCTTTAGCAGTAGCTTTATCTTTTGCTAAGAAATCCAAGGGATTGCAGAATGTGAGGCGATAACGCAGGGTGGCATCCTTACCTTCAGTCTCACCCTCGGCCTTGAAGATAAACCTGACTCTTGCCACAGATTCATTTTTACTGTCTTTCAAGCTCCAGACGACAGCCGCTTGTGGATGATGCTTGAGCTGAGCATTGATTTTGCTTTGGAGGAGCCAGAGTCCCTGCAGTCTGCATATCCATGGTCTTCATCCATCTTTCAGTCATGGGCCTGGAGATCCAAAGCAGAGCGCATTCATGTGATGGTCTGTGTGAGCTGATTACCCACACAGGAAAAATGAACCACAGGAAAAATGAATGCTGCCGATTCAGCATTTATCACTACTCTGTTTCAGCCATCACCCCAGGCTTTTATTCCTGTGCAACTTGGTACCTTAGAAATGAAACAAATTCAACTCACATGGGGCAGCCCCAGTGGCTCAGTGGTTTAGCACCGCCTTCAGCCCTGGACGTGATCCTGGAAGACCCGGTATCTAGTCCCACGTCGGGCTCCCTGCATAGAGCCTGCTTCTCCCTCTGCCTCTCTCTCTCTCTCTCTCTAATAAATAAATAAAATCTTACAAAAAAACCACAAATTCAACTCATATCAACTGGAAACAGCATACACACAAGGACTCAGAGGATGGGCATGTGGTGTGGTGGGGAGAGCACTGGCCAGGAGATTGGAAGATCCAGGACTGTCTAGTTTTCTACCCTTAAAGCTTTGGATCTCAGCTTGTTTGGAGGGCTTTTTAAAAAAATCTATAAAATAAGATATTGAATGATATTACGATAATCAAGTGTCTGGTATAGCATTTGTATCAAATGTAGCTGTACCAAAGTTTACCCACCAAGACTCAGATAAGCATAAAATGTAATTTTCTTTGTGTGTATCTATGCATGCATGTGTGTGATATATATAACCACAATTTGCTTTAGAGTCATTTCTCTCTGGGAGCAGAAGAACATTTGCACTTCCCAATTAAAGGTAATTCTACCTCTTTTCATTTGAATGTCTCTTTTGTGTAAATATTCAATTAATTCTAAGTTCAAGCTTCCTGTCTGGAATTATGATGTCTACCCCCCAAAGAGTTTCTTTACCTCTTTTTTCTTTCCAAGGGAAATGCAAATCAAAACTACAGTGAGATGCCACTTAATACCCACTACGGTGACTATAATCAAAATCACAGATAATTACAAGTGTGGGTGAGGATATGGAGAAACTAGAACCTTCCTATACTGCTGATGAGAACGTAGAACAGTGCAGCCACTTTGGGAAGCAGTTTAGCAGTTTCTCAGAAAGTTACACATAGAATTATCATATGACCCAGAAGCTCCACTCCTAGGTATACCCCCAAGAGAAATGAAAACATATGTCCACACAAAAACTTGTATGCAAATGTTTATAGAAGCATTATTCATAATAGCCCTAAAGTAGAAACAATTCAAATGTTCATCAACTAATGAATGGGTAAATAATGTCTATCCACACAATGAAATCTTGTTAGTTAAGAAGAAAGGAGAAAATATTGATACATACTACAATATGGATGAACCTCAAAAGCCTTACACTAAGTAAAAGATGGTTGCAAGGGACCACGTATTGTATGAATTCATCTACATGAAATGCCTAGAAATCTGTAGAAACAGGAAATAGATTGGTGGTTGTTTAGGGTTAGGGTGGGAGGTGGGGGAAGGGACATAGGGTTTTGTTTTGGGATGATGAAATGTTTCTGGTTGATTGTGATGGTGTTGGTAAAACTTTGTGAATATACTAAGAACCACGGGCTTATATAAATGGGTGAGCTTTAAGTGGGGGAACTGTTTATTTTTTTAAAAGATTATTTATTTATTTATTTATTTATTTATTTATTTATTTATTTATGAGAGACACAGAGAGAGAGAGAGGCAGAGACACAGGCAGAGGGAGAAGCAGGCTCCATGCAGGGAGCCCGATGGGGGACCCGATTCTGGGTGTCCAGGATCATGCCCTGAGCCAAAGGCAGGCACAAAACTGCTGAGCCACCCAGGTATACCTGAGGGAACTGTTTAATATGTGAATTATATCCCAAGAAAGCTTTTACAACCTGCCCCCCCCCCATAAAAGGAGTTGCTCTTTTTCCTCTGATGTTAAGCTGGTAGAGTAAATATTTGAAACTGCTAGTGGCCAAATTAACCTCTCTCTTAATGAGGCCAACATAAAATAAAACAGAGACAAGAAAGGTAAATACAGTTTCCTT
The DNA here is from genome assembly GCF_048418805.1 of Vulpes vulpes. Lineage (NCBI taxonomy): Eukaryota > Metazoa > Chordata > Mammalia > Carnivora > Canidae > Vulpes > Vulpes vulpes. The sequence continues at coordinate 62,182,908 of NC_132790.1, read as the reverse complement.
TAGATGTTCTTTGAGCCCCTGATTCAGCCATGCCTGAAGCTGTATACTCCCTGTACTTTTTGGTTACATGAACCAATTAATTCCTTTGTTTGGTCTAATAAATTGTGAATTTCTTCCATCTACAAATATCTGACTTGTATGGCAAGATGTGCAACCTGGTTTTGTAGGGTCTACCTTGGATTTGAATCCAACTCTACTTTGGAACAGAACTTTCAGAATTTTCTCAGCTACATAAACCCCAGTGTGGGAAAGAAGTGCCCAACTCTACACATCGGTGTGCTGGGTCCTGAGAACCAGGAGCTCCATCTCTATGGAGCCCCTTCCTCACCCAGGGCTGAGCAGGGCTGGGAGCTTAGTGTCTCAGGGACTTGGAGTCACAGGTTGCTCTGTAACATGAGGCTGACTTGGCAGCAGGAACAGCTATTTCAATTTCTATCACTTCTTGTTTGAATATATATTAGAGCCTTAAACACAATGTGTAGAGTTTAAGTGACCTCATTAAAACCACAAAACATTTGGTCTGGGAATAAAAAGTTATACAAAACCCAGTTTGTTTCTGAAAAAGTGATGTGAAATTTATTCAAGCTATCCAATTTACCAAAAGTAAGACCATACATATAAATGTTTAAGACATTATCTGGCTCAGAGGTTCCTATTTTTACAAACTGAGTTAATAAAAAAAGAAATGAAAAATACTTCCCTTCTTGTTCATTTGAAATAATAGTATTAAGTTCTTATTTCACTAGAAATAAGCCTAGGGTGGCACAAGAAGCCAGATCTCCACGGTTGGCTGACAAAGATGCCATAGATTGGCTATACAATGACTATTGAACGATCTCATTTTCTTATTCAAGCCAGACACCATCATCTTATTAAAACTCACTTTAGAGCAGATTTAAAGCCTCATTTTAAAATTGAATTATACAGTTTGGCTTTGTCAAAAAGTGAGAATTTGAGGTAGACATTGGGCTGCAGACAGGCAGGCAGTTTTCAGGCTCCATACGTGGGCAGAAACAGAGAGAAAAGGAAAGATGTCTGAAGTTCAGGAGGCAAGAAAAGGAGTCCAGGGTCAGTTGAGGGTGGGAGAAGAGAGAAACAAAATCAATCAAGTTTTGTATCCAGGGCTTCAGTAAAAGTAGGAACAAAGGATCTTGGATAGGAAACAAAAAGCTAGGGATCTGGACAAAGGTCTGGGTCAGCAGAGGCCAGGAAGAGGATGGGGGCCTTGAAACCAGGTAGAGCTCAAGGAAAGAAGGAAGGACTCTCCCTTGGGCTGAGAGCCACCTGTCACAGGCAGGTGGTCCTGGCTGGCTGGGGAGTGAGGGGCCAGTTCAGCCTGCACCCTAATGTTGTTCTCCTAAGTGCTCTCCTCCCACTTCAGCCTGGACCCCCTACCCTCCAATACATGTTGTGACTTTGGCACTGGCGCCTGCATTCAGAAGTTGGCATCTATCTCCAGAACAGCCACCTTGCCTGATAGAGCTTTGCTCTCCACTGTGGCTTGCTCTGAGCCCAAACCATGAGTTCTAACCAGGAACCTGCCCAGCACATTGCAGCTCGAGGGGACACATTCAGTCCATGCTCTGAGCTGTTCCTTTCGCCCCTAAACTGCCCACAATTGTTAGTCATTTGATTTGTACAAATGTCTTACCTCTCCACTAGAGTAGAAAGTCCCTGAAAGCACATTTCTCACAGCCCTTATGCAATGCCAGATCCACATGTCCATGATACCCCATAAATGTTTCAATTGAGTGAATGAAGCCACTGGGTAAAGCTTTCTTTTCAACTGGCTTCCCAGCCTGATTGCAGGAGGCTCTTTTAACAAGCTATTCTAAATAATGTTAGTCCTGCATTTCAGTATTTGGAGTTGCCTATTGGGCTGTTGGTAAAAACAAAACCCAAGGGTGCCTTTTAAGTAAAGGACCCAGTGTTTACAGTCCACAGTGAAAATGAAATAATGAATACCCTGGAGGGATCTCCAAGTCAGAGCTGGAATTTCAAATTTGTTAGAATTATTTTTTGTCCAGCTTGAGAGCTATGAAAGCAACTCAGAATGTCTCTTAAATGTAATAAACAACCTCAACTGAGGGAACAGAGGGCTATCTCTGGACCAGAGTCACATGGGGAGGGATGTAACTGAGGACACCACCCCTAGCCCAGGTGGAGAGGGTTTACCTTAGTGACATGGAGCTGCTTCTGGGCCAGAGAAACGAGGGGCCAGAGAAAGAAGATGGAAATGCAATGCTTCTTTTTGTAGAAAACTGCCAGTTAGTAAAATAAACATAAATAACGTTTGATGATATTAGATCATTATCGAGTATTTTTAGGTGAGATAATGGTATTACAGTTATGCTTCTGAGAAAAGAATCCTTATATTTTAGAAATATACACTGAGTCATTTACAATTAAGTGATAATCATGGAATTTGCCTAAAAACAAAGGGTGGATGCAGGTAAGTAAGGGGTAAATGAGAATTTGTTATACAATTTCCTTTGCTTCTGCATGTGTTCAAATATCTCCATAAACAAAAGTGAAAATGAACAATAAAATAATCATAAACAATCTTAACTTGCTGCCTCCTATTGGTTACTGTTGTGGCTTCAGAATTTCTCCATGAGTTGACAGAGGTGGTGGGGCAGGGGCAGCCATTTGGTTGGCACAGAGTGAGGGCCAGCTGAGAAACTTGTGTGAAGTGTGTTTGCATAACAAGGGCACTTTTTACTTAGATGGTTAATTTAGGAATGGCCTGGTGATAGGTTGGGGTTGTTACAGGAAAGAGAATGGTAAAGTCCCCCGACAACAGTCTAGTCCTGGGAACATCCAGGTGAGTTTTTTTGGGGGGGAGCATTTGAAATGCACCTGCAGATTTCAGGGCTTGGAGGAGGAAGAGGAGCAGTCAGACCACAGCTGCTGCTTCTAGTTCTAGTGGGACTTGTTCTACTCCCACGGTCAAGGCTGTTCCTGCTCTGTATGACCAAGCACTGGACTCAGAGTTCACAGAGTTTGTTGGTTGACAAATTGATTGATAGACTGAACAATTGGTGATTGCTGTAGAGTCATGGTACTGGAAGGATTAGTTGGAGCACACTTACTTAGCCTAAGTCTAGGTACATCCAAAAAATGGCCATCCCCTCATTCTGACCTCATATGTTATAGATCCCATGTAGATATCAAAGCTGAAGAGAGAGGGGCACCTGGGTGGCTCAGTGGTTGAGCATCTGCCTTTGGCTCAGGTTGTGATCCTGGGGTCCTGGGGTCAAGTCTGACATCAGGGTCCCTGCAGGAGCCTGCTTCTCCCTTTGCTATGTCTCTGCCTCTCTCTGTGTATCTCTCATGAATAAATAAACAAAATCTTCTTTTAAAAAGCTGAATAGAGCAATGCCTGGAGACAGAACCTTTCTCATTCTCATTTCCCTTCTTTGGTCTTTTCATACTAAGTTCTGGACTTAGTATTTCTTTGGCAGTTAAATTTTTAAAAAGTGGTTTTGGGGAAAATGTACTAAGATGCTACTTAAACTCTACCATGTATTCCTTCCTTTAAATCTATATCTATATCTATCTATCTATATACATATATGGGGAAATATATATATTAGGGAAAAATACACACACACATGCACACACACAGATGAGTAGTTAACTGAACTCAGGGTCCTGATGATGCAAAGTGAGCATTATTCACTCATATAGAATATGGGGAATACACACTAAGAGGCCCACCGGGTCATTTCCTTATCTATGGGGAGACCTGTAATTTGAACCTGTATGTGCTCATGATTCTCAGTCCACTTCCCAAGACCAAATATCTTCCCCAAGTTCTAGGTCTATATTTCATTGGTCCACTGGGCATCTCCACTCTGGGGTTTTCTTCACAAAACTCAGCTCAGAATTTCCAGTGTTCAATTTATAATTTACTTCCAAACATGTTCCTACATTACTGACTTGGGACTTGGCCAGGCCAGAAACACTAGTGTCACCACTCTGGCCCCATGCTCCGTTGATTCTGTTTTTTGAACACCTCTGTGATCTATCCTATTCACCTTCTTCAATCTGATGATCATTGATGGTTAAAGCCCTCATTATTCCTCTCCTGCAGACTGACGACTGACTTAGAGTCTTGATACTTCCAAGGGAATGGATTCAGGCTACTTTTTTGAATGACAAGAGGATAGATGATCTCAGGAATGGAGGCAGGGGTCTTTTGGTACTATGATGGGGGCTGGGTCTCTACCCATTATCTTTCCACTGTCTTTGCCATGTGGGTATAAGGTCCTTTGCCAAGCAGAAGGGCACAGGGCACCGTCCTAGACTTCATAGATCAAAGGGGTATCAAGTAGATGGTCTTAGTCCTTTATTCCAGGTAGTATCAAACGGGTACATTAGTTCCACAAAACTTAGGAAGCTTTGCCATAGAGAAATCTGGGAAATGCAGTTTTTAGTTTTCCAGAGGCTGCAAAATAGGAAGACCAGCTGAAGAGGGAAGCATGTGGTGGGTACTGAGTGAGTCTGCCTATAGTATCTGCCCTTACAAGAATGACTTCCCAAGTTCTTCCAGTGAAACTTTCAGGAAAGTGGTCCAAGGAGAAATAAATACTATGAAGGATATGAAGACAAAGTTAAAGCCATGCTCCACTACTCCAGCATTTCTTTGACATCTCATGTTTTGTCTTAAAAATTAATGTTGAGATTGCCTTCTACTCCATAATATGTCTGTTTGCATAAAATTACATTTTTTTCCCTCAAGTTTTTGACAAGATTGATGCTCCAAATAAAAAAGCAGCACTTTTATGTGATACCTGCTTCTACTCCTGAGATGCTGTGGTGTTCCATGCAGGGGGCGGGGGGGTGGTTCACTGCTCCAGTGTGTAAAACTTGGGATGAAGTCCAATGAGGCAAGCATCAGACACATGCAGGCCTCTGGGGCTCACCCAGGCCCCAATACCACCAGCACATGGAGCCAAGTGTTCCTCAGTGCTAGGCTTCCACTCTTACCTTCTGTAGGGTCAGGAACCAGGCAGGAGGACCCACGGTAGGTAGGGGATGCTTTTTGTTGTTCCTTCCCAGAGGAGCTGGGGAAGGCAGAATTGTATGGGTACTCTTGTTAGCTCTAGTTTTTTTCACATGTAATTTGAAAATCACACAGCTCCCTATCCTTTTGCGAATAAATTTGACATCTTTTCATAATGTGACTACTTTCTTTTGGACTTCTAAAGCCCTTACCTGCATAACATTTAACCTTCTTATTAGAGCTTGTTTAAAGATGTCTTCCTTTAATAACGTGGCAATTATCAGCTTTATGGATTGTGCCTCAGATCATTTATCATCTTACAATCAATGGAATTGATTTAGCTTCTGAGAATGTACATCTGGGTGCTTTCCAGCCAATAAAAGCAAATGGTGGCAAAGTCATTGTTAGTACAGTGATTAATAAATGAGACTGTGACAGAAATGAGATTCAAGAACACAATGATTCCCTAGAGTCCTTCCTTTCAAGTTTAAGATCGTTAATGGAAAATAGTCCAGATCATGATTTTGCAGTTTCTATTCTCTGTTCTGGGAACCCTGGGACATCCTTGTCAATGCTGCCTAATTGCCTGGTCATGCTTTTTAAACAGTACATCCCTCAGGTCAAGAGAACCATATGCATCCACTATAGTCTCTCCATACAAATCTGTAGAAATTTAAGAAAATATATCTTTAAAAAATTCATAACTATTTTGGAAAGCAAGAGAGGGCACCATTAGTGGACATTATAAGGGATGCCTGAGAGTCAGAAGGCAGATGGGGTCAGACGGAGGAAGGAAACCAAATCCCAAAACACGCAAAGGGAGGATTCTTAAAAAGGAGGAAGGCGTTCTAGGGGGATCTCCAAGTTGGAGAGAGAGGCAGATACAGAGATGTGAAGGGTTCTAGATGGGATGTAGTAGAAGAGGCAGCCAGGTGGTTCAGGCCCTTTTGTCAATTTCCACCACTTGTCCCAGCAGTAGGTAACAGGGGGAGCACCACTGATTGGGTGGGAGCAGTGAGTACAGATGCTTACCTCAAGGTAAGCAGTATCCTTCACAGTTGATGACTCAAGAAGCCAGCAGCCCCCACATCCAGAAACCTGGATCCTCCTTGGGAGCTGCATGTCACCCTTGCCTATGTCCATGATGATAAGCTGTGCTAAGTAATGCCACATGCACTTTTCAGGACAGCTCAAATGCAAAAATGAATACACAACCAAAATTTAACAAACACCCAAAGAAAATCAAGCGTACCCAAGAGAGGCCCTAATAAAACAGAGGAATAGACAGCAGAGGAAGCACAATTAATTAGTCAAGCGAACAACACTTGAGATGGATAAGAGACAATTTCATATCAATCCAAGAACAAGTTATTAAAAAAAAAACCCAATTAGAAAAAATCTAAAAGAGAGAGAGAGAGAGAGAGAGAGAGAGAGAGAGAGAGAGAGAGAAGGAACACACACAAGCACTGAATTAGAATAGGAACATGGCTTTAAAAATGGCTCAGTGAGGGGATCCCTGAGTGGCTCAGTGGTTTGGCGCCACCTTCGGCTCACGGTGTGGTCCTGGAGACCCGGGATTGAGTCCCGCATTCGGCTCCCTGCATGGAGCTTGCTTCTCCCTCCGCCTGTGTCTCTGCCTCTCTCTCTCTCTCTCTGTCTATCGTAAATAAATAAATAAAATCTTTTTTAAAAATGGCTCAGTGAGTGAGGCAATCAAACAGGACTTCTGTCATATTAGGGGACAAAAGGACCAAAGATGAATCACGAAAGAACAATCGAGAGATGGAAGATGATGTAGACGTGTTGATGCGAGTGCCAGTAAGGGACAATGGACAGCTCCATTTCCATCTTGAAGTGATCATTAGAAATGCAACAGCTAGCTACAGGGCAAGGAATCACGGCCTCTAGGCCCCACCAAACACACACAAACAGCTCCAAGATAGTAATACTAACTGCATGCTTAACACCAAAAGGACTACAAGAAGTGCAAGACTTGTTTGCTGTCCTTTTGTTATTATAATAAATCTGCTAAGAGATGCAGCCAGCACACTGTGTTCAAAAGTCACTTGATTGTCTGTTCCTGTCAACTTTTATCACCCATGCTAGTTCTACTTTAGGGTTTGCCTTTCTTTCTCATTTATTTTTTAAAAATATGTAAGACATTTACATGTTCAAAATTCAAGACAATGTGCAAAACTGCTCAGAAAAGTCTCCCTTCTACCCCAGGCACCTCAATCTCTTTCTCCCCTCTGACTTTTCCTTTGCAGTATGTCTTTTAGAAAAAGAAGCAAATAATTAATTGTCCTCTCATTTCCCTCTACTCCTTACAGAAAAAGGTAGCAAAACATTGTTCCTACTTGAACCTACTTTTTCACTTACCAGCTTTTTCTAGCAATTACTCCACATGAATACACGGAGTGACTTCATTGTTTTTTACAGCTGGGTACTATTCCATCCTATAGAGGTATCATGGTTCATCCAACTGGCTTCAGATTGATGGACATTAGGGTTGCTTCTGATATTTTTCTACTACAAATAATGTTATAAGAAATAACTTACACATGGGATATTTCACATTTGTGAGAGTGTATCTTGAGTTGATATGGTTGGTAAAAAGGGAAAGTACAAAATGCCACATACCGTCACAGTCTTCCCCAGAAAGGTCATGCCTTTTTGTATTTCTTCTAGCAATGCCCCTCTATGGTCTTGCTAACAGGGTGCATTGCTGAATTTTTTTGGGGGGTTGACAATGTGAGAGGTGAGAAATGGTATCTCAGAGAAGTTTTTTCTTTTTTAAGTATAATCCACATACCATAACATTTATCCATTTAAAATGCATGATTCACTGGTTTTTCGTATATTCATAAGGTTTCACAACCATTAACACTATCAAATTCCAGAACATTTTGGTTACTGCAAAAAAAACCCCAACAACTCTAATACTTATTAGTAGTCATTTTCCTCTTTCCTCTTTCCCCAGCTCCCAAGAACCTCTAACCTAAATTTAGTCTGTATAGGCAGCATATAGTTGTACCATTTTTAAAATTCATCCTGTCAATTTCTGCCTTTTAACTGGGGGCTTAATTTTTCAGTGTTTTAAATTTAATATGATTGCTAATAAAGTAGGCTTTAGGTTTGCTATTTTGTTATTTATTTTCTATGCATTATGTCTTTTGTTGTGCTATTGTCCCAAAATGCCTCCACTGTACTTTTTTTGTGTTGGAGATTTTCCAGTGTACTATTTTAATTCTCTTTTAATTTCATTTACTATATATTTTGTGTTATTTTCTTATTGGCTGCTATGGGATGATAATTAATATCTTCATTTAGAACAACCTAATTCGACTAACACCACTTAATTTCAATAGTTTACAAAAACTTTATGCTCCTATATAATTCTATCTTCCTCCCCCTTCTTATGCCATAATTGTGAAACAAATTATATCTTTATACTCCATATGCCCATTAACACAGATTTATTACTGCTTTTAGCAGTTGTCTTATAGATAAAAGGCAAAGATGTTTATACTGTCTTTTATATTCACTTATATGGTTACCTTTATTGGTGTTGTTTATTTATTCTTGTAACTGTATAGTCTCCATTCATTTCAGCCTAAGGACTCCCCCTAATATTTCTTATAAGGAAAGACAGCTAGCAACAAATTCTTTCAGTTTTTATTTACTTAGGAATATCTTAATTTCTCCTTCATTTTTTTTTTCAAAAATAGTTTTACAGGGTATAGAATTCTTAGTTGACAGTATTTTTCTTTCAACACTTTAAATATGCCATCCTGCTGCCTTCTGGTCTCTGTGGTTTCTGATAAGAGTTAGCTGTTAATCTTACTGAGAATACCCTGTGTATCATGAGTCACTTGTGTCTTGCTGCTTTCAAGATTTTCTCCTTATCTTTCAATAGTTTGATTATGATGTGTCTAGGTGTGGATTTATTGAGTGCATCTGACTTAGAATTCATTAACCTTCTTGGATATATGGATTAGTATTTCTCATTAAGTTTGGGAAGTTTGGAGCTATTATTTCATTAAACAATTTTTCTGTTGCTATGCTTGATGGTGCCTGTATTAGGGTATTCCAAGAAACAGAATCAATAGGAGATAGATAGATAGATAGATAGATAGATAGATAGAATAATAGATAGATAGAGATAGAGATATATAGTTAAATAGATATATAAAGAGAGAGATATTTTTTAGAGGTTTTATTTATTTATTCATGAGACACACACACACACACACACACACACACACAGACACAGACACAGGCAGAGGAAGAAGCAGGGCCCCTGCAGGGAGCCTGACATGGGACTCGATCCCAGGTCTCCAGGATCACACCCTGGGTCGAAGAAGGCAAAACCGCTGAGCCACCCAGGCTGCCCAAGAGAGAGATTTATTATAGGAATTGGCCCACATGATTATGGAGGCTGAGAAGTCCCTTGATCTGCCATCTACAAGTGGGAGATCCAAGAAAGATGGTGGTGTAATTCAGTCCAAGTGTATGTATATTTTCTCCAATCTTTTTCCTTTTAAGTGTTTTGATTAGCCCCCACCCCTCCTTTTTTTTTTTTTTTTTTTTTTTTTTTTTGCCCTACTGTTACCTACCATCTCAGGCAGCTGTGATACAAACAGTTGACTTTAATTATTTTTGACAAATGTCCCTGAGGAAAAGACCATTTACACTGGGTAAACTCAGAGTCAGGTCAAATAAAGCCACTCTTATGAGTGGGGTTTTCTCTTTTTTTAGGGCGGTGGAGTGGAGGGAGAGGGATAAAGATAATTTTAAGCAAGCTCCATGCCCAACACAGGGCTCCAACTCATCATTCTAAGATCATGACCTGAGCCAAAATCAAGAGTTAGATGCTTAACCAGCTAGGCCACCCCAGGGCCCCAGAGGGGTATTCCTTTTAACCATTAAGCAGGTAAAATAATTATAATTTTCTGAGAATAGGGCTTTAAAGAAGCTCCAATCTCATTCTGCTCCCTCCTACAGCTGCCAGGCTGCAGGTATTTACCATGGTTGTGGAGTATTTGTTTTTAAGGTAACTATAAATCTGAGAAGGGGCAATGGAAATACCTAAATTATAATGCCACAAAGCTCCCTATCCTACCAAGATTCAGTCATTTTTCTTGAGTAGACACTCTTTGGATTGCTGTAAGCATTTGGTAAATTTCCAGAGTTCTGAAAAAGTTAATTCAGATCATCTCAGTGTAGTTTTAATTTGAATTTTTCTTATAATAAATGAAGTTAAATATGGTTTCATATGTTTAAATGCCATTTGCATTTTCTTTTCTGTGAATTGTCAGCAGTGTCTTTTGTACAGTTTTCTATTAATTTTTTTGGACTGTCTTCTTGATTTTAAGAATGTTTATATTAGGGAGATTGGCCCTTTGTACATATTATAAATTAGAAATATTTTTTTTCAATCTGTCATTTGTCTTTTGACTTTGCCTTTGGTGTTTGTTTTATTTTGTCCTGCAAAAACTTCATAAAACTTTTTTATTTAGTTAAACTTATCAATCTTTTAAAAAATTACATCTTAATTTTAAGTTATAGTCTGGTTTTTTAATTAATCCATATTTCTTTCTAGCATTTGGGATTTCATTTTTTATACTTAAGTATGATCTATTTGAAGCTTATACTTGCATATGTATGAAGTATAGGTCCAGTACAGTCTTTTCCCAAATGGTCAGCCAGTTATCTCAAAACCAATTACTAAGCATTTCACCTTCTCCAGTGATACGAAACACCACCTTTATCATGTACTGGGTTGACATATATATACTTGGGTCTACTCCAGGTCTTTTTATTTTACTCCATTGGTCTATCAGGCACCAATACAGTATCAGTTTAAATATTGAGGATTTCTATGGCTGAATGATAATCCATTGTGTATTTATATATCACATTTTCTTTATCTATTCATCTAGCAATGGACATTTAGGTTACTTCTATACCTTGGTTATTGTAAATATTGTTGCAATAAACGTAGGGGTGCATATATCTTTTCGAATTAGAGTTTTCATTTTCTTTGGGGACAACATTGCTGGACCTAGAGGGTATTACGCTAAGTGAAATAAGTCAGAGAAAAACAAATATCGTATGATTTCACTCATATGTGGAATATAGAAAACAAAACAAATGAATGAACAGGCAAACAAACAAATAAAAAAAAAACAGAAACAGACTCAACTACAGAGAACAAACTTGTGTTTGCCAGAGGAGACGAAGGTGGGGGGGGTGGGCGAAATGGGTAAAAGGGATTAAGAGGTACAAACTTCCATTTATAAAAAAAATATGTCCATGGGATGAAAAGCACAGCACAGGGGATATAGTCAATAATACGTAATAATTTTGTACGGTAACAGATGGTGACTACACTTACCGTGGTGAACACTGAGTAATATATGGAATTGTTAAATCACTACGTCGTACACTTGAAATTAGTATAACATTATATGTCAACCATACTTCAATAAAAAAATACTGTAGACTTCCAGTATGTTTAAATATATGGTAAGACTAGACTCCATCCCCCAGTACTTTTCTTTTTCTCAGGGTTTTCTTGACAAATTTTTCTCTTTACTTCTCCATAGGAACTTCATATTCATCTTTTCAAGTTCCAGAAGTGGAAAAAAAACTTGGTGTTTTTGTAGAGATCACATTAAATTCTTTAAATAGCCTGAGCAGGATTGACATCTTTATGATGTTGTTTTCCTCCTCAGGAATACATTCCATCTTTCACTGGTTAGGTCTACCTCTTTGACTTTCAGGGGTATTTTAAGTTTGGCACATAAAGGAGTGCACATTTCTTATTTAATTTATTCCTGGATATTTTATCTTTCTGATGCTAAAGAGTGGTGGCAATAATTACTTCTTTGCCTTGTTCCTATCTTTAGCAGGATGTCTTTAGTATTTCCCCATTATAAGAAACTGAACTTTGGGTTGAAACAAGTCTACTTCAGAAAGTGCCTTAACTTTTGAAGTAGTCTTTTTTTTTTTTAACATTTTTTTATTTTTTATTTATTTATGATAGTCACACATTGAGAGAGAGAGAGAGAGGCAGAGACATAGGCAGAGGGAGAAGCAGGCTCCATGCACCAGGAGCCCGATGTGGAATTCGATCCTCGGTCTCCAGGATCGCACCCTGGGCCAAAGGCAGGCGCCAAACCTGCGCCACCCAGGGGTCCCATCTTTTGAAGTAGTCTTAGACAGATGAAGAATTTTGTTCCAGAATTGTGTAAACGAAAGGCATGTTTAGAGAATTTTAAGTAATTTTAAAGGATTGTAAGCGGCAGGAGTGTAGCTTGCCTGTTATAGGTGAGGCAGGAAATGTGGATGGGGACCATTCAAGACCTCACAGGCTGTGCTAAGGTGCTTGGACTTTCTTTCATAGGTGTAAAAAAAAAACTACTGAGAAGTTTTAAGCAGGAGAACAGAATAATCATACTTTAATGAGATTCTTCTAGGGGCAATGGCTGATGATTTCCATTAACAAAGCATTTCAAACACAACTGCAAATCAGACCATACCCCACCCAGTGAATAAGCCAGGAGGAAAAGTTGGGTCCAGAAAAACAAACTGTAGCCATGTCACTATTTTTTTAATGACTTAAATATAATGGAGTTGGTAGATCTACTCAGGAATAAACATGAAAGACTTTTTCTGTTTTTCTATTTTCCAAATCTGAAAGTCCTGCTTGGGAGATTCAGCTACAGGTGACTATGCACTCTTCATCTTACCTAAGTATGAATCAGGATAGGCAGGTCTGGCCAGGAAGTACTGGATCTTAAAGAGACACCCAGCAATATGGTGGGACCTGAGTGACCCTTACAGCAAGCCCCAGAATCATTTCCATTCACTGAGGACATGACTCTTTTCTCTCTTTTTCTGTTTTCCTGAGTGGAGTGCTGGAAATAGTCAAGCACAAAGCACAGCATGGTGGACAAAGAATATGATGTTTGTGTTCATGAAAAATTCAACCCTAATTATACCTCTGGGAGCCAGTGGGAGTTATGAAATAGTGTGCTCAGGGTGTTCATCTTGTTAATAGATGCCAGCCATGGGGTACTTATTTTCCACACCATTTATAAAGACTTTGATGGACAGAATAAAGCGACTTGCGTCAGTCCACAAAATTATAAGATATAAAGGATATTACGGTAATTCTTTGGGATGATTTTCATTTAGTATCTGGTCTGTGAGAATGCCTTTCCTCTTGTTAGTGCAATATTTCAGCGAATGCAATAGTCAGCTTAGCAGGAACTCTCAAAAGTTTATGCACTAACATCGGCTCAGACACCGGGGATACATTTTGTTGCCATTTAAAAGTGACTATTTTTATTTTTATTTATTTATATATTTTTCTGTGTTCAAGATCCTTTTGGGAGAAGGGAGAGGGGAACGTGCACTGGCCATGTGTTACAACTGAGATAAAATCTAACAGCTGTTTTTAAAGGCTCAACCCCAATCCCAAGTGCTGGAAAACCAGAGGCTGAGGGAGATGTGTGAGCTTCCACCTCAGTGTTTTACTGAGACCAGTGTTGGCACAGGTGAGGCACGGAATCCAGCTCCGTTCCCTAGAAGCCATCCACAAGGTGTCCCTTGTAGACACCATGGCTGTAGACAATCTGGGTCCTCTTGTCCCGATGGCAACCCGTAGGGCTATTCTGGACAGCCAGAGAGCCCCAGACCGACTTGCCAGGGGCAGCGTCCAGCATGGGCTGCTTGAGGGCGATGCTGACTTTGAGCTGGAGACTCCACCTGGGTCCCCTTGAGCTCAGCAACGGCCTGATCTGCTGTCTCCATCTTTTCACAGGGGACGAAGGCACAGTTTCTGGGTGGCTCCATGGAGAGGGCAATGATGGTTCCAAAGGGAGAGAGGGCCCCACGAAGGAGGGTGGGCGTCATGTCCTCTCCACACGCCTAGAGAGTATTCCCCTTCCGAGGGGCCCTGCGTTCAGGGAACGAATCCCACCTGCGGAAAGGGCCGTCTCGTTGTCCCCATCGCGGTCCCTGCCCCGGTCCGCTCACGACTGTGGTCCCCGCTGGCCCCAGGTCCCAAAGCCGATCACTGGAAGGCACAAAACCCTCATACAGAGATTTCCTTTGGGGGCGTCTGGGCGACTCCTGCAGATCGCGAGGGCTGGAAAGTGGGGACTGGCCCCTTCTCAGGGTCCTTTAACTTCCCCTCTAGGGTTGAGAACGCTTGACGCCCGAGTTCTTGGTCTCAGCCTTGGTGGCACTGAAGGCTGCTGACTTCAGCTGCTTTGCCTGCTCTGTAGGGTGGCCAGGTCCACCACAGGCTGTTCCCACCTGAGCGTTTCCCACCGCCTTGGCTGGCTGTGCTGCTACTACTTTGCTTCTTCAGAGCCAGCAATGCCTTTTTCTTTTTCTTGAGTTTGTTGAATTTCTTCTGCAGAGCCTCCTCCTCCTGGCTCATTCGGGGGGGGGGTGGGTATCACCAACATGGTGGCTCCTGAGGGGGTGGTGACCGGGTCCCAAGGTCTCAGGGGCACCTGCCCTGGCCTAAAAGTAATCATTTTTAATATGTTTGTTAAGGAAATGGTTTTTAAATTTTATTTTGAACTCTTAGTTTAAGAGTGATAGCTCCTCGATTTCAATTACATGGACTGACTGACATACAGAAAGTCATGGTGCGACCAACATGACAGTCAGCATTCTGGAAACAAGTGAATAGTCAGGTCAGGTGAACACAAAAAAATGTGAAAAGAGAAAGCTAGCTAGTCCATTTGTTAGGACAAAGAGTATATAAACAAGTTTCTTTGGTCTGAGACCAAAATCAGAAAGTCAACTTTAGAAACTTTCACCAATGTTTATGCAGGTTGAACTATATGAAATTCTTGATAGTCTACTAGTTTTGACCTACAAAATCGTATTTTATATGATTCAACCTGATGCTTTAGGGACAATATCATGTCCACACCCTAGAACTGGGCATAACCTGCAATTGCTTTAACTCTAAAGCCTTAAACTGCCTGACTATATCCTCCTGTCCTTCTAAACCTCTCATGCCCTATTTCTATAATGAATCCTTGTCTGTAGCCTAGACCACTTTGCAGATCTGCAGGCCCATAGAGCCAAAAGTCCCCTGGGCAACTAGGCAAGAAGCTTGCAACAATACCTCAGTGTTAGTTTTTGGGTTTTGGGTTTTTGTCTTTTGTGGTTTTTTGTTTAGTTTTGTTTTTATGGGTGTTTTTTCTTAACCTCACTGAACCTAGTGACTCACAGCTATTGAAGAGAATGAAGGAGACTGTGGAACTTCTGAGGCTGAGTCATGGGAAGCATTGTGGCCTCCATCTTGGTTGAAAGACAAGAAACTCCCAACAAGAGAAGGCAGAGAGGACTGTGGCAATGAGTCTGTGACTTTGTGAATATCATAAACTCAGTGATGTCCTCTATTGTTTCACCCTTTCAGATGCTCAGGCTGTGACTTGTGGCCAGTAGAATTTGGCCTTGGTTTTTAGCAGAGTCGGCCCTGGGCTGCTTCTCTATCCACCCTTGCTCCCTTGGCAATGCCACTGGTTTTTGTCAGGGCTTTAGACCCTGTCCATGTGCTGATGACCCGAGAATTTCTGTCTCCTCCCCAGCCTTCTCCTCTGAGTTCCAGACCCTTGCCTCCAGCTTTCAACCAGATGTTTTGTCCACACAATGACATCTGAAGCACACTTCCACTGAAGCCCATCATATCCCTCCATCTCACTGTAGGAAATGGCACCTTCAACCTTTATTCAGCTCAAAAGCTTTAGAGGCCTCTTGACTTTTCTTTTCCTCACATCACACTGAGTCAGTCGGTAAATCCTATGAGTTCTCCTGTCACTACATGAACCAGTCTGACCTGTCATCACCCTCATGGAACCTATGAGTTGCCTCGTGTGCCTTGTGTGATATTGGGGCCCTGCCCATACCTCTGTCCGGGGAGGAAAGGGACGAGGCTGCAGGGCAATGTCACAGTCATCACCCCCTCTATGCTTCTCATCCGGGGAGTTTGGGGTTAGGTTTCTTTATCTATAAACAGCCATGAATAAACACTGTTTGAGCTTGAGAGAATCCAAAAATTGTCCTCTACTCTCAGGAGACATGCTACTCAAATTAAAGTGGAGACAGGGACAGTGTTGTCAGATCTGTTTTGGAAAAGGAGGTGGTGTCTCCTATTCCAGCAGATGGGAGACTTCTGTGGCCTGAGGGGGAGGAAGCATTTCCAAGTTCTGTGCCTGGGCTCCCTACAAGTGCATCTCCACAGCTACCTTTCCAACATCCCTAGAAACAAGGATCAGGCAAACGTAAACATCTGCCAGAGGGCAACTGGGATTTTCCATGTGATATCACCACACCCTTGATGGAGAATACCCAGGAAGAGAGGGGGTAGGGAAAGGGCTAGTAGAAGAGGGAAGACAAAAGATCGAAGGGTCAGTAGAGAGAGCCACCAACTAGCTTGAGTGAATGGTCCAGGGTGCCAGCTTTGGGGGGCACAGAGGAGAAATGAGAAGCTGGC
The DNA here is from genome assembly GCF_048418805.1 of Vulpes vulpes. Lineage (NCBI taxonomy): Eukaryota > Metazoa > Chordata > Mammalia > Carnivora > Canidae > Vulpes > Vulpes vulpes. The sequence goes on along the minus strand of NC_132790.1, from coordinate 62,166,373 downwards.
TTGGATAACAGAGAAGCTGCAAAGTCACCCAGAGGGAGGGGGCAGACTAAGCTATGGCCTAACATGTCAGGAAGAAAGGCTGGGAAGGTGAAGGAAGGCTGGCAAGGGAAGGCTAGACAAGGCAGGGCTGCAAAGTCCTGGGATCTTTCTACCTGTCCCTGCATTGACAGGGATGAGCAGTGTGTGCCGGTCCCAATAAAGATGGCCACAAAGGATGTCCCTATATCTGAGCAGAGGGACAGGGATGTTTCCTGAGAAGAGGGAGAAGTTAGAACCTATAGGAGGGTCTGCAGGGATGGCCTTCAAGAATGGGGGGGAAGGAGAATTTTGCAGGTGGGGGGGGTGCCTGCAACTTTCCACCGTGTTCTTTGCCTACATGCTCTCCTTTGTGATGCAGTCTGTGATTCTTGAGTATGAGAATGAAAGCCTGCATGATAGGGGGCCCCTAATGTCCTTACCCCTTACCCCTTACCCCTCTTTTCTTTCTTTTTTGCAGGACTTTACACCTTGCAAACTTCGACTAGACCATAAGCCACAGGCTTGCAGAAATACTTCTTGGAATATACTATTCTGATGGCATTCGGCTTACACTGATGACCCTGGGCAAGGAGCCCAGAAACAGGAAAAACCTCTGAACTGTGAGTTTCCATTGAACGTGAAAACTGTTATCTACACCCAAACTGCACATCAGTATATTCAGCTTTTCCCTATCCTACAGAAACCCTGACCCTGCTTTAATCTGGGCTCACCTGTCCTTCAGGTACTCTCTGATGTGCATCAGTTGAATAAACTCTTTAATCTTTATTTAAGTCACCTAAAGAACTCTCTTTTGACACCTGATACTCAGAAATATAGTCCTAGAACATTATTTGGGTCATCTGTTCCAAGGCCGTCTTTTAGCAAGTGTCCAGTGGTGTTCAGGGAGGGCGAGATTAGCCTCTCTCCACCATAGCACTGGACTTTGTCATACAACGCTGCTTTCCTGAGCACAGGGCTCTAGAGCACAGGGGGGGGGCTGAGGGTGTGCGTGGGTGAACAATGGAGCACTGTGGGTATGACTCCTCACCCTGCAAGGGAAGGAAGTGGTGTGGAATAGGGGCAGGAGGAGAGTTTAATCTCCTTCAGTGTGTGCTGAGTATATATTCCATCTCATGAACTAAAGAATTCAGGAATTAGAACTTGTTTTATATTCCATGACTCTACTTAACTTCGCACTCAAGTCCCTTTCTTCTGCTGGGCTGCAGGAAAAACAACATCCGTCGTTTCTGGGAAATCTTACCCTTTAAGTGGTCTCATTATCCTGGACCTTGCATAGTGCCAAGGCATTGGGGTAGGGGAGGCTATTTGGTCCTTATTCATCAGGCCCACAGTTGTCAATCTGATTGCTTCAGGCCAGGTAGTTCTTGGTGACACCTGTGCCAGGAGTCTCTCTCTCTCTCTCTCTCTCTCTCTCTCCTTGCTGCCTCCCCAGTGGGGCTGCCAGGAAAGAGGGCAGTGCCCCATCCACTCCTGGGACCACAACCTCACTCTTCCTTCTCTTCGCAGTCTAGAGCAATCTATTTTCAGCCTGGGGAGAATCCGTCTCCTTTTATGTTTCTTTGACTGTGATTATTCCCAGGAATTCACTTCTAAGTGTAAAGCCAACATCAGCAGGACTTTCAGAGTGGACCTATTTTTTGACTTGCCACATGCCTCCCCTGAAGCAACGTGCACTGAGCTGACTTAAATGAGGAGAAGGAAAAGGAAGAAACAGATGGGAAAAGAGTACATACAGTTATGTATCTGTGAGAAATCTTCTGGCTTCTCCTTACCTTCCATGTCATCTGCTCTAACGCTGAGGCTGGCAGCCTGGGTTTGGAGTTTGCTAGTTGTGTAATGCTCCCTGGAGTTGGAGGTGAGTCCAGTCCTTACTCTACAGCTTGGATAGGGATGAGGAGGGAGGTTCTCCAGAGTATTATTATAATGGAGGGAATTAAAGCAGCTGAAAATACTTGGCAGTCTTCTGTGACCTCTCCCTGTTCCATAATGACTAGTTGTTTCTCCTCTGTGTCCCTAGAACTCTTTCCTTTATTGCCACAGACCACAGTCTACTGCAATGCTAGCTTCATTCCAGCCTCCCTCTTCAGACAAGCTGAGGACCTGTATTTGTTCATCTGTGCACCCTAAGCCCCTCAAAGGTAAAGACTGAGTGAGTAACTCTTGGAAATGCTGTGGAATCTCTGTGCCTGCTGCAGGGGTCTGGCACGCCCTGGGTATGAAAATTGTAGATGACAGCAAACAGTGCTGCTCAACAGAATGAGAATCAATAGGTTGAAAGCATGGGCCAAAGCAAGCCAGATAAAATCTAATGCTTAAAAACATAAAACCATGGACTTGAATTGCAAACTTCAGCTGAGATAGAAGTGACCAGTCCATAAGCAAGATGTAGGGGTTCTAGTTGTGTTCAAGCTCAGTATGAGTTAGTAGTGCTATGTAGTTGACAAAGAGCAACAATCACAACAAAAACAAGTAGTCTGATAAAAAGCTGCATTAAGAGGAGTATGCCATCTAAAACAAAGGTGACAGCCCTCTTCTACTCCTCCCCGCATCCAAGTCAGATCTTTCTGGGGATATAATGTCCAGCCCCAAGCACTATGTCTCCTGAGACAGGTGACCAAACAGAATTCCTCCAAACAAAAGTAACCAGGAAGGTAGTTACATTTCAAAATTTTATCTTGTCTTTTCTTTAAATGGTGCTGGATTTACTGGATAAACATGTGGGAAAAAATGAACATACATAAAATGAACACACAAATACACAAAATTTAACTCAAAAATGGATCATACACCTAACACAAAACTGAAAACTATAAACTTCAAGAAGAAAACATTAAGAGAAAACTTTTTGCAATATTGGGGTACCCAATATTTCAGGTAAGTATTTCCTGGGTGCTCAAGGGGTTCAGTTGGTTAAGTGTCTGCCTTGGGCTCAGGTCATGATCCTAGGGTCCTGGGATCAAGCCCATTTTGGGCTTCCTGTTCAGTGAGGTGTCTGCTTCTCCCTCTTCCTCTGACCCTTGCCCTGACCCTCCCACTGCTCATGCATGCTCTCTCTCTCTCTCATAAATAAATAAACAAACAAACAAATAAAATCTTCTTTTAAAAAAGGATTTTTTATTTTATTTTATTTTTTTAAAAAATATATTTATTTATTTATGATAGGCACACAGTGAGAGAGAGAGACACAGGCAGAGGGAGAAGCAGGCTCCATGCACCGGGAGCCTGACGTGGGATTCGATCCCGGGTCTCCAGGATCGCGGCCTGGGCCAAAGGCAGGCACTAAACTGCTGCGCCACCCAGGGATCCCAAAAAAGGATTTTTTAGAACATAAAAAAACTATGAAGGAGAAAAAGATGAATGGACTTCATCAAAATAAAACCTTTTTTTCTTTGAAATTCACCCATAAGAAAACCAAAATGCAAGCCACAGACTGGGAGAAAATATGTACAGTGCATATGTGAGACAAAGAAGTTGCATCCAAATATGTAAAGAACTCAACTCAATAATAAAAAGACAAAATAATACAACAAGAAGATGTGCAAAAGATTCAAATACGACACTTCACAAAAAAGATACATGAATGGCCAATGAGCCAGGAAAAGATGTTCACCATCATTGCTCATTAGGAAAATAAAACTAGAAATACCACATATTTACCAAAATGGCTAAAATTAAAGACACTGACCATACTGCGTGTTGGCAAAGACATGGAGCAACTGGAATTCTCACACATGGCTGGTGGGGATGTGAAATGATATACTACTTTGGAAAACAGCATGACAGTTTCTTAAAACATTAAACGCACACTTGCCATACAAGCCAGCCATTCTACAACTATGTATTTACCCAAGAAAAATGAAAACATACACCTACACAAAGACTTATACATTCGATAACAAGTCTTTATTTGCAATATCCAAAAAAAAAAAATCAAAAACAAACTGTGGAAGCAACACAAATGTCCATCATCAGATGAATATATAAAATATTATGATATATTCATACGGTGGAATATTACTCAGCAATAAAAAAGGAACATACGGTGTATGGGTACAACAACATGGGTAAATCTCAAGATGACTATGCTAAACTAAAGAAGCTAGATCAGACTAAAGAAGCTAGATCAGACAGCATGTAAAATACATGCTGTCTGATCCCATTTATATGCAATTATATATATATATTTATATACATTGCAGAAACACAAGTTCATCTAACGTGTCAGTATTGTTGGTGCTGATTAAAATGTTTGCCATCTTGATTGGGGTGATGTATACATATGTCAAATTGAACAAACAGTATACTTTAAATATGTGCAATTTCCTGTATTTCAATTATATCTCTATGAAATTGGAGGAGAGCTCTTCTCTTCGGGGAACATAAAACAGCATCAGATGTGGCTGGCACTAGTATTGAAAATTGTAGGATTGTAGAGCCAAGAGAATAGTAAAGCGATGCCTGGAAGGCCTGAGGGCTGCATTCAGTGTTGAAGTGCCCAGGGAGAAGAGGTGAGGGTTCTAGAGAAGGGGTCACTTCTTGCATAGGAGAAGATCCTGCTGGATGGTTGCCAAATGCAGGCAGAGAAATTCAGGAAATGATGCCCATTGGGATCCTGCTCCGGAAGGAATCAACTGCAATTTGTTTTCTAGGTTTTGTCAGAAGGTTTCCATTTGTAGCCACCAGATCAGGGTTTTCCCTGCCAATTTTGTGATTGGGGAGGGCTGTAAGTGGAGGAGAGTTGGCCAAACTAAATGTTAGAGTCTGACACACACTGTGGCAGGGCTGTGTGAACTTCCCCACACAATACAGCTCCAAGTGGCATCCTCGTCACCTTCAGCTGAGGATTCGCACCTGCAGCTCTCCATTCCAGAGCACCACACCACATCCTCCTGCTCTTCTGTATCTGAGGAGCAGTTTCAAGAGTTAGAACATAATGTGAGGGCAGCCTGGGTGGCTCAGCGGTTTGGTGCCTCCTTCAGCCCAGGGCGTGATCCTGGAGACCTGGGATTGAGTCCCACGTTGGGCTCCCTGCATGGAGCCTGCTTCTCCCACAGTCTGTGTCTCTACCTCTCTCTCTCTGTGTGTCTCTTATGAATAAATAAACAAAATCTTAAAAAAAAAAGAACCATAATGTGATTGTTGTCACCACCTCTAATTAGTAACAAGGGCTGGTATTTGTTTAGTAACTGACCATGGATGCGACTGCAGTTAGATGCAAAAATATTCAATGTCCAATAGGCACTAAAATCATAACTTTTGGGGTAACTCTGTTGGATAGAAATCATGCAATATTGATATTCTACTGGATAATAAGGTGACAACTAATTTATTTTTTTCAACTTTAAAAAACAGCTTTATTGAGATAAAGTTCATATAATATGAAATTTACCTTTTAAAGTGTACAGTCAACATCTTTCAGTATATTCATAGAGTCATGCATTAATACCACAATCCATTTTAGAATCTTTGCCTTACCCCAAAAGGAAACCTCATACCTCTTCATTGTTACCCACAACCTCCTCATCCCCACATCCCTTGGAAATGACTAATCTCCTTTCTCTTTCTTTCTTTCTTTCTTTTTTTTTTTTTTTGTATTTTTTTTTAATTGGAGTTCAATTTGCCAACATATAGCATAACACCCAGGGCTCATCCCGTCAAGCGCCCCCCTCAGTGCCCATCACCCAGTCACCCTCACCCCCCCACACCTCCCTTTCCACTACCCCTTGTTTGTTTCCCAGAGTTAGGAGTCTCTCATGTTCTGTCTCCCTCACTGATATTTTCCACTCATTTTCTCTCCTTTCCCCTTGATTCCCTTTCACTATTTTTTTATATTCCCCAAATGTCACAAGGTGACAACGAATTTATTTATTTATTTATTTTTTAATTTTACTTTTTTATGATAGTCACACAAAGAGAGAGAGAGAGGCAGAGACACAGGCAGAGGAAGAAGCAGGCTCCATGCACCAGGAGCCCCACGTGGGATTCGATCCCGGGTCTCCAGGATCGCGCCCTGGGCCAAAGGCAGGCACCAAACTGCTGCGCCACCCAGGGATCCCGTGACAACGAATTTAAAACATATTCTTAGGGAGCATCTGGGTGGCTCAGTCAGTTAAGCATCTGCCTTCATCTCACATCATGATCCCAGGAGCCTGGGACAGAACCCCAAAGTGGGCTCCCTGCTCAGTGGGGAGTCTACTTCTCCTTCTCCCTCTGCCCCTCCCCCACTCCAGTCATGCTCCCTCTCTCTCTCTCAAAATAAATAAATAAAATCTTTTTTAAAAAACGTATTCTTGGGATCCCTGGGTGGCGCAGTGGCTTGGCGCCTGCCTTTGGCCCAGGGCACGATCCTGGAGACCCGGGATCGAATCCCACATCGGGCTCCTGGTGCATGGAGCCTGCTTCTCCCTCTGCCTGTGTCTCTGTCTCTGTCTCTCTCTCTCTCTCTCTGTGTGTGACTATCATAAATAAATAAAAATTTAAAAAAATAAAAAGTAAAAAACGTATTCTTAATTGGTGAATTAGTTGAAATATTACTGATTATGCACTTTACACACATTCTATCTTCAAAACAACCTATGGGATAGGAAGTCATATTACTTTCATTTTACACAGGAGGAGACTGAGACACCAAGAGATATGGGAATAATTACCCAAATTTTGGGTATAAGGCCAAAAAAAAAAATAAATTCAGGGTCTAACCTATCAGAGTCAGACAAAGAGCATAGTGTAACAAGCCTCCTAATGATCATATAATTCTTCATGGGGATGTAATTTTGTTTGACCTACTAGGTAGTATTTAGTACAAGTATTTACTTAGTGTTTGATATTTTACCTAAATGGGGGTTTTTGCCCCCATTATGAGCTGGCTTTAGAACCTGGCACTCTGGGAGATAGAACACCCCTGTGTTTATCTCAAGTGGGCTGAGCTGTGCTCCCTGCTATCCACCATCTGGGTTACTTGGGTGCAGTAGTGAATTTGCATATTCTTTTTCTTTTTAAGATTAATTAATTTATTATTTGAGAGAGAGGGACAACAGGGGAAGGGGCAGAGGAGAGGGAGAGGGAGAGAGAATCTCCAGCATACTCCCCACTGAACACTGAGCCCCACCAGGGGCTAGATCTTGCAACCCCAGATCATGACCCCAGCAGAAATCAAGAATCAGAGGCTCAAGAACTGAGCCACCCAGGCTCACAGTGAATTAGAATATTAAGAGGAATTAGCCCAGGAGAAAAAAAGGGAGTTATCCCGAGTGAAAGAAACAGTTGATTTGAAGGGAGAGAACTCCTGGTGCTCTGGCTTCTTCTAGGACCTGAGGTTTCCATCCTACTGAGGGCAGGAGACCGTGTGGAGCTGCTACCTGAGGCTGGAGCCATAGCTAAGGCAGGTCAGGAGGGGACTCAGTGTGAGCCAAATGTCTCTCCAGGGTAAGTACTTGGAAATGAGGGTGGGAGAGGGCCAGGAGGAGAGAGGAACTGGTTGAAGAAAAGGTGACACGAAGCACAGTTAGGGCAGGCTTGGCAAGTTTCTTCTGTACTTCTCAGTAACTGCAAGCTATTCCTGAAGACATTTCAAGGTATTAAAAGTGGTATTCCTGTGAATTAATATGACCTGCCCACATAATTCATTTAAAAAATGCCTTTTGAAGTTGTAAACAGAATCAGTATGTCAGCTCCCGTGCTGAAGACTGGAAGAGATGAGGTGGGGATGAAGCCACTGGTCAGCCAGCCATCAGAGAAAGGGCCAGAGATGCGTCCCAGGAGCTTGTGAATCAAGTCCCCATTCCACCCAATCCATTAAAATTTTCATCGCTAACATGAAAGTACTTGACTTTTTAAAAAATGATAACAGTGCCAAACCCCATTTAGATGGAATAGCAATTAGTATTTTTTAAATGGTGTATCCAGAAGACAGGTGGTGCTGATATGAGGGTAGTTAACCCACTTGCTGAATTAATTGCCACTTTCCTCATCATCTGGGTTGTGAGAAGAGTGTTAGACAAATGGGGGAAACATTGCTGATGAAAGCAGAAATATTAGAATCAACCTAAACTGTAGGTGAATAGTTAAATAATTTTTTTTGGAATTCTCTGTACCTGGTTTTCAAAATGAAGGGTTCCTGGCATGCCCTGGGAAGATGTGCATGGTTCTCAGTGCCTGCATAGCTGGCAGCACCAAGAAAATAATTATTATGTAAGTGGAGACATTGTTAAGTGAACAAAAGTAAACAATACATACAACAAAAATCCATTTATTGTTTTAAAGGGGCTATGTGTGTTCAAAGATATTTATTTTTTTATATTTTTCATATCTATATAAACACAGAAACTATCTTGAAGAATATGTACCAAACTACTATAGTGGCTACTTCTGAAAAAGGGATTGGAAAGACGGGATTTTCCAGTTCAGAAAAATGAAATCAGCTTCTAGAAGATAAGTGCTCTAGAAGGTATGTGAAAATGACAAAAGCGAGAGAGAAAACTTCATATTACATACAATCACACTTTTCTTTCTTCTTCTTTTTAAGATTTTATTTATTTATGTATTTGAGAGAGTGAGAGAGCGAGCGAGCACATGACGTGGTGGAAGGACAGAAGGAAAGCAATAAGCAGACTCCCCCTTGAGCAGTGAACCTGACTCAGGGCTTCATCTCAGGATCTTGGGATCATGACCTGAGCCAAAGGCAGATACTTAGCCAACTGAGGCACCCTACAATCACACTTTTCTAAGACATCTATCATATATACTCATTTTTTAAAAATAAAAGAATATACAACAAATTAAGAGCAGTTGTCTTTAGATGGTGGGCCATGACTGTTGTTTTCTTGGATGCCTTTTTGCATTTTCCAAAATGTCTACAATATTGGTTTATTATTTTCATTACATACAGATCAATGCTTTTTTTAAAAAAAGATTTTATTTATCCACAAGTCATCCTCTTGTGGCCTCTTATTTGAGAGAGAGAGCCTGAGTGGGGAGTAGAGTAGGGGCAGAGGGAGAAGGAGAAGCAGGCTCTCCACTAAGCAGGGAGCCCGATGCAGGGGCTCGATCCCAGGACGCTGGGATCATGACCTGAGCTGAAGGCAGACACTTAACTGACTAAGCCACCCGGGTATCTAACCTATGCTTTTCAAAAGAAAAGAAAGTGGGGTGCCTAGCTGGCTCAGTTGGTAGAGCATATGGCTCTTGATCTTGGGGTTGTGGGTTCAAACCCCATGTTGGGTATAGATTAATTTTTAAAAAATTAAAAGAAAAAGACAAGTTTTGTTAAGTGTGAAGGCATGCTCCTTATCCCTGTAACTCGGGGGAAATTTGCTGGATTCCCTGCTTATAGAAAAAGGCAACTTCTCCCTGTGGCAGGCAAGGGAGGTCTCACCTAGCAATTCACAGGCTCACAGTTGCCCAGACAGAAATGGGACAAACCTCAATAACCAAGCTTCCCCAGACTTGCTCAGTCCTCCCTCACTTCATTTAACAATTGGGCTCCTGTGCTGATGGTTTCAGTTCACTCACTGTGAATGTCATCACCTGTCCCAAGGCACAGTGACTTCTGGTTCATTCTACTGCTCCCAGTAGATTGAGGGAGTAGTCAACTTTGAAACAAAACCAGGCAAGTTTGAGATAGATAGGCAAACATCACAAAAATCGAATTCTGTGTGTATGTGTATGTGTATGTGTATGTGTATGTGTATGTGTATGTGTATGTATGAGCTTAGCATATCCCAGAAGATGGTGTAGAGAATAGAAAGCAGATTCAAGGATCAGGAACAATGGCCTCTGACAGCCAGGGAGCTTCTCCAGGAAGCATGGGAAGCAGTGGATGAAGACAAATAGGAAGAAAAAGGAAGTCAAAAGGGTACCACATGTCAGTTTGTGAACATAAGAAATATCAGCACCCTGGAGATCCTTCAAAATAAATGGGGGCCACCTTTGAGGGGTAAGTTCTGATATCATACGGCTGTCAAACCAATAGGCATTTTATTCAAATAAGGCTAAATTCTCAAGCAATAAAGCAAATCATAAGAGATAAAAGGTCCTAACTTTCCTTTTAGAACATTCCATTCCAGAAAACTAAGTAAGGTAACATCAATAGCTGTATGAGAGGTGAACATTATAAGCTAAGAATGTTGTACTCACCCATTTTGTCTTTCACAAGTGAGGAAAACAGAGATATTCTCTTAAAAGCTTGGACCTATAACCAACAGGGTATAGATCCAGAGCACCCAAATTTGGGTGGGTGGGGGCATCCCCCACTGCACAGGTGAAAGTCAGGGAATCCCTCCCACACAGCTTATCTGGAAATCTTGGGGTAACATATCTATTCCAATTCAAGTGTTGAATTAGCAGGGCTAGGACCTTCTTCTCCTGTAGATCCCAGAATAATTTATGAGAGTGGGAGGGAATCTTGTGCAACACCCACGTGTACAGAAAGAAATGAAGTAAAATAGTCATCCTCTTGTGGCTGGTAAAAAAAAAAAAAACCCAAAAGTCATGTTTCAAAAAATATCAAGTATGTGATCTTATTTTTGCAGTATTTTTAAAAATTCTACAATGAAAACAGATTACTAAGATAATCAATGGGAAATGACGTAAAAGATTACTTGGGATGGGCCCAGAACTCTTCATTTTTAAAACTCCTAGATGACTCTCATTTATATATACTAGATTTTGAGAATGACTCCTCTAAACCTATTCTTTAAAGTGCTTTTCTTTTTCCAAATTTCAGGTTATAATGATCAAAGAAATACAATAACGACAACAAAAAAATACAGCACTGCTTGAAGGCTAAGAAAGGATACTGCCCCATGCCAAAAATATGTGGGAATATCTGAGCTGTAGTGATAGTAGACCAAACCAAGAGGTGAGCTGAGTGAAGCACAACCCTCACAAGTGAGGGAAAGCGTATCTGCAGAGAAATCTAGGGGACCTGCTGCCAGTCTGAACCTCAGTGATATCCCTAGGCTGAAGCTGGGAGCAGGGAGGAGCACCTGCCAGCTGCAAGGTGCTTCAGATGCAGTTTCTGGCAAGATCCTCATCATTTTAAGAGAGTTCCTTATACTCCTAGTTTGAGTGTTTTTTAGTTTTCTTTTCTGGAATGAGTTGATTTTTATCAAAACAATTTTTGTTACCTAGTGCAATGTGCATATGGTTTTCTTCTTTAATAGGCTAATAAAGTGACTGGCATTAAGATTTTCCTCAAGTTGAATCGTGTTTACCTACCTAGTATAAATCTTATCTTTATGCTGCTGCTTGAATTTGCCTCTTTTTTTTTTTTTTAATTTCAGCTTTATAAAGTGAGCTAAGCTTATAGCTTTCCTTCCCTCCTTCCCTCCCTCCTTCCTTTATTTTAAAAAAGATTTTATTTACTTATTTAAGAGGGAGAGTGTGTGTGCCCACAAGCACAGGGAGGGGCAGAGGGAGAGGGACAAGTAGACTCCCCTGGGCTTGGGAACATTTTAATGTAGATATTGGATTACCTTTCCAATTCCTTCTGTTTTTTATTGATCTCTATTTATTTTTAAAGATTTTATTTATTTATTCATGAGAGACACAGAGAGAGAGACAGAGACACAGGCAGAGGGAGAAGCAGGCTCCACACAGGGAGTCCAACGCAGGAGTCGATCTGGGACTCCAGGATCACGCCCTGGGCCGAAGGCAGGCACCAAACCGCTGAGCCACCCAGGGATCCCTTATTGGTCTCTTTAAATTTCCTACTTCTTTTGTCAATCCTGAGCATTTGATACCTAGAAAATCATGTTTTTTCTCTTTCAAATTTGTTATTATAAAGTTTTATATAATATTCACTTCAATTTTTAAAAATTCTACTGTGTTTGCAGGTACAGCACTTTTATTAGTCTTAATGTTGTTGATTGGTGTTTCTCTGATTTTGTCTTGATTAAACTTGTCACACTTTGTCCATTTTATTTGTGTCCTCCCTGCTCCAGAAGAAAAAAACAAACAAACAAACTACTTATTGGGTTCTATTCTTTCATTTCTTGGTTTCTACTTTTATATTTATTATGTACTTATTTGGTACACAATTGCTCTGATGCTCTTTTCTTAGCGTCTTAAACTGGGAGACCAGTTCATTTATTTTTAAAAAATATTTTATTTCCTAACAAGTGTATTAAAGCTATATTTTTTTTAGTATGACTTTGGCTGCACCCTGCAGATTTTTATATGTAGTGCCTCTTGTTGTTTGTTTCTGACTTATCCATAAGTTCCACTTGGGTTTTTTTTCCCCTATATTTCAGGTATTTTGGAAGGGTTATTTCTATTCCAACCAAATGAATAGTTTGGGGGGTAGGGGTTGAATTTGATACTTTTTCGTATCATTTGTTAATTGCGAAATTTGCCTGTAGAGGTTTTCTTTTTACAATGAGTTGAGATTTGCTTTTAGGCCTAACATATGCTTATTTTTTAGAAAATGTTCCACATTTGTTTAGAAAGAATGTTTCTTCTTTGAAGTTGTGTACAGAGTTCTTTATGTAGCTATTACATCAAGCTGCATTACTATGTTGTTCAAATCGTTTAAAGCCTCACTTATTATTTGCTTATTAATTGCTGGGAGATATGTAATAGGCTCTGTATCAACTGGCTATTACTGCAAAACAAACCCCTTGAAACTCAATGGCTTAAAACAGCCATCATTTATTATCACTCACGTGCCCATAGTAAAGGGGGTTCAGAGGACCTATGATGGCTTGGCTGAGTGCCTCTGCTCCAGGCTGTGGGTTGCTATGGTGGCTGTGCTGCTAACTGCAACGGGGGTGGGTGGGGGGACTGTGGTTGTTGAGATGATTCTGCTCATCATCATCAGTTTGTGGGTTAGCTAGAAGAACTCTGCTCCACGGTGCCTTTGCTAAGCTCTTGCTGGTCCAAGAACCGTGACATTTGCAGACGTAATTAAGGATCTTAAAGTGAGATCATTCTAGATTTAGAGTGAGCCCTAAATCCAATGACTGGGTGTCCTTGTAAAGAGACAGCAAAGGAGAAGCCGCAGAGACATACAGAGTAGAAGGTGATGTGAAAATGCGGCAGAGATAGGAGAGCTATGCTTATAAAGCAAAGAATGCCAAGAAGTGCTGCTAGCCACCAGAAGCTGGGAGAGAGACATGGAACAGATTCTCCCTTGGAGCCTCCAGAAGGAACCAACCTTGATTCAAGCCTCCAGAACTGTGAAAGAATAAATTTATGTTCTTTTAAGCCACTCAGTTTGTGGTAATTTGTTTCAGCAGCCACGAAAAAGCTAATACAATCTGCTCCCACACATGCCCCTACTCTTGCTGACACATAGGCAATACGCTTTAGAAATTTCCTTGAGATGTAAGCTTTTATATTCCCCATCCAGGCTGTGCTGGGATCTGACTCCAGGAAATGAGGACTGGTGGGAGCAAGTCATGAAGAGAATTAGTATCTCTTTGGGAAGCTCCAATTCAACTGAGGTCAGCATGGTCTCCAGGCAAGCAGAAGTGCTTCTCCTCTGGCAGAGGGAGGAGATTGCTTTTGCCAAGGGAGTTTTGGGATTCGAGATTATTGGGTTTCAACACCAAAAAGTTTCCAATCCGGGTATTTTCTATAGCTCTGTCATCATAATCAAATTCTGGGTCTGATATTCAGCACAATCTGATCTGTGACTGCAGCAGATAAGGATCTCCTTAAAAGCTACCATACTGATGTTAGAAGTCAGAATAAGGGACACCTGCGCGGCTCAGCAGTTAGCATCTGCCTTCGGCTCAGGGCGTGATCCTATGGTCCCAGGATCGAGTCCTACATCAGGCTCCCTGCATGGAACCTGCTTATCCCTCTGCCTATGTCTCTGCCTGCCTCTCTCTCTGTGTCTCTCATGAATAAATAAATAAATTATTTAAAAAAAATAAAAGAAGTCAGGATAATAATTCCCTCCCTGGAGACAGGCAATGATTGAAAGAGATCATAAAGAGAGCTTCTGGGTGTTGATAGTTTTATATTTATTAAGTCTGGGGCCTGGCTAGGTGATTGTGCTCACTTGACGGAAATTTCTCAAATCCTGTATTTATAATATGTGCACATATTTATAATATGTGTTATAATATGTAACACTTCAATATTTTATAAATTCAAATTTACAAATTTTTATTTGTAAAAAAATGTTTTAAAAAAGTTTTAAAAAATAATAAAAATAAAAGCTGCTCTAGAGGCTCTCTGACTTTATAAGTATATTCGTAGTTGAAAGCTGATTGCCCTGAGCTGGTCATCCTCTTTTCATAAGTCCCTAGAATTGTCATAAATAGCCAGACTGTTCCACATTCGTTTTAATTAATATAATTTCCACAGCAATTAGCGAAGTTATTATTTGGTCTCCTAGGACTGCCTCGCTATGGGTCCTTTGGAAATCAGGGTCTGAGACAAAGATTAAAGTACTAACACTTTATCTGGGAAGGGCAAGCCCAGGAGAGTGAGAGGAGAAAGGGGAAGCAAAATAAGGGAACTGTGTGAGGTGCTATAAGGCAAGGGGGTGCATTGGTGCATGGACCACTGCTCCACCAGGAGCCACAAGGAAACCATGAGGCCAGTCTGGATCTGACAATTTTTTTTTTAATTAATTTTTATTGGTGTTCAATTTACCAACATACAGAAAAACACCCAGTGCTCATCCCGTCAAGTGTCCACCTCAGTGCCCGTCACCCATTCCCCTCCAACACCCGCCCTCCTCCCCCCTTCCACCACCCCTAGTTCGTTTCCCCGAGTTTGGAGTCTTTATGTTCTGTCTCCCTTCCTGATATTTCCCAACATTTCTTCTCCCTTCCTTTATATTCCCTTTCACTATTATTTATATTCCCCAAATGAATGAGAACATACACTGCTTGTCCTTCTCCGATTGACTTATTTCACTCAGCATAATACCCTCCAGTTCCATCCACGTTGAAGCAAATGGTGGGTATTTGTCGTTTCTAATCGCTGAGTAATATTCCATTGTATACATAAACCACATCTTCTTTATCCATTCATCTTTCGATGGACACCGAGGCTCCTTCCACAGTTTGGCTATTGTGGCCATTGCTGATAGAAACATCGGGGTGCAGGTGTCCCGACGTTTCGTTGCATCTGAATCTTTGGGGTAAATCCCCAACAGTGCAATTGCTGGGTCGTAGGGCAGGTCTATTTTTAACTCTTTGAGGAACCTCCACACAGTTTTCCAGAGTGGCTGCACCAGTTCACATTCCCACCAACAGTGTAAGAGGGTTCCCTTTTCTCCGCATCCTCTCCAACATTTGTTGTTTCCTGCCTTGTTAATTATCCCCATTCTCACTGGTGTGAGGTGGTATCTCATTGTGGTTTTGATTTGTATTTCCCTGATGGCAAGTGATGCAGAGCATTTTCTCATGTGCATGTTGGCCATGTCCATGTCTTCCTCTGTGAGATTTCTCTTCATGTCTTTTGCCCATTTCATGATTGGATTGTTTGTTTCTTTGGTGTTGAGTTTAATAAGTTCTTTATAGATTTTGGAAACTAGCCCTTTATCTGATATGTCGTTTGCAAATATCCTCTCCCATTCTGTAGGTTGTCTTTTAGTTTTTTTGACTGTATCCTTTGCTGTGCAAAAGCTTCTTATCTTGATGAAGTCCCAATAGTTCATTTTTGCTTTTGTTTCTTCTGCCTTTGTGGATGTATCTTGCAAGAAGTTACTGTGGCCGAGTTCAAAAAGGGTGTTGCCTGTGTTCTCCTCTAGGATTTTGATGGACTCTTGTCTCACATTTAGATCTCTCATCCATTTTGAGTTTATCTTTGTGTATGGTGAAAGAGAGTGGTCTAGTTTCATTCTTCTGCATGTGGATGTCCAATTTTCCCAACACCATTTATTGAAGAGACTGTCTTTCTTCCAATGGATAGTCTTTCCTCCTTTATCGAATATTAGATGACCATACATTTCAGGGTCCACTTCTGGGTTCTCTATTCTGTTCCATTGATCTATGTGTCTATTTTTGTGCCAGTACCACACTGTCTTGATGACCACAGCTTTGTAGTACAACCTGAAATCTGGCATTGTGATGCCCCCAGCTATGGTTTTCTTTTTTAAAATTCCCCTGGCTATTCGGGGTCTTTTCTGATTCCACACAAATCTTAAAATAATTTGTTCTAACTCTCTGAAGAAAGTCCATGGTATTTTGATAGGGATTGCATTAAACGTGTAAATTGCCCTGGGTAACATTGACATTTTCACAATATTAATTCTGCCAATCCATGAGCATGGAATATTTTTCCATCTCTTTGTGTCTTCCTCAATTTATTTCAGAAGTGTTCTATAGTTTTTAGGGTATAGATCCTTCACCGCCTTGGTAAGGTTTATTCCTAGGTATCTTATGCTTTTGGGTGCAATTGTAAATGGGATTGACTCCTTAATTTCTCTTTCTTCAGTCTCATTGTTAGTGTATAGAAATGCCATTGATTTCTGGGCATTGATTTTGTATCCTGCCACGCTACCAAATTGCTGTATGAGTTCTAGCAATCTTGGGGTGGAGGCTTTTGGGTTTTCTATGTAGAGTATCATGTCATCGGCGAAGAGGGAGAGTTTGACTTCTTCTTTGCCAATTTGAATGCCTTTAATGTCTTTTTGTTGTCTGATTGCTGAGGCGAGGACTTCCAGAACTATGTTGAACAGCAGTGGTGAGAGTGGACATCCCTGTCTTGTTCCTGATCTTAGGGGAAAGGCTCCCAGTGCTTCCCCATTGAGAATGATATTTGCTGTGGGCTTTTCGTAGATGGCTTTTAAGATGTCGAGGAAAGTTCCCTCTATCCCAACACTCTGAAGGGTTTTGATCAGGAATGGATGCTGTATTTTGTCAAATGCTTTCTCTGCATCCAATGAGAGGATCATATCGTTCTTGGTTTTTCTCTTGCTGATATGATGAATCACATTGATGGTTTTACGAGTGTTGAACCAGCCTTGTGTCCCAGGGATAAATCCTACTTGGTCATGGTGAATAATTTTCTTAATGTGTTGTTGGATCCTATTGGCTAGTATCTTGTTGAGAATTTTTGCATCCATGTTCATCAGGGATATTGGTCTGTAATTCTCCTTTTTGGTGGGGTCTTTGTCTGGTTTCGGAATTAAGGTGATGCTGGCCTCATAGAACGAATTTGGAAGTACTCCATCTCTTTCTATCTTTCCAAACAGCTTTAGTAGAATAGGTATGATTTCTTCTTTAAACGTTTGATAGAATTCCCCTGGGTGGATCTGACAATTTTTAACACCACTTCGAATCTTCTTGGTCCTTTTTCCTACTCCATCCACCTCTGCAGCAAGTTATACACAAGTCCCAACCAGTTTCACAGAATTATGTCTCCTGAGAGTATCTCTCCTTCTGCCCCAGGGCTACTCTCATGCCAGGCTGGGAACATTTGGGGGGAGCTCATTTAATATTCATGTATGCACGACCTGGGAAGAGTTAACAGTCTACAGGGTAATGGCAGCTGTTGGATAGATGCTCCCCTTCCCCAGAAGGGCCGTTCTGAGATGCATTTCACAAAGTTTCTTAGACCATCCCATATCACTGAGCACCAGTCCCTAGCCATACATAGGTGGTGCCAACTTAAAACTTCTTTGCATTGGCTCTCCCTCCTATTTTGCTCCCCCTATCTCTTGTTTCTGTTCCTTGGGATCACCTCCCTAGTAAATTATCTATATGCCTGGCTTACCTCTGGGTCTGCTTTGGGGGGAACTAACAAGACAAAATCACTCATTGGGACGTTTGCCCAGCATGTATGATAGGTCACAAGCAGGTACCACACTCTGACATGAGCCACAGGAGAGAAAGGAGAATTAATCTGCTTGGATTCCCTTTACCTCCCATTTTTTTCACTTTTCCAAACTTAGCTCACAAAAGATAACTCCCAGCCTTTTCACATTATATCACCTAGCTTCTCACCCATCACTCAGGAAATCTGATCTGATGTTTCATGGTGTGGGATGGAAGGGTGACTTCATGGGGTGGGTGCTGATTGATACAGAGAGAGAAGAGGAATGGATAGAGGCAGTGCAATAGGTACACAAGTTGAGCATCGTGTACAAGGGAGGAAACAGTATTTGAGAAGCAAGAGAATTGAAGGTGGACAGAGTTTGAGAGTCTACAGAATATTTATACAGAGAATTCATCCAGAATCTATTGAAGCTTAGATCTGGAGCTTAGGAAAGAGACCAGAGCTATAAATGTGGATTTGGGAACAACCAGGACATAGGGGGGACTAGAAGCCTGACTGAAAATGAGGCCACTCTGAAAGTCACAGAGAAAAGCCAAGGTCAAACCTGGCGACCCAATGGGGGACAAATGTGCAGAAGAAGAGAAGCCAAGGGAGGACAATCTGAGTTAGGAGGAGAGTTGGGAGGGTGTTCTGTTATAGAAGCCAAGGGCAAGAGGGGAAGATTAGGTGAAATGCTGTGAGGAGGTCATGCAGAATGCAGACTAAGGAAAAATCTGTCCTGTCTGGCAATTAGGAAGTCATCTGTGAGCCCCATGAAAAATCTGCACCAGCAGAAATGCGGGCATGTAGGTCAGACTGCAGTGGCTGGGGTTGTGGGGAGGGGGGGGTGAAGTAGTATGAGCCTCCATGGACGCTCTTAGAGGAGATTGAGGATGTTGGCAGGAAGGAGAAGGGGCAGAAATGGGGGAGAGCCCTAGTATAATGCTGAGCATGAAGCAAGGGTCTTCCGAATTATGTCCTCACTGACCGTAGCCCTAGTCAAGCCTGGAATTTGCACTCAGGATTGCCTGCCTCTGTGAGATTGCCTCTCCATCATCTGCTGGAGAGTGAAGCAAAGCTCTGGGAAGGAAATTTCAGATGGGAGGGACTGGATTTGTGTGCAGTCCGAAAGGAGCCAGAGGAGAGGAAGGGCTGGCAGACACAAATAGGAAGAATATCTTGTGGTGGTGGTCCCCGGAGGAAGCACAGGTGGCAGGTGGCAGGTGGCGGGAGGAGGCCATTAGTAAGTCATCCATCTCAAGACTCAACAAATTACAGAATTGTAGACACATATTTATTTTGCCTTGGGCTTCTTAATTTTGAATCTCTTAGTTAATAGGTAGCCTTCTGACTTCCTTGCCCAGAAATTAGGATGTGTTGCTCACTAAAATGTGTTGGGCCTGGAGAAGTGGGAGGAGGGGTGCAGGAGGTCTATTAGTCACAGGCCCCAGGCCTAAAATATTTCTCTCTAAGGATGAAAACAAGCTTATATAATGAGCAAGAAATACCAGCACTGCTGTGAGAGTGGCAAAATAATGTAAAAAAAGTATTTTTTCCTTTGTTTATACTTTTTTACTACTTATGTTGAAATAATTATAGATTCATAGGAGGTGAAATAAATTCTTTTTTAAATGAAGGATTATTTGGGGGGGATCCCTGGGTGGCTCAGTGGTTTAGCGCCTGCCTTTGGCCCAGGGTGCGATCCTGGAGTCCCGAGATCGAGTCCCACGTCGGGCTCCCGGCATGGAGCCTGCTTCTCCCTCCTCCTGTGTCTCTGCCTCTCTCTCTCCCTCTCTCTCTCTCTCTCTCTGTTTCTCAAATAAATAAATAAATAAATAAATAAATCTTAAAAAAAGAAAGATTATTTTTTTATTTTCGATATGTATTTTATTTTAAGATTTAGTTTATTTATTTGACAGAGAGAGAGAGTGAAAGAGCCCAAGCAGGGGGAGTGGCAGAGGGAGAGAGAGAGAAGCAGGCTTCCTGCTGAGCAGAGAGCCTGACGTGGGGCTCAATCCCAGGATCTCAGGATCATGACCTGAGCCGAAGGCAGGCGCTTAACCAACTGAACCACCCCAGCGCACCCTTGACATACATTTTAAATGACATAATTTGTAAATGACATATTTTGTAGATGATATATTTTTTCCTGCCAATTTCCAAAAAATTTAAACCATAATAATATCTAATATTGTCAAGGGTGCAGGGACAGCAGCTTTTTGGAGGACAATTGGGTTGTACCTTTATAATCGAACACCGACGTGCACTTGGAATTTCCAGCTCCATGCGAGAAGTACTCACACACCTGCACAAAGAGGGTAAATGCTTGTCAGTGGGGACACAATATATCAATAAAATGGAATTCCATTCAGCCATTAAGATGAAGAACATGTATGTTAGGAAGTTCTCCAAAAACATTGTTAACTGAAAAAAACAAAAAACAAAACAAAACAAAAAAAACAACCAAAAATGCAAGTTGAAAACAGTACTATACTACAGTATGACCTTATTTATTTAAATATCAAAATGAACACAAAACCAAATTATTTGTGTCTATATAACTACAGTAATGTCGAAGGAGAGGAATGAGATTGGAGGATAATAGAATCAACGTGGAATTTCATTTTATTAGTTTTGTTATTTTGCAATGAGAATATACTCATGTATCATTTGGGCGTTTAATTTTTTTGCTAGAATGAGAACTGCTAGCATGGTAATGACCACATGAGACAGCATCTCCATTCCTCTTCTCATAAATATCACGTAGAATTCCGTTTTAAACAAAACTGGACTCCTACTGTTCTTACCTGAAATTCAGCAGTTTTTAGTACATATATGCTCCTCAATTTGTTGTTTGCTTTTGGTCCATCCTGAAGCCCTGAAATTATGATTGTTTTTCAATAATTATTTTGTTCAGTTTTATAGTTGTTTCTGGAAGAGAAGGTGTACCAACATTTTACCAGCCATTGCTAGAACTCTTTTCATTTGTACCTGAGTTTGTGATTTTGTTTTTCTGAGCTAATGTTTTCAATTTTTGTAGAGTCTATATAGTTTACTGGGGGCTATCATAACAAGGTACCAAAAACTGGGTGACTTAAACAAATTTATTTTTTCACAGTTAAAGAGGCCAGAAGTCAGAACTCAAGGTTTTGGCAAGGCCATGCTCTCTCTGAATTCTCTAAGGGAGAGTCTGTTCCATGTCTCTCTTTCTTTCTTTCTTTCTTTCTTTCTTTCTTTCTTTCTTTCTTTCTCTTTCTTTCTTTCTTTCTTTCTTTCTTTCTTTCTTTCTTTCTTCTTTTCCTTCCTTCCTTCCTTCCTTCCTTCCTTCCTTCCTTCCTTCCTTCCTTCTTTCTTTTCTTCTTTAGATTTTTATATTTATTTGAAAGGGGGAGAGAGAAAGAGAGAGAGAGAGAGAGAACACGAGCAGGGGGGAGTGCAGAGGGTGAGGGAGAGAAACAGACTCCCTGCTGAACAGGGAGCCCAATGTCATGCAGGGCTTGATTTCATGAATCTGAGATCATGACTTGAGTTGAAACCAAGAGTTAGATGTTTAACCAACTGAGCCACCCATGTGCACCTCCATGCCTTTCTTTTAGCTTCTGGTATTGTTGGCATTTTTTTTTTCTTTCTTATAGATTGATCACTCCAGTTTCTGCCTCTCTGGTCACATGGGGTTCTTCTTTTGTGTCTTCATATCATCTTCCCTCTGTGTATGTCTGTCTCTGTGTTTCTTCTTATAAGACACCACCTATATTGGATCAGGGCCCCCCTTAATGATCTCATCTTACCTTGATTATCTCTGCAAAGACCTTATTTCCAGATGAGGTCATATTCATAGATACCTGAGATTAGGACTTCTATGTACCTCCTTGAGGTGCATAACTCAATCTAGAACAGTTAAATATATCAATAGTTTATCTTATGGTGTCTATGTATTAACTTTTCCCTAAGAAAGATCTTCTTCACCCCTTTATGAATAAATATATTTTTATATTGTAACTTCTTACATTTAAATTTCTGAGACATCTGAAATTGTTTGAGTGTAAGGAATGAGATACTCCACTTTATATTTTCATTGTTCTAAAATGACTTTTTACATTGAATAGCAGTGGTGAGAGTGGAAATCCCTGTTGTGTTCCTGATTTTAGGGAAAAGGCTCTCAGTTTTTCCCCATTGAGAATATTTACTGTTGGCTTTTCATAGATGGCTTTTAAGATGCTGAGGAATGTTCCCTCTATCCCTACATTCCCAAGAGTTTTGATCAGGAATGGATGCTGTATTTTGTCAAATACTTTCTCTGCATCTATTGAGAGGATCATACGGTTCTTGTTTTTTCTCTTGTTGATGTGATTTATCATGTTGGTTGTTTTACAAGTGTTGAACCAACCTTGCATCCCGTGGATAAATCCCACTTAGTCATGGTAAATAATCTTAATGTACTGTTGGATACTATTGGCTAGTATCTTGTTGAGAATTTTTGCAGCTGTGTTCATCAGGGATATTGGTCTATAATTCTCCTTTTTGGTGGGGTCTTTGTGGGTTTTGGAATTAAGGTGATGCTGGCCTCATAAAATGAGTTTGGAAGTATTCCGTCCCTTTTTATCCTTTGGAACTGCTTGAGTAGAATAGGTATTATTTCTTCTTTAAATTTTTGATAGAATTTCCTCGGGAAACCATCTGGCCCTGGACTTTTGTGTCTTGGGAGGTTTTTGATGACTGCTTCAATTTCCTCCCTGGTTATTGGCCTGTCCAGGTTTTCTATTTCTTCCTGTCCCAGTTTTGGTAATTTGTGGTTTTCCAGAAATGCATCCATTTCTTCTAGATTGCCTAATTTTTTGGTGTACAGCTGCTTATAATACATTTTTAAAATCCTTTGTATTTACTTGGTATTGGTTGTGACCTGTCCTCTTTCATTCATGATTTTAATAATTTGAGTTTTTTCTCTTTTCTTTTTAATACAGCTGGCTAATGGTTTATCTATCTTATTAATTCTTTCAAAGAACCAACTCCTGATTTTGTTGATCTGTTATACAGTTCTTCTGGTCTCTATTTCATTGAGTTCTGCTCGAATCTTTACTATCTTCTTCTGCTTGGTGTAGGCTTTACTTGCTGTTCTTTCTCTAGTTCCTCTCGGTGTGAGGTTAGCTTGTGTATTTGAGTTTTTTCCAGTTTTTTGAGGGATGCTTGTATTGTGATGTATTTCCCTCTTAGGACTGCTTTTGCTGTATCCCAAAGATTTTGAATGGTTGTATCTTCATTCTCATTAGTTTCCATGAATCTTTTTAATTCTTCTCTAATTTCCTGGTTGACCTATTCATCTTTTAGCAGGATGCTCTTTAACCTCCACATGTTTGAATTTCTTCCAAATTTCTTCTTGTGATTGAGTTCTAGTTTCAAAGCATTGTGGTCTGAAAATATGTAGAGGACAACCTCAATCTTTTGGTATCGGTTAAGACCTGATTTGTGACCCAGTATGTGGTCTATTCTGGAGAAAGTTCCATGTGCACTTGAGAAGAATGTGTATTCAGATGGAAAGTTCTGTATATATCTGTGAAATCCATCTGGTCCAGTGTATCATTTAGTACCAGAAGTCCTAGCCTCAGCAATCAGACAACAAAAAGAAATAAAAGGCATTCAAATTGGCAAAGAAGAAGTCAAACTTTCCCTCTTCACAGATGACATGATACCATACATAGAAAACTCCAAAGATTCCACCCCAAGCTTGCTAGAACTCATATAGCAATTCAGCAGTGGGGCAGTATACAAAATCAATGCCCAGAAATCAGTGGCATTTCTATACACTAACAATGAGACTGAAGAAAGAGAAATTAAGGAGTCAATCCCATTTACAATTGCACCCAAAAGCATAAGATATGAGGGATTAAAACTAGCCAAAGAGATAAAGGATCTATACCCTAAAAACTATAGATCACTTCTGAAAGAAATTGAGGAAGACACAAAGAAATGGAAAAATATCCCATACTCATGGTTTGGAAGAATTAATATTGTGAAAATGTCTATGTTACCCAGGGCAATTTACATGTTCAATGCAATCCCTATCAAAATACCATGGACTTTCTTCAGAGAGTTGGAACAAATAATCTTAAGATTTGTGTGGAATCAGAAAAGACTCTGAATAGCCAGGGG
This sequence comes from Vulpes vulpes, assembly GCF_048418805.1. Classification (NCBI taxonomy): domain Eukaryota; kingdom Metazoa; phylum Chordata; class Mammalia; order Carnivora; family Canidae; genus Vulpes; species Vulpes vulpes. The sequence goes on along the minus strand of NC_132790.1, from coordinate 62,142,469 downwards.
AATATTGAAAAAGAACACCAGAGCCGGAGGCATCACAATGCCAGATTTCAAATTGTACTACAAAACTGCAGTCATCAAGACAGTGTGGTACTGGCACAAAAACAGACACATAGGTCAATGGAACAGAATAGAGAACCCAGAAATGGGCCCTAAACTCTATGGTCAACTAATATTCAACAAAGCAGGAAAGACTGCTTTTTCCACTGGAAAAAGGACAGTCTCTTCAATAAATGGTGCTGGAAAAATTGGACAGCCGCACGCAGAAGAATGAAACTGGACCATTCTCTTACACCATACACAAAGATAAACTCAAAATGGATGAAAGATCTAATTTTAGTATAAGTGCTGCTGAAACGAGCACAGATGAACGATCTAAATGTGAGACAAGAATCTATCAAAATCCTAGAGGAGAACACAGCAAAATCCTTTTTGAACTTGGCCACAGCAACTTCTTGCAAGATACATCTATGAAGGCAAGGGAAACAATAGCAAAAATGAATTATTGGGACTTAATCAAGATAAAAGCTTCTGCAAGGCAAAAGAAACAGTCAACAAAACAAGAAGACAATCTACAGAATGGGAGAAGATATTTACAAATGATATCAGATAAAGGGCTAGTATCCAAGATCTATAAAGAACTTATTAAACTCAACAGCAAAGAAACAAAAAATCCAATCATAAAATGGGCAAAAGGCATGAACAGAAATTTCACCAAAGAAGACATACACATGGCCAAGAAGCACATGAGAAAATACTCCACATCACGCCATCAGGGAAGTACAAATCAAACCACAATGAGATACCACCTCACACCAGTGAGAATGGTGAAAATTAACAAGACAGGAAACAACAAATGTTGGAGAGTATGTGGAGAAAGGAGAACCCTCTTGCACTGTTGGTGGAAATGTGAACTGGTATAGCCACTCTGGAAAACTATGTGGAGGTTCCTCAAATAGTTAAAAATAGAGCTACCCTATGACCCAGCAATTGCACTACTGGGGATTTACTCCAAATATACAGATGCAGTGAAAAGCTGAGACACCTGCATCCCAATGTTTATAGCAGCAATGTCCACAATAGCTAAACTGTAGAAGGAGCCTCAGTGTCCATCGAAAGATGAATGGATAAAGAAGATGTGGTTTATGTATACAATGGGATATTACTCAGTCATTTCATTCTCTATGATGAATGCTCACCATTTGCTTCAACATGGATGGAACTGGAGGGTATTATGCCGAGTGAAGTAAGTCAGTTGGAGAAGGAAAATCATCACATGGTTTCTCTCATACAGGGAATATTAAAAAATAGTGAAAGGGATCACAGGGGAAAGGAGAGAAAATGAGTGGGAAAAATCAGAGAGGGTGACAAAACATGAGAGACTCCTAACTCTGGGAAACAAACAAGGGGTAGTGGAAGGGGAGGCAGGCAGGGATGGGGTGACTGGGTGACAGGCACTGAGTGGGGCTCTTGACAGGATGAGCACTGGGTGTTATACTATACGTTGGCAAATCAAACTCCAATAAAAGAATATACAAAAAATGATTTATTAAATGATTCATTCCCTGTCATTGCTTTGAAATGCCACACATCTGACCCAGGAGGCAGAGAGGCTGAAGAACCAGATGCAGTGGGAACCCAGCTGCGGCCCTGTGCCAACCTGGTTACTCAGCAGATTGGTGACAACATGTGAGAGCCACCAGAGTGCCTCATGTCCTGCATCAGCCTCCCCAGTGTAAAGAAACATGGTTGTCCCCTCCCATCAGCCTTCCAAATCTTGTGGAAAATGTCCCTGATCCATGGTAACTTGCAGGTATGCAGAGAAGGGAATTCTTAGCTAGATTGACATAATAGGGTTAGAATGAAAGAATGATGTGATCTAACTTAAATTTTTAAAGAATCACATTAGACATTGGCTGCTATTCATAATACAGGTGAAACCTGCATGTGTCCTAGATCAGGGAGTACTGGGAAGTGGTCATATATTTAAAGAAAAAGCAAAAGGGCTTGCTTATAGATTAGATGTTGAAGACGTCCAATGAAGAAAAAAAGACTGGTCAAGGATGGCTCCAAGATTTTTGGACACAAGCAGCCTAGACTGAAGAACAGGATTGCCATTAATGAAGGTGGGGAGACTGGAGGAAGATCCAAATTTGGGATACTGGAGTTAAGAACTGTGTTTTGCAGGGTGCCTGGGTGGTTCAGATGGTTATGCTTCTGACTGTTGGTTTCAGCACAGATCATGATCTCAAGGTTGTGGGACTGGGCCCTGCATCGAGCCCCATATGGAGCCTAGTGCTCAGTGGGGAGTCCTTGAGATTGTCTCTCTCCCTCTCCCTCTGCCCTCCCTCCTGCCACATGCATTCTCTCTCTCTCTCTCTCTCTCTCTCTCTCTCCCACAAATAAATAAATATTTTTTAAAAAAGAACTGTTGTTTTTTTTTTTTTTTGGTTTTAGGTGCTTACTAGACCTCTAAGTGGATATGTTGTAACCTTGGACTTAGGGATGGATGGTCATTACCTTTGGCATGGAGTGAGTGTGTTCCATGTACGGGGAGAAGGATCTATAGAAATATTTGGGTGGCATGAAGGTTGTAGCAAAGAATGCTATGACTGTTAATATCCAGCCTCACTTTCTTTCTTTAATAAGAGAATCTTGAGTGTTAGCTGACAATTTCCAGCCTTCCTTTCAGCTTTCTGAAATCATACAATCTAGTTTTAGCTAATAAGATAATGGCAGAAGAAATATAAGTCACCTCAGGTCATACTTGTAAAAAGAATGGGTAGCAGAACCATTGAACCTTTAAATTCTCTGGAAGGTAGATATAAGGGTCAGGCTTACACAGCCATCTTATATCATAAGATGGAAACCACATGTTGAAGACAATGAGGAGTTTTATCCATATAAAAAAACAGAGATTCTATAGGAAACCCACATATAAATCCATTACTTATATTTAGCAATTAACTTATTGCCATATTTCCTTCATTTTTTGTCAATATATTTAAGTAAAATTACAACATACAACATTTCATCCCTAAATTCTTTAGTATGCATCTCTAAAATAGAAGATAATTTTTCTACATGATCAAAGTATCACAATTAACCAAATTAGTAACAATCCCTTATTATCTCAAACTTATTCTATATTTCTATTTCTCCAATTGCCCCCTTAATAACTTTTAAACTAATTTGGTTGAATAAAGATGCTATCAAGGTCCATTGTATTTGTTGCTGTCTTTTAAATCTCCTTTAATCTAGAACAACCTCACTCTCCCCTTTTTTATTCTTTCATGATGATGGCCAATTGAAGAGACACGGTCAGATGCCCTAGAGGGTGACCCATCTTTTAAGGCTAAAAGTCAGTTCTAAATTTAGGTTAAAATTTGGAGCAAGAGCATGTCATAGATTAACACTGTGTACTTCATATCGTGTCACATCAGAGGGCACAAAAAGTATGGTTATCCCATTATTAGAGATGCTAAAATTGTAAATTGATTTAAAAATCACTTTATAAAACAATATAAAATACATAAGAAAGATAAAAAAACATTAACATAATTTAATCCAACAATCCAATTCATGGAGTAAACCTTTAATGGAATAATGAACCCAATGTTTTATGAAGATTTTAGGCCCTTACCCCCTTTAAGAAAAAGCTGGAAACAATATGAATGTTAAACAGTTGGAACTCTGGTTTACTATGGGCTAGGTACTGGGTTAGGGCCTAGGAACTTAAAGACATATATATAGTATGGTCCTTACCTCAGGATCTGCTGGGAGAACATACATAATATATAGACTTCATAGATATAAATATATAGAAAACAGACATTTACTTCACACTGAGAGGAAAACCACAATGGGGATAATTTCCCATCTTTAATGACCTCAGGGTACTTCCTCCAGTGCCCTTCCACCTCCCCAGTTGAGAAGGCACTCAAAAATTGATTTCCAATTCATTTGACATTAATGTCTAATAGAATTTCAGTGTGGTTTTTAAAAAGATAAGCAAAATGATTTGCAGGCAGCACATATTGATCACCTATAGCCCTGAAACATTGAAGAGTTCCAAGATAGGGGAGATGATATTTGTTCAATAACAGAATTGTATCCATCAAGTTTTAATAGCCTGGGAGAGGATGTATCAGGGGGAAATGAGCATGATTTATTTGTAGATATGAATCGTATCCGTTTGTAAAGATTTTTTTTTCTGTCTCTGAACCTAAAGTTATGTCCTAAAGATAGCTTACTCTATGACAGTGGTCGGTCATGTGTACTGCACCTCCAGCTCCAGGTTAACAGCTAGGTAAGCACACGGGTGCAGATGTGTGAACAGCCCCATGTCCCATGTCAGAGGACCTGAGTGCTGCTGACCCTTCTCAACACAAAGGCTTACTGCCACAGTCTCAAAGTGAAGCTTATCAAGTCAGGTTCAGACATTTAAAGATGTTCACCTGATAAGTTAGTCCTCAAAGTATGTTTACTTTAAGATTTTATGATTGTATTAGACCTGGATGAGAATTTAAGATGTTTTTAGTCCATCCCTCTACCTTTCAATGGGACCATGACTTCTTCAGCTCATAAAGATAAGAACTTATCTTATTTTTTTAAAAATTAGTAATAATGATAAATGTTCCAAGGGGCAATTTCATCATTTCTGTTACTAATTGGCCCTGTTACTTACAGATATTGGCATTTAAGGGAACCCTCCTACATTCCTTGTGCTTCAGTTTAAACTTCGTTCCTTTAGCTCTAATTCTGACTAAGATGAGGTGCCCAGGACCATTCCCTTGTCCACCCTCATCCTCCACTTCATCCACCTAATACCCTGGGATCTACTTGGCCAAATCTTATCGCAAAATCTCCAAATCACATGCCACCACAGGCTAGTATATGGCTTGTTTTTCAAGGGACAGTGAGAGGAAAATATCTAGAAATGTATGCTGTGCACAGTATCCTCTCCCAGCTTGAGTAGCTCAGGGGAGCTGACCCCACCTGTTTTGAGGAGGCAGCACTCTCTTATCTAGACACTTTTCTCAACCTACTTTAAAATTCTTATTAGCAATTCCAGAAAATGTAAACAACTCCATAGTGACAAAAACAGATCACTGGTTGCCTGGGGATGGGGAGGGAAGGAGGAAAGGGACACCAGGAAACTTTTGGGAGAGATGGAAATGTTCCTTATCTTGACTGTGGTGAAAGCTTTAAGGTTGTATGAATATGTCAAATGTGACCAAATTATACATGCTAAATATATGCTGTTTATTTTACATTTATTTTACATTAATTATATGTCAGGAAAGTTGTCTAATGAATTCTTATTAGCTCTTAGTTCTACTTCTTTCACATCTAGCCTAATTTCAGAAGCTTCAGCTAACTAATTTACAAAGCCATGGTCAATACCATGTTCCTCCAATCCCCAGGGCTGGAAACCACTGCAGTAATATCTTCATGCAGGCCCTTCTGTGTAAATCAGTGTTAGTTCCCTATGAGCATGTGATCACTTCATTGTCAGTGAGGCTCAGAGAAATTAAGTTGATTACAGTCTGTTCTCTATGCTTGCCACTCAGCTGTGCGTAGGCTGCTCTATGATATTGGAGGGGCAGACCTTAGTTAATACAATGGACATTCCACAGATGAATATTCTGAAGAGGACATTTGACTTTATGTATATGGACCACCGCCCCCACCAAGATCTCCTCGGGACCATGACTAAGACTTGTCCAGTTGGAATGTGTTTGTTGCTGTGAGAGCGCTTTGGGGTTCACCCTGTTTCTCCTTTCCAGCAGCATTCCAGCCATGTTTTAAAAGGAAGGTGACCTAAGACTCTCCTTCCACGTCAGTCCCCATCAGCTCTTTTCCTCTATTTCCTTCATAAGAGGGCAATGAAGAGAGATTGTGGGAATACTGAGCATCTCAGAACAACTCCAGAGCCTTCCAGAACAAAGGCTCCAGTCACATTGAGCTCTAAGGCAAGCCAGAATAGAGAAGATGAATAATGCCTGTATCCACATCTGAGCTGACTTTTCCACAAGCAATGTAGGTCTTTGGTCCTAATCACAAAGACCCTTCCTACCCCAAGAAAAAAGATTTCTTCTTCCATTCACCTGGGTAACAAAGCAAGACGGAGTTTTTAAGTCAGGTTCAGATTTAATTGAATGTGACAAAAGCCTGGCTCAAAACAGCCTACACAGATTTGGAATTTATTGTCTACCACCACTTGGAGATCCAGTGGTGAGTCTCCTTAGGTACAAATGGATCAAGATGTTGTAGGCTGCTCTCTGACCTCTGTCTCTTTCTCTCTCCTGTCTCAATCTCAGTCCTCTGTGATCGCTGCATTCTCAGGCAGATTCTTGCCTTTTCATGGAAACATGGCCTCTCACAGCTCTTGTTTACAAAGGTCCCTATTGACTCTACTTTATCAAAAAAAGACAGAGACAAGCACTCTTTATGGTAATATATCAAGACTGACATGGGAACTCTGATTGGCTCTACTTGGGTTAAGTGCCAATTTGTGAACAAGTCACTGTGACCAGGTGAATGGGGTGCTGAAATTGGCCAGCCCTACTGCCATGGCACACTCATGAGGGAGGGAGTGAGGTGGGCATCCAAACCACATGGAGTGGTTTCCCCACAATAAAGAGGAGCAGAACTGGGGGAGGAGATGGCATTCTGGAAGCTGTCACAGTCCACTAGGAAGAAAGAAATTGCTGGTACCCCAACCAGAAAGGCTTATTATCAGAATAAGAAGAAGAAGAAAAAAAAAAAAACCTTCTCCCACTTACTGTCACCTGGAAGGTCACAGAACCTTTCTCTTTTGTGAAACTTTGTGATTTTCATTCATCCGGGGGGCGGGGGTGGTGGGGAGGAGTTTCTTCAACTCTGGTGGAAAGGCTAATGCCTTGCCTTTGCCTCTGCTATCTTGCTTCTGCAGCAGGAGGAAAGGCCATTGGACTGCCCTCCCCATTCCCAGGAAAATAATGATGCCAACTTGTAATTTATTCAGAGAAGAGATAAACCTGACCTTCACAGAGAAGAAAATAGCTTGGAGCAGGGATGTATTGATGAATGAAATGTCATAATTCTTGGCCTTGACCTGTAAGACTTTGATATATAGTAATAGACATTCATGGGGAAAAGGGGCACCTGTAATCATCTTCTGTTATGTACCTGAGGTTTATGTTCTCAGAAAGCCCACAATTTGAGATTCTTCCCCTCTCCTCTTATTCAGTGCTATTCCACCTAAAAGAAAGGAAATTTTAGCTGATATGGCTGTGATTCAAAAGTAAGTCTAGCTTGCACTAAATCTTCTGCTTTTACTATTGAGCCCCTCACCTCCTTGGTTCTGGCTGTGCTATATATTCGCTACGTGACCTTGGGCAAGTATTTTAATCTCTCCAAACTTCTTCTCTCAAGGGTATAATCATACATTGGACAATCCTCTTCAAACTGATTTAGAGATTCAACACATGTCTGATCAAAATCCCTGAAGGCTTTTCTTGTAGAAATTGATAAGCTGATTCTAAAATTCATACAGAAATGCAAAGAATCCAGAACATTTCTGAAGAAGTAAGATTGCAGTGGGTGCTTTTTGTTCTTCTAAGATGCTCTTCTTACCCTAAATGTTCTTCATTTTTTCTCAAAAGTGTCTATATGTGGATTTATCTTTGTCTATCCTACGTGGGTTTTAGTGCTCACTATGAATCCAAGGATTTATGCCTTTCTTTAGTTCTAGAAAGTTCCCAGAATTTTCTTAGAATATTACCCTTCCTTCTCCTTTCTAATTCATTTCTTCTGGAACTCCTTTTAGATGTTTGTTACAGACTCTCAGTCTAAATTCTTTCTTTTTTTTTTTTCTAAATTCTTTCTGTGTGTGTTTTATTCTTCTAGTTTCATCCTTAATGACTCACTTCTAATTGATTAATATTAGAGTTTGGTCTGTTGAGCTTTTATTTCATTGACCATATTTTTTATGTCTAAGATTTCTAATTGATCCCTTTGCATATCTACTGGTCTTATTTCATTTCTGTTTGTTTTTGCTCAATAATTTCCTTTTTTATAACTGTTTCTTCATCTCCTGAGATTTCTTAGCATAAGTCATTTTCAGATTACTCCATTATTTTTATTTTATGTGATATGAATTCATCTCTTGATTACTGATTTTATTGACTGCCTTTCTTGGAATTAGTTTTTCCTCATGTGTTTTTGAATTTATTTTTAGCTTATCTTGAATTGATTGGTCTCTCCTCTCTTTTTTTCTCCCCCTCTCTCCACCCTTCAGTCTCGTGTCTTCCTATTAACTGGTCCACTGTTGTTTCCATTTGGTCTTTCAGGATCTGTGATGATATTAGAGATTTCCCATATCCATTTACATAGGCTTGGACTAGGTCCTGGCTCTGAAGTTCTGTCTTCCTACTTCTGTCCTGGGAAGGTAGATTAAGTAAGCCATACCTCCAGGAAGTGACAGAATATGAATTTTTTCCTCACCTCTTTTCTAAAACAAGGGAATCCCAGCCCAGCTTGTACCTTCCACAGTGAGCCTGGATCCGGTGTCTTGCCCTGCACGGTGCACTTTTAGCTTCCACTTCCACGAATGATGTGAACTTCTGTTTTTGCTTGCCTCTGTGCTTGAGGACCTGTATCTTTAGCCTGAGCTTATTACTATACATTTATGTTATGTTCCTGGTTTTGTTTTTAATTGAAAGTATATGATTTAATTTCCCCTTTATGCATTTTATCTATCATTCTTTAGAGAGGAAAGAAACCCTCAAACAAAAACTAACAAAAGAGAAACAAATTCCCTCAAGGTCATAGAGCTAAGAAACAAAGCCAAATATTGACCTCCGATCTCTGTGAATCCAAAGTGAGTGTTTGAGCCACACCATCACAATCACTCATTTTTTCATAGAAAAATATAGTTGTTCTTCCAGCCACCTAAACAAAGATGTTCTTAACTTCCTTATGAGTTACAAATTATTCATTTAGATAACTTTATAAACCTTAAATGAATTTAACAGAGTATCAATCATTTTGGAACCTAAATTGACATAATAGGTATTTTTCTGGTTATCTACCACATTGATGACTTGAATAAATGACACTAATGGCAATTAATAATGATATTGTGAGTTATACCAATAGCACCAGTATTTGCATGTGAGGCACTTGGACACTGAGATGTAAAAGGATATAAAACTTGGTCCTTGCTCTCAGGAGCTGGACAGACAATATCTTAACCTAAAAATGCATATAATACATTAAAAGGTAACTGAAAGGAAAGCTAGGGTAGATGTATGATGCTCTAGGGTTATTAGGAAAGTTGAACTGAGTTGATGGAAGTTAAAAAGAAGGTTTAAGAAAGTGGCATGTTCCCACCTACCTGCATGGTTTATTTCATTTATTCCTGTTGGAAAATGTCTGCTTCAACTGAGGAATACTGAAAACAATTGTTCCTCCAGCAAACTAATATTTCTGCCTGGCTCAACAGTCAATAATTTTATTAAGGTATGATAAGGTGGCCTAATATTATTTTATTAACCCCTAAAGCCAGAACACAGTCTCAGATACCATCTTCAAATTATGAAAAGATAAACCATGTGACCAACTTTAATTTCAAGGAATTTCCCAGTCACCCAAGGTCATGAAATAAGGAAGACACTGAAACTGAAATATTCACCTGGAAAAAAAATAATAATCCACAGTCCTGATAGCTGGGGAATAAAGGGAAGAATTTGGATCTACATTTTAAATGAGAAGTCGCCCCTCAAACTGAAGATGACTTGAATTGTTTTCAAATTAAAACCAACAGAAGGGGTAGGATCTGATTTTATTGGTGAATTTTTTTTCTTTTTTGTGTATCTTACTGATTCCCTCATCATCATCACTTTCCACTCACCTAATCTTTTATGTACTGTCTCCCCATTGAGGGAAATGGGAAGTTTAACAAATTAAAAATCTCTGGACAAATTTCCCATGGATGTTTTGCCATTGCTTTTACTTTCCCTGGTTCAATCCATAAAGCAATAAGGCACCTAAATCAACTGTTTGTCAAAGTATGACCTAAGTCCATGAATGAGACAGGAGTGTCCACAAATTATAAGTCCTTTCTTCAGCTCTAGAAAAAGCATACAGTACTGGAGTTCTACAAAATTTGAAACAATTAAAAAATAGTTCTTCATATATGTAAGACACTGGAAAGGCATTTCACAGTTATCTCATTTAATTTGCACAATAACCCCAAAGGATAGACACTATTACTATCATTACCTTAATTTTACTGATAAGAAAACTAAGGGTCTGAGGGGATGAATACCTTGTTCAAAGTCTCATAGCTAAGGGAAAGAACCAATATTTGAAACTGAGCATTCTGGGTTTAGAGCTTGTGCTCTGCAGCACTACACACTACTTCCCTGGTAACTGAGTAACCCAGAGCCATTTCTTATGGTTTCTGTTTGTTTCCATCTTACAAATGTATTCACTCACTCTGTCAATTTTTTCTTTTTAATCTTTACACATATTTTAACAACTCTTAAAGTCCTTGTCTTCTTACTCTTCCATTCACTAATTCCCGTCAATCTTTTCTTTCAAATCTTCAATTTATTTGTAACCATTGTTTTAAGTCTTTTTCTGTTAATTTCAACATCTGGATTGTTATGAGGTGTACTTCTGTTTGATGCCATTTCTATGGATTATGGATCTTATTTCCCTGCTTTCCATATCTGTTAATTTTTTATTATATGTTGAATATTGTAGATGATACATTGTAGGAAGTCTAGATTATGTAGTTTTCCCTTAAATGGTGTTAAATTTTGCTCTGACAAGTGGCTAAATTATTGGTGGACCTTATTGATCTTATCAGGCTTTTATTTAGGCTTTGTTAAAGCCACCCAGTTTTGTCATGTCCTAGAGATGTGGTCCTCAATCTAGTATGTGTCCTTATACCTAAAGTAAGGTCTGAGGTCTTGACTGAATGCTCAAGATACTCAGTAAGATCTCTGAACTCGGGCTATGTTTCCCAGCTCTTCACAACTTCTTGTTGTGAGAGTTAAACATCTATTTAGCTGTCTGTATTCCAGCAGTCTTGCCTTGCTCATACATAGCTTAGACTGCTTCCCCTTGTGTAATCTCTCCTCTTTGGCATCCTGCTCTACTGTTTCCAGCCACCCAGCCACTCCAAATTCATTCTCTGACTCTTCTACCCAGCAAGACTCTTAGGTTCCACTTGGACTCAACTTTTCTGCTCAAGTCTGGAAAATGCCCCCAGGCATGGGGCCAGGGAAAATATGAATTTCTTCTCTCAAATATCAGTCTTTCATGGCCTGCTGTCTTATACTGAAAATAGTTGCCTTATTTATTTTATCTAGTTTTAGAATTGCTTACAAGAGGGACCAATGAACAAAAGAAGTGTTTATTTTGGGGGTAGTTTCTGCCTGTTATTTGCTTAGCATTATAATATGCAAACGTATTTTTCAGGCAATGCCAGCATCTGCTGCTAGTGACTTGGTTCTGTGTCATTTCCAATACATCGTATTTCATAGACCCTAGACTCTATTGATTGCAAAATCACCATTATTTTAGGAATACTGAAGCAAAAAAGGCTGTTGGTTAAACATAATTCTTGATAATCATTTTATATGATGTATATATCAGTCACACCCACCCCTTGTTGCTTTGAAATTTCTTTCATCTATTCTAAGAAATTTGGCAATCTTTGTTAAGTATCATTTTTTAAAGAGATTTTATTTATTTACTTATTCATGAGAGAGACAGAGAAAGACAGAGAGAGTGGCAGAGACACAGGCAGAGGGAGAAGCAGGTTCCATGCAGGGAACCTGACGTGGGACTCGATCCTGGGTCTCCAGGATCACGCCCTGGGCTGAAGGCAGCACTAAACCGCTGAGCCACCCAGGCTGCCCCTTTGTTAAGTATCTTAATACAAAATGCAGCACAGCTTTGTCTGCTTGTGAATATCTTCCTTTTTATGACCTATATAAAACACTTGACTATTGTTTGCTGAGAAAATATAGAACTGCAATAATTTTTCCAACCATACCTATTTGCTTCACTGACAACATCTCTAGGTTTTACTGCTGTTTCTATGCCCTTCTAAGCACACAATAACTTTTCATTTCAATGTCCATTGTAGTGTAATCTTTCCAAAGACATTCAAAATAATATTTAAAGCCAACATACAAAGGGGTGCCTGGCTGGCTCAGTTAGGGAAGCATGAGACTTGATCTTGGGGTCATGAGTTCAAGCCCCATGTTAGATGTAGAGATTACTTAAAGTCTTCAAAAAAGAAAGCCAACATGCATAACCCAGCATTACTCAGTTGACATGGCACCAATATGGACAATCAAGGCCAAGTTTGCATTGCATCTGTGTGCAATGACAATCACAGTCCACCTAGTCTCTATAATAAAGTGCCACCAATGGTAACACAGGTACTGATTTTGGAAATGTTAAAATGTGAAAAAATATCTACCTTATATAATTGATAAAATGTAGTACACAGAAACTATGCACGTATATGCACACTTGTATGAAAGGAAACCATGTCCAAAAAGAAGTAATTTGCTCATAAAAGGTCTTTTAATTGTTGTTCCCATTTTGACAACTTCAAGCACACTTCAAAGTTGCATCACTGTTGACCCATTAGTTGGCCTAGTTTTGCAAATTGGACTACAATTTAAGCACACTTCTCGTAAAATGAAAGTTAATTATGGTGTGGGCATTCTGAAGGCCATCCCTTGCTCTCACCAAACACATACCCAATTGGGAGATTGTAAATCATCCTAAATGCATGCTTTTTGCTTCAGGGACTAATGTTAGCTGAAGGTTACTTTCTCAGGCCCAACCATTACTGCAGAAGTCCTGTCCCAAGGATGAGGGGGAAAGACAATGCTCTTGGACTTGTAGCCTCTCTCAGAAGCAGGACCAAGGCAGTTTCCAGGCTCTAGGCTGAGTCCCACGAGAAGAATCCCACAGATAAGCACAATGCTACACCTTCTCCCCCACCCTCAACCCTGAAAACAGACATGAGTGATATAGGCTCTTTAAAACTGGCTTTCACCCACCATTTGCTTCAACGTGGATGGAACTGGAGGGTATTATGCTGAGTGAAGTAAGTCAATCGGAGAAGGACAAACATTATATGGTCTCACTCATTCGGGGAATATAAAAAACAGTGAAAGGGATTATAGGAGAAGGAGAGAAAATGAGTGGGAAGTATCAGTGAGAGAGACAGAACATGAGAGACTCCTAACTCTGGGAAACGAACAAGGGGTAGTGGAAGGGGGGTGGGTGGAGGGATGGGGTGACTGGATGATGGGCACTGAGGGGGGCACTTGATGGGATGAGCACTGGGTGCTATGCTATATGTTGGCAAATCGAACTCCAATTAAAAAATATACAAAAAAAAACTGGCTTTCAGTACATTGAACTTTTCTAAAGTTGGAAACTATTTAGGCAAGGTGAGAGTTTATATCCCAGAGCTAACCATGAAAGTGCAGTATCTTTTTTTTTTTCCTAATTCTTCAGAAATTTTGTTTAAAAGATTTGGGAAATCCCAAAGAGCAAAAAGCATGTTTTAATCTTCAGTAGTGGTGGCAGTAGTTGGCATATGTCACGTACTGGCTGGGGGTTATGTGTTTGGACTCTGTGTGCCTGAGCTAGTCCTGACAGCTACCAAGAGAAGTAGGTGTCATTATGCTATTCGTTTTAAAGTTGAAAAACTGATAATCAGAGAGATAGAGTAACGCAGGCAAGGTCACACAGCCAAAAGGAGCAAAGCAGGGATTTAAAATTGAGATTGTCTGACACTGAAGCCCATGCTCTTATGATTTAAAGGATGTCTTCCCCTTTCTCCCCCATCTCTGCATTCAAACCTCTTTCAAGGATAACCTGTCACCTCAATTAAAAATAGTGCTTCACCCGAGTGACTTTCAGACAAGGTGAAGAATAAATGCTAAGCTCACAGCTCAGAGTGCAGAACAAGCCCACAATTGGCAGGAAGTGTCCTCTCCTGGATGAAGGGGAGATGTTCAGGTGGCAGACACTTCATTTTCCAAACACAACAAGCTTGGTCCACACCTGACTCACCAACATCCCACAGAGTCTGTGGGTTACCAGCTTCCCATTTTCATTGACTTTCTGAAGCTAATGTTAGCTTTAAAAGGCGATATGAGGGGATCCCTGGGTGGCTCAGCGGTTTGGCGCCTGCCTTTGGCCCAGGGCGCGATCCTGGAGTGCCAGGATCGAGTACCGCGTCAGGCCCCCGGCATGGAGCCTGCTTGTCCCTCTGCCTGTGTCTCTGCCTCTCTCTCTCTCTCTCTCTGTCATGAATAAATAAATAAATAAATCTTTAAAAAAAATAAATAAAATAAAAGGCAATATGAGATTATGCCCTGGGTGTGCTTGCCCTGAGTGTAAAAGGCACAATTGGAAAATTCAGTCAACTGTAAGCAGGGTGATGGGACAGGCCTCAGGGTTAAAATGGAGGGCACCTGGTTAGAGAAACAGTCTTCTGGGCAGCCTGGATGGCTTGGCAGTTTGGCACTGCCTTCAGCCCAGGTCGTGATCCTGGGGACCGGGGATCCAGTCCCGCGTCAGGCTCCCTGCATGGAGCCTGTTTCTCCGTCTGCCTGTGTCTCTCCCTCTCTCTCTCTCTCTCTCTCTCTCTCTCTGTGTGTGTGTGTGTGTGTGTGTGTGTGTCTCATGAATGAATAAATAAAAGAAAATCTTTTAAAAAGAGAGAGAGAGAGAGAGAGAGAGAGAGAAACAGTCTTCCCTAGTTGCCCTTACTCTGGCTTGACCCTAGATCTCAGGTCCAGAGAAGACAGATGTTGGCGAGGCAAGGAAACTGTGAAGGAAGGGAAATGTGGAAGTCACTACCAGAAAGAGCTTCTGAATAGCCCAGTTTTGCAGTGGTTTGTTGCACAGCAATAGATATTGGAAGGGCAGAGGGAAGAAGGGAAGAAGGGAATGAAAGAAGGAAGGAAGGAAGGGAGGGAGGGAGGGAGGGAGGAAGGAAGGAAGGAAGGGAGGGAGGGAGGGAGGGAGGAAGGTAGGTTTGGATCTAGAGGCTAGGATAACAGCCTAGGGAAGAATCAATGAAGACCTAAACTATGGGAATTGAGATGGGGGGAAAGTCACCTTTGATTTGGCCCAAAAAACTCAGATCCTCTAAGCCTGGACAGACATGCAAATAGTCCAACATCATAGTCTCCATTGCTGAAGCCTGGGTTGGACAACAAACCAGTAGACATTTTGGTCACTGCCCTAGACAAAGGTCTAGCATCTGTAACCTCTCCCTGAAAGGAAGAGCATGTTTTTATTCCCAGTGGTGGTCAGATCCTGGCTACACAGAGGCTTCATTGATCTCAATGACAAGTCCTTCATAGGAGTGTTCCTGAGAAGTGACTTCTAGGGGAAACAAACGCAGAAGGCCGGAGATGTACAGCAAAGCCTAGTAGCACCTGGCATCCCCTCCCACCCTTTCCTAAATTTCCATCCGCTCTTATTTCCCTTTTATAAGGTTTCAAAAATTCACTTATTTTATGTGGACACAATTCCTCCTCCACCTATAAGAAATAATAATAATCTTGGTTTTCCCAGGACTATCCTTGTACTTGACACCAGGCAGCTGCTTACAAATGACAGCCTCTAAAGTAACTTTCTCCTATCATTCAAATAATTACATTGGGCCTTTCCTGGGATTGGAATGTCCTTTGGAGTATCTCTGGGCAGGGGAAGAACTTGGCAGTAAGCACGGGGGCTCCTCCTTTGTTTGCTTCCAGCAGAAAGAGGCTTTGAAGGACTCACTCAATCATGCTATCTAATGGCATGTGTATGCCCACGTGCATACCCTAAAAATTATCCAGTTGACAACCAGGAAGAATGAAAAGGCATATTTGCATAGCTCAGTAGTGGGGAGATCTCAAAAGGACACCTGGAACTGTACAACGGAGCCACACTCCTGCACCTACCTTCTCCCCAGTTCCACTCCTACTGTCTCCACTCCATGGAATTCACTCTAGTCCTGTATCTTGATTTTGTGTAAGAATCACCTGCTGGAATGGACTCTGTCTTTGTTCTACCCAGATGCCCTTGGATCCCATTTGTGGCTGCTGTGCTCCCCTGCCCCAGCTTCTAATAGCTTCCACTCATAACTCTATCTAGACAGCTGTGCTCAGGCTACTGGAGTCTCTTTATCTGCACCTCCAGAGAACCAGAAGTGCCAGTGAGCTTGGCTGCCCTTAGCCAATGAGTGACAGGTGCAGAACAAAAGCTCAGCCCCTTGCCTCAAGTAGCAACATCACTAAGATGTAACTTAAATACCAGAGCTCCCCTACCAGATCCAGTGGAGGCTATGTTCTATGGGGCTCTGTCTGGGATACACCTTGTCTTAGCTTCCCCTATTCCTGTCCTGCTTCTCCCACTCTCCTACCAGATGCATCACTCAAGTCGGCTTCTGGGGAGTCCAGCCAAGACATTTCAGGAGCTTGTCAAAAAACATCTTCCTTTGGCCTTATCGTCAGAGGCTCTGATACAGTAAGCGTAAGATGAGGCTCAAACTCTGCCTCTTTAATAAGCACCCTTCATGATTCTGAAGTATGGAATCAATTAATGGACCCTTCACTGAGAATGACTAGTCCAAAATAAGTGATTCTGACTTAAGGAAATGTACACTTGGGGTTTCTCATATGGTTTGATGGTCTTAAAAATGGATAAGAGTCCTGATCCTGGGGAGGCCACTGTATATCCAGCAAATGCTTTGCCAAATAGTGCAAAAAGAAGCTTCTGCAACCCACTCAGATAAACCCTAGTATTCACATCCATATGTCAGCCCCTAGCCCCAGGAAAAAGTAAACTCTTCGAGGCCCAGTGTACTCCCTTAGCTACCAGGCCTGTGCTGGTCTCTTAGCCACATGGTCCACAGGGAGTTTATTGCCCATTATGGGGTAAACATAAGGAATATTCAGCACTTGAAGCGCACTTCTACAGGCAGAACAGGCTTCTCTCACCACCAGAGAGAACTGTGGAGCAAAGGGTCACAAAGGTTGGGAGCTGGAAGTCAGACCCACCCACAAGGCATCCATGGCATCTGATGAAGCATTGATGTCAATATGTGAGGGCCTGCCCTATGAAGGTAAGTACTTTATAATTACAGTGCCTATTGCATGGTCTCTTTTAAAGAAAAATAAAATCATAAAATAAAATAAATTAAGAAAGAGAGCAAACAGCTATGGGTGGAAGAAAAAGAAATACAGCCATATTATAAAACCAGCAGCATTTCTCTAGACGAATCCTTTAGACTCCATATGTATCTTCCCAAAGAAAGCAGATTGCTTTGTGAGTTCCAGGGCTTTGGCTGGTGACAAACCAGCTCCTCACTTCTGATTTTCCCAGCTGTGTGTATAGCACAAGCGAATGCCTTTAGCAGCCTGGCAACTCTTGCCGCAATTAGGGTTGCCAAGAAAGAGCTGCGCTATCACTCCCGCTCTCTGCATCCGAGATTTCTCTTTAAAATTAGCATCTTGTTATACAAGGGTCATCCATGAGGAGCCCAGAAACTGCCCCCCATAAAACTTGACAATTTTAGCAGACTTAAACTTTTAGCATGGTTCTCCCTCCAATTTGACTTCAATGGAGCCACTGTTCTCAGAAAGGGGAGTGAGTGATAAAATTTAGGAGGCTTGGCACAGATCTGTGTAAGCAACACAATCCCAAAACACCTCTCATCTCTACTCCATCCTCCCATGAGTATCTCCTCCTCAGTATCTTGACCTGAGACCTCCTCCTCCAAAAAGAGCTGAATGTGCAAAAAAGCTGAAAATGCAAGTTTTCTTGTCCCCAAACCCTCACTTCACTCCACTAAGGTTTATCCCATTAAAAGCTTGCAATGCTCTAGGACATGATTCCTATGCGACTCGTTTGACAGTTGTGCAAACACAGGGTTACAAACCCAAAGTGGTTTGCTCTGAGTTACACAAACCATGGATGGAAGACCCAAGAGTTATGAAATTTCCAGGGTCGGAGAAGAAAAAGAATGGTACTCAGCATGAGAAGGAGGACATGTTTCATGAACATTTCTCCCAGCAAAATATTTATACCCAATGGTGCATACATTCCCAAAGAATAGGAACAAAATAGGAAGACTTGTGTGTTTTAACAGTGCATGAATGTAATGAGGTCTTTCCTCAGGTTTGTACTTAGGGGCTGCAGGAGACACTGTTGATACTTCATACACATCCCCTCCGCCCACTTGAACCCATAAGCAGCTGCCTGGGACAGGTTTTCATATAGGCTGGTGGCTGTCTACATCCAGTACCTGCATCTCTATTCTCAGCCTGTGTTAGGTCCTCCCTGCCTCCAACCCATCACTGAGCCCTCAAACAATAGGACACATGAGACCTAGATTAGTGCTCCAGTGGGGCAATTATGAGGTGTTTCCTATACAGCCACTCAGAAGGGACCCAGCCAGACTGAGCCCCAGTCTCTCTCACCAGTAACCTTCATTAACCCACACTTACTTGACTTTTCTCTCTTCTCAGACTCATTTTCTAACCCTCTCAATTCAGCAATCTGGGATGTCCTCCCAAACACACCACCTGCATCATTCTTTGCCTTAGGGTCTGTTTTTTTGGGGTGGGTCCCAAATTAAGACAGGGACCCAAAATATAAACCAATATTCATTTTTTTTAAAGATGTACTCATTTATTTGAGAGAAAGAGAGAGCATGAGCAGGAGGGGCAGTGGGAAAGGGAGAGAGAATATGAAGCAGACTCCATGCTGAGTGTGGGGCTTGACATGGGGTTCGATCCCAGGACCCCAAGATCATGACCTGAGCCAAGATCAAGAGCTGGCCACTCAACTGACTGAGCCACACAGGCACTCCGCAAACCAACATTCTTGCTCAAAGACTAAATCTCTTTTTCCTTTCAACTCCCAGCTCCAGAAACTTACATAAGAAACACAATCTGGCAGATAAGATCATATTCTCACTCCTTTGCAAGTCCTCGGCAGCCCCTGGGCCCAGCACCCCAAAGCTCCCCGTTCAGCTGGAGGCCCGTCTGTTGCCAGCCATCTCCAGGGAAGTCACAGAAGCTGGTAAACAAACTCTCTTTCACTCATCATCATGGGTGCTAGGAAAATATATGCGCAGATCCCTCATTTCTGGGCTGCCAATTTTTAACATTTTGTTGCCTATGCTGCAGGTTTGTGCTATTCCTTAAGGAATAAAAATCTAAATAGAACTTTTACATTTATGGTACAAATCCCCAAAGTTCACTGCTTTTTAACATGAAATGATATCCTCTTTTTCCTTTGGGCTACCTGTCCACCAATATGTCCTTTGGACATTGCTCAACATTATCCTTATGCAAAATAGCCTAACTTGCTTTCCTAAAACCCCAGATCTCTGCCCATTTCAGTAATGGAATCCCCAACCTCCTTGTCCACCCTCAGATCTCAGGCTTGTCCACAAGAAGTGCGTGCAGGCTGGATATTGCAGGCAAACCCATTGCTCAGCATGGTGAGGAGAGGAAATGTGTGCTTACCCTCTCTCTGCACCACAGCCTGACCTCTTGGCCTCCACACACTTACACTCTGCACCCCATCTTTCTGGGACCCCTGCCTTAATCCCTCTCCCAAATTTTGCCCTCTTTCTCCTAATTGAATTAAGATAACAAAAAACAGGTAGAGCAGGCTTTAAACATCCATGCTCTTAAGGCCTAAATCCCAACCCCATCTGACTCAACACCCACTTTGGACAACAAATACTTCACATGCTCTCTTTGCTGTCCTGAAATACCATTTTAAAAAAAAGATTTATTTATTTATTTATTTGACAGAGAAGGAGAGAGCACAAGCAGGAGGAGCAGCAGCAGGAGAGGGAGAAGTAGGCTCCCTGAGGAGCAGGACATGGGCTCCATCCCAGGACCCTGGTATCATGACCTGAGCTGAAAGCAGATGCATAACTGACTGAGCCACCCAGGGGACCCCTTTTTAAAAGATGTACTTATAGGGATCCCTGGGTGGCGCAGCGGTTTAGCGCCTGCCTTTGGCCCAGGGCGCGATCCTGGAGACCCGGGATCGAATCCCACGTCGGGCTCCCGGTGCATGGAGCCTGCTTCTCCCTCTGCCTGTGTCTCTGCCTCTCTCTCTCTATCTCTCTGTGACTATCATAAATAAATAAAAATTTAAAAAAAATTAAAAAAAAAATAAAATAAAAGATGTACTTATTTATTTATTTGATAGAGAGAGAGAGAGAAAGAGCCTGAAATGTCATTTATAACTCTTACAACACACCTATACACATAATATTTTTAAAATCAAAATACTGTCACAAATATAACATATTGTAGATAGAAAGTGCCTTCCATAATATCAAAGTAATTTAGAATAAAATGATATGTATCTTAATATGTAAATGATCAGACACAGTTAATTAGAAGACTGGAAATTGTCAGATGTTCACACCTATTTAGAGTGAGTCAGTTTGGCCTTAATACAAGTAACACAATTTGCAACTGAATATTACAAACATTTTTCTTTGCATTTCTATTTGAAATAAAGGTTAAACAATATAGGAATTTGTCTATGGAAAACAGATTTGTGGGCCAGTGTAGGTATGTATAGGGAGCTCAAACACCACAAGTACCCTTGGGACTGGTGACATGATTTTTCAAAATGTGGCCATCTCCTATTAAAAATCCCAAACAAAACAAGAGGCAATCTTCCCCTGACTTAACAGTTCTCACATTCTTGGAAAGTTCAGTCAAAAAAAAATATTTTTTTATGTTGCATGAAGCAATCTCCTAGGCTTGCATAATTTTTTAAATTTATTTATTTATTTATTTATTTATTTATTTATTTATTTATTTATGAGAGAATGAGTGAGTGAGTGAGTGAGAGGACAAGCAGAGGGAGGGAGAGGGAGAAGCAGATTCTCCCCTGAGCAGGGAGCCCGATGAGGGGATGGATCCCAGGACCTCTGAATCATGACCTGAGCCAAAGACAGATGCTCAACCCAGGTGGCTCCTAGGCTTGCATCATTATAGACAGGCTTTATTCACCTACTTGAATGTCCAGTGTATCATTCAACATGTGCTTGTCTCTCCAGGGGGTTGCCAGGCACCCAGCATCCTGATTCCCTCTCCCCAATGCCAGTAGGCATTGTGCTCCCTACTATTGTACTGACCCAAAAAAAAGTCCCCATACATTTCCAAAACTCACCTAGAGGGCAGAACCAGCCACACTGGTTGTGCCTCCTACTTTTGCCTCCTACACACATTGGAATTCAAATAGGACCATCGCTCAAAGTTTAAATCCCAGTCATTCAGTGAGGTCAGCTCTCTACATTCAGAGCTAATGCTCTCATGCCGTGGGCATGGCTGAGGAGCTGGCCAAGTAGCTGGAGCTGAAGAATTCATCAGCAAGAAGAGATAAATATGCTGTCCTTGACAGTTGGAAACAATTGCTATGGGTGGGGGGAACTTGGTAATACTTATCAAAATGTTAAATGTACATATCCCTTAATTCTGTAATTCTATAAATTCATGCCATCAGTAATTTTGTACATGTGCAGATTGATGTATATTCAAGAAGCTTCTGTTATAATTAGAAAATACTGGAAACTATTTACATTTTTATCAATAGGGAACTAGCTAGACAAATTATGGCACAGCCATATAAAAGGGATATTCTATAGATTTTGAGGTAGAATTATTCCAACAATACAGAGTGACTTCAATATATATTTTAAGTAAAAAAAGGTGAAGTAGAGAACATTATGTAATACGTGCTTCTATCGGGACATTGTGTGTGTGTGACAGAGAGAGGGAGAGACAGAGGCAGAGAGACACTTATTTGATGTACTTGTATGTGCATAGACTCTGGAAGAATTTACTAAAAACTAGAGGAACTCTGTCCCTGAGGAAGAGAAACTGAATGGAAATATGAGGTGAGGGGAAGACTTCATTTTTATTATATACTTTTTTCTACCTTTTCATTTGTGAATTATGTGCCTTTAATACATATTCAAACTATTTTAGTTCATTTTTAAAAACTAAGAGCTTTCCCTAATAAGGTCATCCTGGAAAGGCTGTGGCCCTAAGAATTAACTCAAAGGAGGGGAAATGGCCTTCACTGGGCACCAGGTGGGCTATTAAGGTGGGCCGTGTCTCTGATGGGTGTTGAGACCACTAGAGGGATACATCCTTGTCCTCTGTCACGCGGAGCCCCAGCTTTAGAGGAAAGCTGAATTGGCAGGATTACAAAGACTCCAGACTACTGGTCAAAGAACT
This sequence comes from Vulpes vulpes, assembly GCF_048418805.1. NCBI lineage: Eukaryota > Metazoa > Chordata > Mammalia > Carnivora > Canidae > Vulpes > Vulpes vulpes. The sequence goes on along the minus strand of NC_132790.1, from coordinate 62,120,162 downwards.
TGAGTCTGTTCATTACCTTTTCCTGAGTATGGCCATAGAAGCTTCTTCTAAACCTCTACAAAGGAAAGTGAGCCAAGGGACAGGTCTGAGGACATAGGCAGCCAGTTTCCCCAGCAACTACCATTCCTCTTGGCTTTTCAGTATTAGTTTGAAAAGCAAAGGCTTGTTCTGCATGGAGACTAATGGCTGGGAGCTCACCTCTCCCCATTCCTATTATCCATTCATGAGGTGATCTCCTGTTTCTGGCAGCTCTTATATCCCTGGCAAAAAGAAATGGTACTGAAAACAATTCCTGTGACAATTTGGGAGTCAGTGACCAAGCCCAGGGTCAGCCAATAGCTTGTCATTCACCAATAGACAGCTTGTATATCCAGTCCATTGAACTAAGAGTTGTTTACTCAGTAAATGTTTATTGATCACTTCTCATGCATCCAGCACAGAAGTCACAGTCCTGTCCTCTGGCAAATGAGATATTCATATAGATGAAGAGGTCAGTCAATAGATTTATTGAGCAACCACTATGGACCAAGGACTGTTGTAGGAAATTAAGGTAAAGTATGGTAAGCTCTAATACTGAGTGTCAGCAAAGCATTAGAAGAGTAAATCTGCAGTGTCACTGCCCCACCTATCACCCCTCTGGCCCGACCTGCATAGTGTGTGCAGGCTCAGCTTCCAAAACCAGCATCAGTAGCTGTCCCCGTAAGGCCTTCCCACGGGAGCTGGAAACCCCTCTGGCCCATATACCCAGTGGGCCACGAGCACTAGGGAATTAATGCACCCCTTCTGGGAACCACCCTCAACCAGTGACTGGCTGGAGTTGTTGTATAAATACTCCAGCTCCCTCACCCACTTGGATAAGATAACCCTGAAGTGTGAGTTCTACACTTGCCTGGAGAGTTCCCCAGGAGGATTAACTACCACTCACAAGAGTCTTTTGACATTTATCATTGTGATGTTGCTGTTGCTCTTCTGACCCGTAGCCTGTTTTGCTCACCTGTTGGTGTTTGGGTTTGTGACCCTTGAATGAGAGGTCCCAGGTTTAGGGGATTCCCCAGACTTAAAGGATTTCAGTAACCTTACAGAAATGCCAGTGAAAGAGGATTTTTCCTCTTTTCCACGCAGGCATGTTGCAGTCTGCTATGGGCTAAATGTTTATGTCCTCCCAAAATTCATATGGATGCCCTAATCCCCACTGTGATGATATTAGGAGATTGGACCTTTGAAGGAAATTAGGTTTAGATGTAATCGTGAGGGCGAGGTCCTCATGCTGGAATTGGTGCCCTAACAAAGAACAAAATCATAGAGTTTGTTCTGTCTCTCTATCATGCGAGGATACGACAGGAAGAGAACCCAGAAAAAAACCTCTCACCAGGCCCCTGACCATGATGGCTCCCTGACCTGGGTCCTCTCAGCCTCCAGGCTATGAGAAATTAATGTGTTTTGTTTAAGCCACCCAGTCTATGGTATTTTGTTATAGCAGCCCAGCTAGTCCCTTTGGCTCCCTGGTAGCTATTCCTACCTCAGCCATCATCTTCTCTCTTCTCTACCTGAGAACTTTCTCTGGCCCTGTAGGAGCAGGGAGGCCGATTTAGAAGTGAAGAGGAAGCCGTCATCCCTGGAGCAGCCCTCAACCAATGGGGCACCAGAGCCGGTGGGTAAATCCCCCAGGCTCTCCTCTCAGCCTCAGGTGGGCTGGTTTTGAGGCATGTTCCATGAGGTATCTCACAGAGACCCCAGTGGGACTGCCCCCACAGCAGGAACCCACTCATCAACGTGTACTTGATTGTCCTCCCTCTCCCCTGTCCCCTCACCCTGCTTCCTTAAGATCACTGCCAAATAAATTTCCTGCTCCCAGGTGCCTGTCTCAGCCCTACTTTTGTGAGCACTGAAACTAAGACAAGACATTCTAATGGAGCTCATCATTAAGGAAAGGAAGCACTGTTCCCAATGACCACAGCTACTTCTTGCTTTTCAATCAGATCATTCTGGGTGATAGCAGAAACACTGGCTCTGGGGGCCTTTGAAAGTTTCCAGAACAATTAATGGCATTTCTACTATATGTACCAGGGGAAAATACTTAAGACCCCAAAAAAAAGCCTTCAAACCAATGTATTTTGAATCAGAGCAAACAATCTCCTGACCTCCTTTAAAGAGGAATTACTAGTAACAAGTTTAAATTCTGTGAATAATAAATTAGGAGGCTCTAGTACATCCCTGGAAATTCCACTCAGTCTTCTGCAAGTGAAGAATGGACATATGTCTTTGAGATACCTCCCAGGACTAAAAATCCTAATTGCAACAATTCCCTCTCACCACTACTCCCTTTCAAATGCCACATCTGGATATGGTCATCATGCTTTCAGCCCCCTGCATGGCATGAAGGAACTTCCACATCATGGGCAGTTCGGGGCCTCAGCTGGTGAGCCTCGCTCAGTGGTAAGGAGGTGAGGCGTTGGCAGGTGGGAGACAGAGAGGGCACTATCTGTTTTTTTCCTTTTCCTGAGACAAGAGGATGGGCTTAGGGTGAAACTTAATTACCATCTCACACTTGGTAAAATACAACCACAACCTCCAAACAAGGAAAACTCTCATTACAATCCCCTTTGTGTTCATTTGTACTGAAAAGCAAAACCATTTCTCCTTAACATACCTAGTGAGGTCTACGTATCAAAGAGCCTGAACAGAGGGACGTCAAGCAGGGGTTTGTATATGTTCCTGCAAGTCTTCTGCCCATACCCTCTACTTGATCTACTTCTCTCAGAATCATTTGTGCCCATTGATGACCTATTGCATATACAAGTATTTTTCTTGTTTATTATCTATCTCCTCCACTAGAATGGAAGCACCACAAACAGAGGGTCTGTATTGTTCCCTGTTGTATCCCAACAGTGCCTAATGGACAGTTGATTTTTTTAAGTAGGATTATCTTGAAATTAGAGAAAACTTTGGGGACAAGTGGTTTATTTGAGAGATGACCCCAGATACAAGAAGTAAGGAAATGAGAGGAGTAAGGCAGGGGAGGAGGAAAAGTCAACTGTGGGCACCTGGGTGGGTCAGTAGGTTAAGCATCTGTCTTCGGCTCAGGTCATGATCCCAGGGTCCTGGTTGAGCCACGCATCAGGCTCCCTGCTCAGTGGGGTGTCTGCTTCTCCCTCTCCCTCTTCCTCTGCTCCTCCTGCCCCCCACCTCGTGCTCTCTCTCTGTGTGTCTCTTAAATAAATAATAAGTAAACAAAATCTTTAAAAAAGAAAATTCAGCTAAAGGGAGGCTACTGTTAGAGGCAAAGGGTCTTTAAGAAGATTCCAGAAGCTTCTGGGAATGGTCCACACAGAGGACAGGAAATGGGCTCCTATCCCCCACTGATTGAGGGTTGTCCTCTGGGATGTTAAGACCCATGTACTTTCAGACTAAACCTCTTCTGGGTTTGAGTTTTGAGGCAGAGAACTGCAAAGGGGTGCTTTAAAAGCTTGAGATGGGAACACTGTCTGAATGCTCAAAACTACCCAGTCCAAATCCAGCTAGGGGTACCTGGGTGGCTCAGTCAGTTAAGCATCTGCCTTTGGCTCAGGTCATGATCTCAGGGTCCTGGGATTGAACCCTGCATCAGGCTCCTCCCGCTCCCCCAACAGCCAGAGCCAGAGGTGGGACATTAGCTGTAGTGAAGTCACCAAAAGCATCTACCTTAAGGGGCATTAAGCAAGTATCTTTAGTGAATAAATGGATTCTCCTTAATGCAGATAAACACATGCATTAACTGGAAAAGTGGGGGGGCCCAGGCACATCTTGCTTTAGAAGTGGTCAGAGTTATTAGTACCCTCTGACCCATTAAGAAGGAAGACTTATTAGTATGGTCATGGAGTTCAGACCCCTTTTACCTTTTTATTTTCCCAGAGAATCTTCTATAATATATCCCTGCTCAGAATTCAATTCCTAGAGGTGAAGTGGCTACAACTTTATAGCAAGTTATAAAGGTCCACTGCATAAGCCCTTCTTCCAGCTTCTGATAATCCTTGTCATTTTTGGCTTCTTCTTAAGGCATTTTTACTCTGGTGTCTTGACCACCTTACTCTGGTGTCTCAGCTCCCTCTTCTCCACTCACCGTCTTGCTCTCAATGTGCCTAGAGGTGTCCACTTATTCACCTGCCCTCCTAGGCACCCGCTAGGCTGGCAGTCACCCTCCACCCAAAGACTCTGGTCCACACTTCCAGTGCCTCTATGTCTTGAGCTTAGGGCTCATTCTCAACCTGTTACTGGGACATCCACACACAAGCAATGAGTTCAATCTTATGTTAGATTACCTACCTCAACCCCATACCCGGCCCTCACACCTGAACTCCTGGTCTTGGGTAACACTCCACCTACCCACTTGTCTCACAACACAGAGCCCCAGTGTCAGCCTCAGTCACCTAGTTTCATTGCCTCTACAAGCTTCTCTGACATCAAGAGGTTAACAGTGGCTGTCCCGGGATAATGGAATTTTTCTTCTTTACTCTACTTTTACTGATTTTTTGAATTACCTCTAATGAACACATTGCTTTGATAATGTTTGATATGTTTCATAATAACTAATAGGCTTCATAATCCATTGTAAACCAAAATATAAATCTATCTTTATCCCATCTGGCCCTCCTAATAGATCCAGACTTACAGCTTCTCCCCACTTGGAATGCTTCTCACATTACAACCAGACTCATCTTTCTAAAGTCAGAGTCTCCTTCCTCTGCTCCCCCTCAACAAAACATTTCTCTGGGGGACACCTGGGTGGCTCTGTCAGTTGAGCGACTGTATCTTGATTTTGGCTCAGGTCTTGATCTTAGGGTCCTGGGATGGAGCCCCCTGCTGAGCATGGAGCCCGCTTGAGGATTTCTCTCTCTCCTTCTTCCTCTGCCCCTCCCCCCCACTCTAAAGCACTCACTTGTGGCCCCCCTCAAATAAATAAATAAATAAATATTTTTTAAAAACCCCCAAAAATACTTCTCTGGGATCATCTCCCACCTCCTGCACCCCGATAGTCCCCCAAATACATCAGAATCACTAGGGGGTTGTCTGTTTACTTGTTTTTTCTGCCCCCCCATCATATTGTCATCATTGTTCATGCTGCATCCCCAATGCTTGGCACAAAGCAACTGTTCAATAAATATTAATTATTAATTAAGTGGATGGAAGGAAGGGTATTAAGTCACTGGCTTACCACAGGGAAATTCTATAGCAGTGGTTCTTAAAGTGCGTTCAGGGGCTCACCCGCAGGCGCATCATTGAGGAACTTGTTAGAATGGGAGATTCTTGGGCCCCACCTCAGAATCAGAGACTCAGGATATCTGAACAAGCCTTTTAGGTGATTCTGTTTTGTAGCAAGTTTATGTTCCCAGAAATGCCTTGGCCACAGTCACAAATAAAACTAGTTCCTGCAACTGAACTACACACCCCTTAGCAGCCTTGTGGAAAAACCACTGGAAAACATCTTATCTGCTGCTGTTTCAAAAATGTTGCCTGTAGGTTGCAGAAATACAGCAGCCTCTAGAGTTTAGAAAAGGGGATGCAACCAGAAGTGTCTCCCCACCAAGCTCTCCCAGCCACCCCCACCCTAACCTCCATGCCCCCATGCAAGAGTCCTCACAGTCCTGCCCATATAGGGACCCCTACAGCTGAGTACAGGTGCCAGTTTTGAAAAAGGCACTTCCAAGTCCTTCTTGAGGGAAAGGAGGAGAGGAATGAAGGGCTCCGGGGCTGGACAAGGGACAGATGTGACCCCGAGGTCTCGGGCTGGGAAGATTCTTCTTCTTTTCTTTTCTTTTTTTTTTTTTTTTTTTTTTTAAGATCTTATTTGTTTATTCATGAGAGACACACAGAGAGAGGCAGAGACACAGGCCAAGGGAGAAGCAGGCTCCCTGCGGGGACCCCGATGCGGGACTCGATCCCCCGCCCGCGGATCAGTCTGAGCCGAAGCAGCCGCTCACCACTGAGCCACCCAGGCGCCCCCGGGAGGACTCGGCCAGGGCAGTCCCGGCTGGGCGCAGCTCTTCGAGCCTCGGTTTGCCATCTGTGAAATGGGGTCGGCAGTGCCTTTCGCCCAGCTGCGGGGGACTTGAGCGCCAACCCAGACGGCAGCCAGGGGCGCGACGGCCCCGGGGAGGACGCGGGGGGCCCGCGGGCGGTCAGTGACCGGGCGAAGCCCCGTCGGAGCCGCGAGCCGTGCCGGGCGGGGGTCCCGCGGGGTGTGAGAGCTCGGCGGCGGGGGAGAGGGGATGGGCCGCGGCGCAGGGCTCTTCGGGGCACCCTGGCGCCACTGGTCGGCGACCCGGAGGCAAGCGGCCCTTTCCCAAGCCCCGAGCGAAGTCCCGAGGTGTCCCCCTCGCTCTACAGCTACCCCACCGGCCCGCCCAGGCCGAAGCCCTTTCACCGACCCGGGAACACCTGCCCTCGGAATCCTGGGGAACCTCCAGGGCTTCTCACGCGGCCGAGAAGAAAGTGAGGACCCCTCCCTCCCCCAGGAAGCCCACTCAGTGATCCGAACAAACAACAAACCACAACAAGCCCAGAGCTGCCTGAGCTGCTCCAAGCGGGGCGCAACCCCCCTCGCCCCCCACCCCCCAGCCCCAGCTCCGAGTTACACTTTGCAGACACCCAGCCCGGCCCAGTTCCCCAGCCCGGCCCTGGCCCCCCGGGGCCCCTCCGGTCCCCAGGGCCGACCTAACTGGGCAGCTCCTCCATCCCGGGGGGGGGTCCCGACACCTGGGAGTCCCACCCGGGCACAGGAAAGGGCGAGGGCGCGGGACGGAACCGGGACGGGAAGGCCCTCGGCCGGGGAGGCGGGCTGCACCCCGGGGCGGGGCGGGTCTCCGCTGGCCGCCGCCCCCCGCTCCCGGAGCCGCCGCCCCTCGTCGCCCCAGCGGCCGCCCCTGAGCGCGCGCGTGCAGCCGCGGGGCTGCGTCACCGGCCGGCGGCGCCGGGAGCGCCTATTTAAGGGGCGGCCGCGGGCCCACCTGCACCTGGCTGGGCTCCCCCGCCGCTCCCGGGCCGCGCCGACCACCGACCGCCGACCGCCGCGTCTGCGCTTCTAGCCCACGAGGTAGGTTCCCGGCCCTCGAGGTGGTGCGAGAATGCGGTCCGCAGTCTTGTGCCGCCTCCACCTGTTTCCTGTTTTCTGTATCTTCTTCCCGACAGACAGCTCGGAAGACCTTTCTTGAAGTCAGAAACAGCAGAGGGGGCGGGGCGGGCAGAGCGGCTGGGGGGTCCCGAGCCGGCTTGGCCCCCGCGCCCTGCCCGCGCCCTGCCCGCGCCCTGCCCGCGCCCTGCCCGCGCCCTGCCCGCGCCGCGCCGGGATTAGCTGCTAGTGGCTAGGACCAGCACGCGGCCTGGGCTCTGCCGGGTGTTCCACGGAGGCGCGGTGCACCCGGCAGTCTCCTCAGTAGACTCCCAAGGGGCTTTAAGATTCAAATTCACTTTCTAGATATTGCAGGAAATGTCAAGGCTTTGGGGAGAGAAAAGTGCGGGTGTCCTATCTGCTCGTGGACCTCGACGGCGGCGGCGGCGGCGGCGCTTTGCCAACCACGGAAGACCAAGCGCTTATTTCTGATTCTTAACAGCCCTTTGGGTTTTGCAGCGCAGTTGTTGCCGGCTGCCGCGTGCACCCTAACGGCACTTTAGGAACACCGCCTTAATTTCTCGCTCCTGCATTTTAAGCTGCGCTCCTCTCTTTTTCACCCTTTATTCCCGCCCCCCCCCCCCCCAAAGCTTCTTGGCTCTCAGCAGCTTTAACTCTTGCCTTTCCAGTTACAAGACGGGCGCTCTAACAACACTTTCTGAAACTAAAGGAAAACAGAAGACATTTCTCTGCCAGCCCAGGCGGAAGGCCGGGGCCCCGTCGGTACCGGGCACCGGTGGGGCTCGTCCCAAGCACACAGCGGGCTGTGGCCGCCGCGTGCCCCGCGGCGCCTGGCGAGCCCCTGCCTGGCGAGCCCCTGCCTGGCGAGCCCCTGCCTTGCACCGGCGGGCGCGGCCGGAGCCCCGCGCGCTTGCACTGAGCCCCCCGCGCCTCCGCCGGAGCCCGCGAGGCCCCCCGCCTTGTCGTTCACGTCCCCTGTCCCATTGCTGTCCCGCAGCCATGAACGGCGGCGTGTGCCTGTGCGTGCTGCTCGCGGTGCTGGCGGCGGGCGCCCTGGCGCAGCCCGTCCCGGCCGACCCGGCGGGCCCGGGGGCGCAGCGGGAGGACGAGGCGCCCCGGAGGCAGCTGAGGGCAGTGCAGAAGGTGGACGGCGAGCCCCGCGCGCACCTGGGCGCCCTGCTGGCCAGGTACATCCAGCAGGCCCGGAAAGGTACGATGCTCATTCGCCTGTGGGGTCCTTATTCCTCTGACCCCGCCTGGGGCTCCCAATCCTGACCCTCTTCCCCAGCGTCCTGCTGATGGAGGTGGGTGGCCCCTGGGAAGGAAACAGGCGGTGCGTTAAGCTGAAAGGTTTTTTCACTTTCGCCCCCCCCCCCCCCCCCCCCCCCCCATTGCACTGCTCTGGACAGTACGGTTTTCCGGTCTCCTTTTGTAGAAAACTGAGAGCGAATGCGGTGGATTCAATTAATTAAGGAAAACCTTTTTAAAAGAGCTTTCTTGAACTAGTGTTGGCCTGTGTTGCTGCTTAAGTTCAACGCTGTATTATGAAGATATTAAAACGTAATTATGAAGCAAATTACTGACTCTAAAAGACTTTGCAGATCTACCAAATACCCAATACTGGAAATGCAGAGGAACCGGGAGCCACCCAGGTGTGACACTTGGAAACCCCCTAGCAGGAAGGCATTGATGCTGAGAAAGCTCTTGCGTTCTAACAACAGTTGAAAAAACAGTGACGATGTGTCAGTTTTCACCAAAGAATGTAACAGGAGGAAAGAATCAGTAGCAGTTTTGAGTTCTCCTTGGCAGTGATTTAAAATGATTACTCAAGAGACCTGTTTGTTTTTATTTTGCTGTCAGAGAGGTGGTCCCAATTGCAGCAGGACTGTGCAAGCCAGGTTTCTCAGCATCAAAGTCTGCCTGCAGGATTATGGTGATTTGGTGGCTCACTAGTAGGGTGACATACTGACAGCCCTGTCCCTTTCCTGGGCCTGTCTCATCTGTAAAGCACAGAGGAAGCTAGAGTTCCCTAGGTCCCTTCTAGCATTCTGTGTGATTCAGAGGGAGGCTCATTCGTCTGTAGGCTCCTTAGGAATCATGATTGGGACTGAAACAGTTTTTTTTTTTTTTTTTCAACCAACTTGATCCACTGTGACATGGATGGCTGTGGGGTGGTGTGCTAGACTAGACCTATGCAGCCAGCCAATAAACCACAGAAAATGCTGTTGGGAAGGGTAGAGGGTGGACCCCTTTCCCATGAGGCTTTCTGACCCTCCCGTGTGCCAGGGAGGCTTTCCTTGACTAGACAAGGAAAAAATGATGAGCTTGGCTTTCCAGAGTCTCTGATGGTTTCATATGAAGGTAAGATCAAAACTTTTTCAACCAGGGGAATTCAGAAGGAAAAAAAAAAAAAAAGATGATTTGTTATATTTTGTCTGCTCTTTGGGAAATTGTCCCAGCTACCATCTTCTGTTTTGCTTTCTAACTAAAATTAAATTAAGAGATGTTGGAAATATTAGTCAGATGACAGAGAAAGTCTGAAAACTTCTTGAATTCCTATTGATTATCTGTCTCAAAGTAATTTAATATCTGTCCTTGGATGTCAGTTGAACTTCAGCCAGACCAGCCCGAAATATCATAGGTTTTTCACTGAGCTGTCATCTGGAACCCCCTCCCCACCGTCAGGAAAGAGCCACGAGAAACAGGTCTGAGAAACAAGCCAGTTGCCAAACTACTTCCCCAGAACCGACACTGGGCAGTGGCTTTATACTACAAATCTTAGCTGGAAGTTTGTCCCTAGCATCTCTGCTCAGCCACTTTCTCCCTTTGCCTTTAGAATGCTGTACCACACAAGCCCATGCGGGAATGGCAGCCCCTCGGGACTTTAGCTGCCAACACCCACAACGGCACGAGGCAGAAAATAATCCTACTCGCTTATTTGACAAATATGAACCAGGAAGAAATATTTATACATATCCTTGAATATTTTACACATTTTGAGACCATACTGGATATGTACTCAACTACAGTACTTACGCTTACAGAGTCTAAACACGATAATGTACTCTTCGAGGAGTGCTCAAGAGTTTATTGTTAGAAATTAATTGTCTGCAGAGCCTTCAGTGATTGAGAAGCAATTCTATTGGGGGCAGGGGACATCTAGCATACACCTGCCCCATGCCCAACAAAGCTCTAATGCTACATCTGTAACATCTGTACTGTTACTCCTCGCTGAAGCCCTGGTTAGTAAGTTCCATTAGGCTCTGGGAGAATGTATAACCTTTGCACACCTGACACTCTGTTCAAGCCCTGCCCTCCCCAGCGGGTCTGGAAGCCAGTCATCTTCCCAGCTGTACTGCCCATTTGGGGGGTTTTAAAGTTTAAAGGAGGCAGGCCCTTCAATTCAATTCTGTAAACCAGGTGTAGTTCCTACTTTGTGTCACACTGGAGAAGCGAAGTGAGGACCCAGGTAAATGCAAACACCGTGAGCACAGAACTGTCCCTGGAATGGAGAGATTGAGGTGTGAAACCGGCACAGCTACCAGGGCTGAATGTGATTCCTGCACCACCTCCCTCCTCCGCCCCAGCCCAACAACCTAGGCTGCTTATGCACCTCGAAGCTGCCGCTTTGCCTTCATTAACTGGAACTTGGGGCTATGCCCAGCCCTTCATGGCGGCATTCATCATCACCAGGCAGAAGAATGGGCCACATTTCTGTAACTAGGTACAAATACCTGGGTATGCAAGGTTTTTTTTTTGAATGCAAAGACTAGTATTTCACCTGAAAAATGTTGGAACAATGAAACAGCCAGGTCTGTTTTCCTTTTGCATAGCTGGAGATATCTGCAAAGAGGCAGGAATGTCTGGATTGACTTTTGATCCCAAGGCTGGGAAGGGATTGAGGTGGGGATGTCAGGAGAAGAATGGGTGGGGACATTACTCTGTATAATTGTTTCTGGTTTTTAATTTAGCTAGCTTCACTTGGTTATCCAATAAGACAGAGAAACTGCTCCTGCAAGGTCATTTATCAATAAATAAGTCATAGTCTGACTCCTTGCAGCCTGTGGGCAGGAGCTGGCAAGGGCAGTCTCATACAGGAGAGTTCGATCCCCAGCAGTGGGGTCACAGGGGCCCTCATACTATAGGAACCATGGAGCAGTCCTCCATCACTCTGCTTTTAAAGTCCCCTGGGATTTCCTCCTTTGAGGTCCCTGAGGGACATTTCTTGCCTCTTAGCTTGCACAAAAGAAGGCATTATACTGATTTCACATCCAGAAGGTCACTGTCTGTGATCTGTGGGCTAGGACTGTGTCATATGTCTCCAAAGAAACTGCTTCTTCATGTCCCTGTTTGCTCAATGTGAATTACACGTGAGAATCATCCTGTTCCTGACGACTTAACTCCTGAAGGTCCATTTCTCATTCAGTTATTGCATTTTGGTCAAAAGGGATGAATTAACCTCCTTATTACCTCTCTGCCCACTCTTCTTTGAGTGCCACTGACGTAAGATTTTAATCTGACAGTGTATCTTATTCTCATTATCATTTTGAAAAAGAAGGTAGCTTTCAAATTAATTTGTACACAGTATTTGTCTAGCAGTGGGACTTGACTCTATTTTTTTAAACCATTCTAACATCAAAATATTGTAACTAAAAAAAAAAAAATATTGTAACTGCGTCACCTTAACAATAGTCAGGTATGCTCGGGATATCAAGGGGCAAATTCCAGAAATGGGTAAGTACCGAGGAAACTCTTGCTTGGCATCTACTGAGGGCCAGCTACCAAGGTGGAAACACCCCGAGGAGTAGGAAAACTAAGGCATATCTAAGCTGTGGAAGGCCACAATCTGTGGATTCACTTAAATCCTTATAGATTGGAAGCCATACCCATGGCTAGTAAATACTACTCTCCCTAGTGACACAGACTTGGGTCCTTCTCTTAGATTTTGGTCTAGCAATCCATCCCACTGTTGGACAGCTCTTTGATACCTTTAAGGAGGAGTATACTACGTATTGTCTGGCTTTTCCCATTGTTCTCCTTTACAGATTGAAATAGTGATTCTCTTAGATGTAATGGCCCTGCTTCCTTTGCCCCTGCCCCTTGTAGCTCCTTCTGGCCGAATGTCCGTCATTAAGAACCTGCAGAACCTGGACCCCAGTCACAGGATAAGCGACCGGGACTACATGGGCTGGATGGATTTTGGCCGGCGTAGTGCTGAGGAGTATGAGTACCCCTCCTAAGGGCCCCTGCCTTTGTCGGCACACCAGGAAGCAACCGCCTGGCTCAGAAGAGGCAGAAAAAGAAAACAATCACACTCATAACTCATTGTCTCTGAAGTTTGACATTTTCAGTATCTATTTATTAAGTTTTCAATGTGAAAAATGTCTGTAAGATTGTCCAGTGCAACCTCACACCTCACCAGAATTGTACAAATGGAAGGCAAAACATTTTCCTCGTCTGTGATGCGTGGTCCTAAAGTGTTGCTATGCTATTAAAATAATTTCATTCTGCTCCCTAGTCCCCTGTGTCTATCGAGCGCAAAGGGTTCCATATAATCCACAGGACCTTCAAGGAGGAAAGCCTGATAGATAATACCCAAGGACAAACCCCTGGCATAGATGGTCCCAGAGAGGGCTCGAGAGATGAGGGTTGGACATGAGGCTAACTTCTCTACTGCCAGGCAAAATGGCCAGTAAAAGGACCTTCTGGGTCAGTTCCATGGCCCAGCTCTGGCCACCCTGGACGTGGGGCCCCTGCTGGGCTTCAATGCAAAAAGAAAACATGCCAAAAAAAAAAAAAAAAAAGAAAACATGCCCTGCTTGTAGTGAGCACTCACTTGTCTGGGTAAAGACCAGAGATGCAGCTTGGGTTGGAGCCTCCCACCTGCCCATCCCTGTAGGATGTAGTAACCCCATCCCTCACCAGGACTTCTTTGGGATTCTCTTGGCCTTTAAACAAATTATGGGGCAAATGCTAGTCAGTGCTTTCACATCCCTTGGATCTCTCCATGGCTCTGTGGCACAGAGGTTATTGTCCTTTTACAGATGAGGAAACAGGTCCCAAGAGGTAAAAGTGACTGGCCCACAGTTCCCCAGCTAATGAGATTCACAGACTTGATTGCTCCCAGTAGCATGACCTCCATCACCCCAGCCCTTCCAGACTCTGGAGTACATGTGAATCACCAGGGAATCTTATAACTCGCACATTCTGATTCAACAAGTCTGGCCTTGGGCCTGAGCAAGCTCCCAGATGAAACTAGTGTGGTGGGTCCTGGACCATACTTGGGGTGACAGTGGTCTAGGGAGGAGCCTGTGATTACAATCCCCTGGGTCTAACCATATTTCAGAGACATATTTCATAGCATATTGGGTGATTCTAGTAGCTACCTGAAGCAGAAACTCTCCTTTCTTGGGCCAGTCCCTCCATTGGCTCTCTGTAGGCGTCCATAAAAGAAATTATTTCAAGGGGACACCCAGAGATAATCTGACACCAGCTACCCACAGTACAGTCTTTCTATGCCTCTTAGCCAAGGCTTCCAGGAACCTCAGGTTCCTATACAGCAAAGGCCCCATGTGGCTTGATACAGCAGGGCATGCAGCCCCAAAGGAAAAGACATTGAAAAGAATGCTGGCGAATCTATAACTGGTCCCAGATGGTTCGTTCTCAGTCCAGGGCTACCCTGCAGGCACATAGTGCCATCTCCCTTGGTGGTAGAAAAATGACACCAGTCCTCTTTCTCTGAGGACTTTGCAATTCTTTAACTTGAAGTTAGCATTCAGTGCAAAACTTAGAATCTGAATAGACAACACATTATATTGTTCCTTTGTGAGGTCATTTCCTCATTCAATCCCTACAATATGGTCTCTGCTTTGTATCTCAGGGGTCCAAGCCCTGACCAAATACTCAGATGCATATGTTTTTAGTGCAGAACACACACATCTCACAAAAAACAAAACAAAACAAAACAAAACAAAAAAACCTTTTTTTTCCAGGTAGGTAGGGGTTCTTGGGTATAGATGATGACCAGTGTGTGAGTGTGTGTGTGTGTGTGTGTGTGTGTGTGTGTGTGTGTGTTGGGGAGGAGGCTGGTGAAAGAATTTAATATTAAGTCAGCAGTGGGGACTGGGTGAGAGAGGTCTGATCTGAATTAATAATTTATAAGTCATCGGAGAAGTAGATGGTAAAGTATCATTTTCAGAAATAAAGACGGGAATCATACAAATATAAATGAACATATATCAAAGATGTTATTTTACTCATTAATAAAGGACCAGTAAGATGTCCTATCATTTCAAAGGAGAATCTAAAGGACAGACACATAGAGGCAGTAAAGAATGCTGAAATGATGGGGCACCTGGTTGGCTCACTGGTTGAGTGTCTACCTTCGGCTCAGGTTGTAATCCCAGGGTCCTGGAATCAAGTCCCAAATCAAGCTCCCCCAGGGAGCCTACTTCTCCCTCTGCCAATGTTTCTGCCTCTATCTGTGTCTCTCATGGATAAATACATAAAATCTTTAAAAAATAGTACTGAAATGAATTTGCTGATGGACACAAAACTGGGTTGTATAGTTAGGCCAATAAAATGGAACGTGCAGAATAATCTGTTATCCAGGGCAGAAATAAGTTGTATTTTGGGGGGACAATATTCGCTTACATTTCTATAGACAAGAAGTATTTGCAGGACTGCCAGTTTTCTGTGGCTTACAAAGTAGCCCAGTCGGAAACACAGACCTCAACAGCATCCGATCAATACCTGGAGTCCCACTGAGAGGACACCCACTAGTCCCCTTTGCTCATTTCAAAGTCTCACAGTTTTTCCTAATGCAGGAAAGGGGAAGGAAAAGAACATTTTCTGGCCTCCTCAGGGGTGCAGGACTCTGCACAAGGCAACTCGTGAGCACCAGTTCAGGATGCTGTCCCAATCCTGCAAGCAAGGTGACCCCATTTTTCAAAGAGGAAGCTGGAGCTCAGAGAGGCTCAGTGACTTATCTTGCACTCTGCTCACACATGGCTGTGCCAGGGTTGAAGCAGTCAATTCTGAACTTTTTATGAGGTCATCTAGAGCAGACACTTCGAGTCTGGCAGAGAAGGGGCTTGGAGACTCATCTGGAAATGTGTCTCCGTGAGTCTGAATTAGACTGAATTAGGGTTTGTGGTGGCTTTGATGGCACCCAGTGGGGTATACTGGGTCGGAGTGGGGAGCCTAAACATCTGTGCCCCAATGCCTCTCAGAGTCGCCACTGGATTCAGGCCAGTCTCCTTCTACTGCCATGTACTGCTCTTGTCTCTATGCCACTTGCTGACACAGGGACCTAGGAGCCAGGATTGTATAACCTAGCTCTCCCTCAGCCCTTCCTTGGGGATCACATCGGGCTTCTGCAGCTAAGATGAGTAAGTGTCCCCCCAGAAGAGCCCACAGTTCCTCAAGCCCTGCTTCACGGAAGCCTGGAGAATGCACACACATTGGAAAGCCATGGTGCTCCCTTCCCTCCCACTGCCTCCTCCCCACTCACACCTCTCTACCCTCAGGAGCCCCTCACCATCCCCCTCCATTGCCAGCTGCTCCTCTTGAATCCCTTCTGCTTTCAAACCTCCACCCCAGACCATGGCCTCCTGCTGCTCGCACTCTCAGTTCTGCTAATTAAGGCTGCTCTAAGGGTTCCTTTTTGTCAATCCATTGGAATTTACAAGTGGAAAAGGCCAATGACTATCATTCTAGCCCAACACACACTCTCCTCTACTCCAACTCCGATTTTTTAGGTAATAAACTTACTGAAGATCACACACTGAATTAGTGGCAGAACCTATAGCCCTCTCTGGAATTAGTTCCTTGCTTCCTTGCTGGTTCTTGCATTTGCTCACACCTCTGGCCCTCTGGTTTAAGAGATCCAACCGGCCTGCTCTGACCAATGACCACTCAAGCCTCAACAAGACCAGCAGCCACAGTGAACAGAATTCACTTTCCCAAGATTTGCTTTGCCAAAATCTGCCTGTAACATATCTCTCCTATAAAGTGAGGAAATCTTTACACGGTGTACCTCAACCTACAGAGACCAAATGGCATCTTTGTTCTCTTGTTCAGCCAATCACAGATAAAAGGAAAGGGAAGATGGGAGAATGATATTATACATTCATTCTTTTAACAACAACAACAACACAAAAACATCATCCTTTCTTGTCTCAGGTTGAAGAGCCAAAGGAAAGAATCTTGACTACTTGGTTAGATCCAAGTACCTTGAGTATTTCCTTTTTCAGCATCTTCAAATTATTGTGAGTCCTGAAAATAAATAAAACAGAGGTCAAGCAAAAAAAGAGAAAAAAATTGTCCCACTAATTTCCCCTGGGCTCTGGAGTCTGAAAGGATATATTAAAATGATCTGTTTGTGTCTTTCTCTTGCTCTGTGTCCTCCCAGAGCACCAGGATCAGGGGCCCTAGATGAGGGAGTGCCTGCCCCAGATTCTCCACCAAACACAATGCCCTTGCTGGACAGACCTTCCCCTAGACATCCTCATTATCAGTCCCACCTCTCTGACCTCATCTCTTAACAGGAACCCCTCACTCACTCATTATACTCCAGTCTCGTTGCCTTCCTTGCTATTTCTTGGAAACACTAGACTCACTCCTACCCTAGGGCCTTTGCACCGACTGGCTATTCCTATGCTTGGCTCATTCTTTTTCCAAAAAGCATGGACTAGATCTCTCAGCTCATTCAACTCCAACATCATCTGTTCAGAGACTGCCCTGACCATTCTCTTAAAAAGCTCCTCCATTGGTCTCTATCCTTTTCCTTCCTTCTTGCAAGAGAACTTCTTGTGCTTATCATCACTTGGAATTGCATTACTTAATTTGTTTATTGGTTCTGTTTTACCCACGAGGACATCAGATCTGCTAGGGTAGAGATTTTTGTCTGTTTATTTCTTAATTCTCAGTATCTACCACAATGTCAGGTACATGGTAGATACTCAATAAATATTTGTCTAATTCATTAATCAATAAGGGGAAAATATCTCTGGTTTTCTTCTAGTCAGGTTATATATTGGTTTTAGAAGCAACTTCATCCAAACACTTATTTTAAAAATCAGAGAAGTAAAGCAGGCTCAGTTGACACTACCATGTCTTTCCAAGATGGGCATAAAGATGAGAAACTGAAAAACAGATGATGTACACAAACATGGCTGACAACATGCATAACATCCATGGAGATTGACATGGAGAGTATACTTTTAAAATATACCCCACCCCAGGGGTACTGGGTGGCTCAGTTAGTTAAGTGCTGGACTCTCAGTTTCGGGAGGTCATGGTCTCAGGATTATGAGATCAAGCCTCACATCTGGCTCTGTCTTGGGCATGGAGCTTGCTTAAGACTCTCTCTCTTTCTCCTTCCTCCTCTCTAAAAATAAAATAATAAACTAAATCTGACTCCCAAACACACATACACACACACACACACACACACACACACACACACACACACACCCAGCCCTATTTCTTTTGCTGTAAGTTAAAATCCAGAAAGAATAGAGCAATTTCAAAGAAGGAAAAAGAAGAATGTTTATGGTTTTTGTTGCATTTACTCAGAATATCAAAGAAGTGGAAACGATCTAAATGCTCCACAGTGAGGGAGTTGCTAAAGAAATGAATGTATATCCAGCTAGTGGACCACTAAGTAGCTATTTAATGAGTATCAGGATGGTGTAGGAACATGGAAAATGACTATGATCTGTGCAAAATGAAAAGGTCCTCTGATCCCATTAAGTTTATTTTCCTTTTAATAAGATTATGTGAAAATGAAAATAATCATGTGAGGGTCATAGAATCACAGATATTTTTCTTCCTCTTCTCCAAACTTCTGTACACTTTGTAGATCATCTTTACAATAACTTAGCTCATATTTTCCAGGTTGTGCCAGTCTACAAAGAAACACAGAGTCAGAAGAAAAGCCATGAAATTAGTTCTTCCATCACCTTTACCAAGAAAATACTCCCAGCTCTCCTCAGATGACTTTAACAATCACTTGTGTAGCCACCCACAGCATCTACCATTTTGCCCTCCAGCCCTGAAACTCCCTGAAGATGCCACCTCTACTACTGGAGATAAGAGTATTCCAGCTGCTGTGCTCATCCCCAGGTTCAGGCCCAGTGTCTAGAATGTTCTGATACCTTCTGTCTTCAGTGTGTGAGCCCGGGCCGCACTGGTACCATTTTGTTCTCATTGGGTCTGAACAGTTCTCTGTGGGACCTGGATACCAGTTATCATCAAAGTCACCAGTTGCTCCAGGCAGGTGGGTGTATTGCCTCCCCTGAGTGTGCAAGTCCATTATTCTACTCACAGTTTTCAGAAACATCATTTGCCTCTGAAGGTCACTTTGTATATTGAAGTCTCTGCATTTATTTTGTAAATTGAAAAATGATAGCGTGAGTCATTTGTAACTTGAAAAATGAGTAACATACACCTGCTGGGTAAGTTAGGCTCAGCAGGGTAGCAATGATGCAGTGAGGCCATGAGTTCAGCTGTTGGGGTGGAACCAGAGCATTACCCTTCTTTCTAAAGAACTTCAGTTCTTCTATAGCAGATTTGCTGCTATGAACTCCCTTAGTTTTCCTTCATTGGAGAGCATCTTTATTTCACCTTCCTTCCTGAGGGATATTTTCACTGGATTTAGAATTCCAGGTTGACAGTTCTTTTCTTTCATACTTTCAAAATACTTTATCGCTTCCTATGGCCTCGATGGTTTCTGCTGAGAAACCTGCCGTATTAAATCATGATTCACCTATAGATGAGTCCTTTTTCTCCAGCTATTCTCAAGGTATCTTCTTTGCCTTAGGACTTCAGTACTTTGTTTATGATGTATTTGGGTGTGTATTTCTTTCCGTTTATCCTGTTTGGGATTTGTTCAGCTTCTTGAATCTGTAAGTTTATCGCTTTCACCAAACTTGGGGACTTTTCAATCATTATTTCTTCAAATATTTTTCCAGCATCACGCTCGACTTCTGGGATTTTGATGCAACAAATGTTCAATCTTTTGTTGTTGTTGTTCCACATGTCCCAGAGGCTCTATTCATTGCTTTTTCTCTGTGGCTTACAATGGATAATTTCTATTTATCAATTCTGGTTCACTCACTCTTTCTCTGTCATTTCCATTCTGCTAATGAGTCCCATCTACTGAATTTCTTAGTATAGTTTTTGTATTTCTCAGTTCTAAAATTTCCATGTATATCTTCTACTTCCTTGTGAAGATTTTCCATTTTAACAATAGTCTCAAAGATGTTTGTAATTACTCATTTGAGCATTTTTATAACAGCTGCTTTAAAGTCTTCGATAATTCCAGCATCTGTGAAATCTCATCATTGGTGTCTGTTGATTCTCTTTTCTGAGAAAAATTGAAAATTTTATGTTTCTTTGTATGCTCAGTAATTTTGGATTGTGTCCTGGACAACTTGAATATTACATATGAGACTCTGGATCTTGTCTAAGTCTTAGCAAAAAAATGTTTATATTTTGGTTTTAACAGGTGAAACCTGGTTAGATTCAGTCTGGAAGTTCCAGCCCACCTTCTGTGGGCTGTGGCTCCAATGATAATTCAGTTTTCAATGAAGTTATACTACTCTCTGGTTCCATTTCAGGTGTGCATCCCAGTGATCACTGTGGTGACTGGGTGGTGCTCTATGCATTACTTTAGTTCTCAAAATCTTTGGTGTGCTCATTAGGACCCAGTCCAGACATACATGGCTCAGGAGTTCATAAATAATGATGCAGAGTCATTCTCCTAAGCTCCTCCCTGTCTGCAATCTCCTCTGCACTTTTCAGTTTCCTGGGGCTCCCCTTAGGGTCCTCCACCCAGAAATTCATGGCTCTGATACCCTATTCTATCACACACTTCCGCATTTGAGCCCATATTTAGGTGGCAGGAAAACAGAAAAAAGCCAGGGTGGGCTGGCCTCACCCTCCTGGGATCACAGTTCCTCTCATCACAGAGCAAGTTTCACCTTCCTTAGGGTTTAGGCTCTTACTACATCACTGACAGCCACCACTGCACTATGGGTTTGCCTGGGGCTGTGGCTTGTAAGAACAGAGAAAGAGAAGAAAGAGAAAACCAGGAATGCTCATGCTCTCTTGGCCATTAGGAGCTCCCTTTTTCACTCCTTAAGCCAGAACTAAAGGGCATCTTCTGGAGCTGTCTGTGCCTGAGACCCCACTTCCTGTTTCCAATGTGTAAAGCTTAAGAAAAGCACCACCATAGTCTTCAAGGCTCTTCCCCTGACTTCTTTCAGTCTGCCAGGGTCTGGCACTTCCTACTGGAATTGTAGGATCTTGGATGTGATATCTATCATCTCAAGATGTGTTGAAAATTTTAAATCCAGTCATTACTAGCATCAGGCTATTCTGTAAGAAGGGGTGGCTTGTTTTATTATCTTAATTTTAAATTGTTTAATATGACTCCCAAGGGGCTTCTGGTTTGGAAAATCTCAAAAGAGGACAGGAGTTGCTGACACTTGGAATGTTACATCTAATCAAGCTCCTAGACCTTTTTTACCTTCTCCTTTCCATGGCTCACGTGCTGGTCTGGGCAAATAGGAGCAGCCATACTTGGCAGTAGCTCAAGCCTTACCCGCCAGACACCTCTGGACTGCAGCCAAAGTGACTTCCATGTGTTTGATCTTTCTCTAAGTTCCATTTTGGAAAGGATTCAACTGCTCTCTTGTATCAACTTGGGTGGACTGTTACAAACTCTTCACTGGCTTATTATGCATGGAAATGTGCCCATGTGCCAGGCACTGTGTTGATGCGGTAGGTGCAGAGACCCAGCCAGGTGGGAGATTCAGAAAATCATAGTGCAATGCACCAGGAACTGTGACAGGTAATATGCAGAGGCTGGGAGAAAGCAGAGCAGCCGAATTAAGGGGCCAGCCAGCCAGGCAGCTGCCCAAGGGTGCCCGTCTTCAAGTGACATCGAACCACTACTGAGGCAAGTTGGGAATCCCAATGTCGGTGAAGTTCTTCATGCTTAACAGGTTACCTAACTGGAGAAAGGAGATGGGTTCCACCCCCACAGAAGACAACAGCGCCCTCAAGTGGACAATTTTAAAAACACACACTCCTCTGGGAGCCAACCTCTGCAGAGACAATTGTGCCCATTTCGAAATCTGCAGAATCAGGCCCATTTCTCCTGGCCACCCTACTGGTTATCCCACCTAGTCGGCTGAGATTTTAAAGCCAGAGAACTCAGGGTATAGTACTGTTTTCTAAGAATGGGTGGTTTCTTATATTATTTTAATGATACCTTTAACATGGCTGCTAAAAGTCTCTCGGATTTGGAAAACCACCCGATGGAACTGAAGACAGAATAAGAACCATTGGCAAGTGAATTGCTTTTTTTTTCCTTTCTTTTTTTTTTTTTTTTTGTAGAATTAAAACCAAGAAAAAACAAACTCTCAGATACGTTGTGAAGGCAACTTGGTAACTATGGTTACCTCTAATTAGTGAACCCCTTATGCTTCCCAGATTCGAGTGGAGAAAAATTGAAAGGCAAAACAATTTCAGATATATAAACATTTAATTTCCACCATGTGCTTGTATTCTTGTATTCTTAACATAAAGGATGAGATATGGAAGTTTATTCTCTGCACCTTGACCTTCTGTGTCTCTCCTGGCACAATGAGGATTCATTAGGCTGAACTGGGGGTTAAGGAAGTGTCTTTGCAGGGGGTGGCACCAGAAGCCAGGGTGCAGAAGGACAGCAGCTCACTGCGGAGTCAAACCTATGCAGGAGTTCTAACTGGGGCTGAATTAGGGTGAACGTACACAGGATCCAAACTAGCTCCTCTTGTTCCCTGTTGGACCCCCAGGACAGGTTGAATCTGGCCATGGTCCCAATCAGGAGTGACCAGTAGGGGAATCATTATTACTTGGACTTGAACAGAGAGGGAAGCCCCAAGAGAAGGTATTCGGAGTCCATCTCAGGTGTTCTGACAGGAAGAAGAACAACATGAAAAAAATACCCATACTAGGGACGCCTGGGTGGCTCAGCGGTTGAGCACTTCGGCCCAGGGCGTGATCCCAGGACCCCATTGGGCTCTCCGCAGGGAGCCTGCTTCTCCCTTTGCCTGTGTCTCTGTGTCTCTCATGAATAAAATAAATAAAATCTTTTTAAGAAAAAAATACCCATATTGAAAGGGAGAAGAGAGGTGGGCACCCACTCTGCACACCTCAGTCCTCTCAGCCTCACCACAGCTGCCTATCTGACCAGATAGGCAATTCCAGCTGAATTCCGGCTGGAGCAAACTTATCACAGGAGAGGGAAAGCTCCTGTCTCTGAGGGATTCCTCTACATCAAGGAAGAAAGATTTCATCTACAATTAATGAAGTCATAAGATAGGTTTCCAATGAACACTAGGCACAGCATGCAGAATAAAATTATTATTCTCTTGCACTGTCTGGAAAAGAATTATGGGATTAGAGTCTGGGTAAGATGAACTTTGGCCTATGTAGGAATCCACTGAAGTAAAAAAAAAAAAAAAAAAAAAAAGGAATCCACTGAAGTTATTGATTTATTTTTTCATCCTTTCATTCAAAAAAGATGACTGTGGCCCAAGCACAGCGCTGAGCATCAGACATTCCAGAATGAGACACCCGGGCACAGAGACATTGGGCATTCATGTCCTAGTCAGAGGTGAAAAATTGGGTCCAAAGGCAAAGATTTAGGAATCACTTTCTCTTGGATACCTAATGGATACCTCAATCTCAGTAAGTCCAAACTTGGACTGATGACCTTCCCCCTCCAATCTTTTCCACTCAATGCCTGAATTCCCACTTGGCTGATGGCAACCCCATCTACCCAGTTGTTCAGGTGAAAATCCTTGCAGTAATCTTTGACTCCTCTTGCCTTCATGCCTCTCTTTGAAAGCATCGGCAGATCTTGCTGTCTTTATTTCAAAAAGTATTTAGAAGCCACCCACTTTTTACAACCTCCACTGTCACCAGTTTACTCTGAGCCACGTTATCCCTCCCCTGGATTACTGGAACAGCTCACTAACTTTGTCCATGTGTGTTATAAATGTTCTTCTACCCTACAGTTTATATACATAATTATAGCACTATCGGCAGATACTGAAACCATTAAGCAAAAGGTTAACAAGACTACTTGCAGCAGCAAACCAATAGGCAGGATGCAGGTTTTCACTCAGACCTTTTTCATTTGCCTTGAAATATCCCTGACTCCTCTCCTTCAGGGAGGCAGATTTGAGGCTGCCTCTCAAATAAACCCTTTCCTTGCTGCATACTCCATCTCAGGGATTGTTTTTGCTGTGCTTCTTTCAGGCAGAGGAACTTGGATTCAATGACAAATGTGGTCCACCAGCCAGAGCTCTTTGTTGGTGATTTGTTGACCCCTACCCAATAAAGGGAGTCTGATACCCACTCCAGGTGATAGCCTAGGATCCCTGTCCTGGGGACCATCCCTGGGGCCCCACCATGGCTGGATACCCCTAATCTTTGGTGCTTAATTTAAGTCTTGTGGCAAGAAAATGGTTTTTGGATTCAGTTTGACTAGACATCTCTTGATGAGCATTTTGTGTGTGACAGTAGGTGAGCTCATTTCTTCCTCCCATTCAGATAGGGAGTTTGGGTTCTCTTAGCCTCTTTTTCTTGCTTGGTTAAGAACAGATTGAACAGGAAGCCCTTTGATTCAGTTGGTGAAGCTCTGACTTTTAGGGAAGAACTAGAAAGTGGGAAGCCAGAGGTTCAGTGGATGACCCCAACTTTTGTAGAGGAGCCAACACTCACAGAGGTATTCTGGGTTTCATTTGGTTGGTTTGTTGCTCCAGCTTTTAGTGTCTTTGAGTAAAACTAGCTATGTTCTAATTGGAAAATGGGAAATGACAATTCATGCCCACATGCTACCCTTTAGGCTGTATCCTCCCAAACTGGGCAATCCTTTCTCTTTTTTGCAACACTCCTTGGCCACAATATTCATTAGACTCTGGAGAAAAATGACCAATTAATGGATCCATAAACAATACCATCCTACAATTGGATTTGTTTTATAAAAGGGAGATATTTGGGAAGATTTGGTTTGCATCTTGTTTATTTGCCCTTATATGTTGTAAATGTGAGATTTTTCCTCTACCTCTGGATGGATTGCTAAAATTTGTAAAAGCTCTATTAGTTGGTTGAAAGTAAGTACTTAAAAGAATTAGGCATTGTGGGATGCCTGGGTGGCTCAGGGGTTGAGCATCTGCCTTTGGCTCAGATTGTGATCCTGGAGTCCTGGGATCGAGTCCTGCATCAGGCTTCCCACAGGGAGCCTGCTTCTCCCTCTGCCTATGTCTCTGCCTTTCTCTCTTTCATAAATAAATAAAATCCTAAAAAAAAAAAAGAATTAGGCATTATAATTCAAATATAGAAACAGATGTTTTAAAAGTTCACATGATCTGGGAAAATATTTGCTATGAAAGCTAACTTAAGATTGGTTTAATTAAAATGGACATGTCTTTAGAATTATCAGCATTAAATATGAAACTTATTCTGCCCATGCTTATTGAAAGTCAAATAAGTTCACGTTGTCTCTATTGCAAAAGTTGTCAGAAAAGAAAAAAAAAACAAACTCTCAGAACTTTGTCTAGTGCCTTGTGAAGTTCTATGGGTAATCTAAGAACAAAGAAACAGGTATAAATAATTCTAATGTTAAGACTACTGAAAATAAGGAGGACAATTCTGTATGCCAGGAAAGTGAGACTGGTTATTTAAGAGGGTGAACTTAGGCCAAAATCTGAATTTAAAAATGAAAGTTGTAGATCTGTGAGAAGCGCATCTTTGGAAAGGAATATTGCATGGTCAGGATGAAGATGATGGAGGCTAGTATGTTAAAAAAAAAAAAAAAAGTTTATTAGGGAGTGATCAGCACCCAGGGAAGAGAAGGGAGAGTAAGAGAGCAAGATTAGGCAGACATTGACCAGTGATGCAATATCAAAAGAAGCCTAACTGATTTTCTGACAAGTTCCAAAAGAACCTAGATTGGGACAAAGGTTGGATTTTTAGGACATGGCTAAAAAGGAAGAGAGCATGTCTTTTGCAAGGCAGCTGTCTTTAGTCAAGGCAATCCTTAATGGCTTCTGAGAATTGATGACAGTTGACAGCGTCCCTATAGCTGAGGGTCCTTCGTTCCTGATGGAGATTCTGGTCCACACATCCCAGTACTCACCCCAAGACCACAGGTCCGTGCAGCACGCTGGGTGTCCTTGTCTCAATATCAACATGGAAGATAAGCAGGGAAGAGGTGGGACTGCACACATTTTTAAAAAAAAATCAGCCTGTTGGAATGAATGAGTTTTAAAATCAGATGTACGTTGTTATAGGATTGGAATTTCGGCTTTCTCTGTTAAAATGACACTTTTCTTAGATAATTGGTCTAACTTGTAAACAAAAGTTTATCTTTTAATCTGCCTAGAAAAACAAAGCTGCTATTCAAAGAGCTAAGTTTCAGGAGCACCTGGCTGCCTCAGTTGGAGGAGCATCCAACTCTTGATCTTGAGGTCGTGAGTTTGAGCCCCACACTGGGTGTAGAGATTATATTAATGAATGACGAACGAACAAATGAACAAACAGAACTAAGTTTTGTTAACAGCTATGTAGCCCTCTGCATTTGGCTTTAGA
This sequence comes from Vulpes vulpes, assembly GCF_048418805.1. Classification (NCBI taxonomy): domain Eukaryota; kingdom Metazoa; phylum Chordata; class Mammalia; order Carnivora; family Canidae; genus Vulpes; species Vulpes vulpes. Next base: position 62,094,406 of record NC_132790.1, on the reverse strand, counting down.
ATCTCTTATTGCCACCTTGGCTAAATAAATAATTATTACGTTTTGCAATTTGTAATCTTATTTAGGCATGTGCTTCAACACCTGATGTTTCAGACAAATTTCTCAAAATTCAACTTCTAAATGAAGTCTTCTTGACTGATTAGGCTTGTTAATTTGGTATGTCAAATTACATGGGAAAGCATTGTCAAATAAATGTTAGTAAACCCTCTTAGGTTATATTCTATGGGTGAATGCTATGACTGTTCCAGGAGTTATATAAAATCCCCAAGGTTTTGCTACATCCTGGCATAATGTCATTACTTGTCATTCTAATTATTGAAGTGTTGGCCACATAATTTCCTTGTCAATTGCATTGTAATGACAAATACAGGTCTCTGATACCTTTAAGATCCTAAAACTAGAATTTCTGAAACTAATGGAAAGGCTGCATTCAAACAGACTCTTGTTTGAAACATTGCTGGTTCTCTAATATTTGCTCCTCCAGATTTAAGGCTGACTTACTGAATCTGGTAAAATATTCCTTTGTAAACAAATATGAAACCTTTATCTTTTTCTCCTGACCTGATCCCTCTAGAATTTAGAAACTCTCCATGAGTGTCATATATTCATGTATTTATTTTTATAAGTTCAATAAGAGTCTAGTCTCATTATGTCAGGACACAACTGGAAACATTGGTTATATTACCAAGGTTTTGATTAGAATGTCTTATTTGAAAAAAAAAAAGAATGTCCTATTTGAGAGAGACATGCATAGACTCAGGTAAGACTAGACAGCTTTAAGTGATTAGATTGCCTTTATGGAGCTAGGGAAGCCTGTTGGAAAAATCAGCCTTGTACCTTGCTTACAGGGTTCCCAGCAGCCTTACCAGGTAAGTAAAGAAGGTCCCTTTCTGGCAAGTACAGGAACCTCAGTATATTTTTGGGACCTCAGGAAGAGAGGTATCACAGGTGAAGTATGTGACAAAGCTTCTTAGCCTCAAGAGGTTGTTAAAAGTTCAATCTGAAATTCCTTATGAAAAGTTTAAACAAATTAAAACAGATTAAAAACAGATTAAACCCAAAACAGATTAAAAACCCACTAACCTAGGGATCCCTGGGTGGCTCAGTGGTTTGGCGCGTGATCCTGGAGTCCCGGGATCGAGTCCCACATCAGGCTTCCTGCATGGAGCCTGCTTCTCCCTCTGTCTGTCTCTGCCTCTGTGTGTGTGTGTGTGTGTGTGTGTGTGTGTGTGTGTGTCTCATGAATAAATAATTAAAATCTTAAAAAAAAACCCACTAACCTATGTGGCCAATCACTATTCTTGCTGTCCTTATATAAATGATTAGGTCAAGATGGTTAAAATTGGATTTATTTTACAAATGAATTAGTTTAATTTGGCTATCTTTGGAAATGAAGGTGATTTTATAGAAATTATTTCCACAACACCTTTGTGTTTTTTTAAATAATAAATTTATTTTTTATTGGTGTTCAATTTGCCAACATACAGAATAACACCCAGTGCTCATCCCGTCAAGTGCCCCCCTCAGTGCCCGCCACCCAGTCACCCCCACCCCCTCCCGCCCTCCTCCCCTTCTACCACCCCTAGTTCGTTTCCCAGAGTTAGGAGTCTTCCATGTTCTGTCTCCTTTTCTGATATGATGTTAGGTTCTAGTTCTGATTAACTATATTTGGACTGGGTCCTAATTTCCTCAAATGTCTGTCTATGACTCTTCAAACTAAGGTTTCCAATTTTCTCCCATTCTCTTAATTTGGAATCAATGAGAACTAAAACAACTTTTTTCTGAAGCCTTCCAAACTGAACCTGGACAACCTGAGATTAGTTTTAGAGAAATATTGCCATAATGACCCATGTTTATTTTTTTAAAAATATTTTATTTATTTACTCATAGAGACAGAGAGAGAGAGGCAGAGACACAGGCAGAGGGAGAAGCAGGCTCCATGCAGAGAGCCTGACGTGGGACTCGATCCAGGGTCTCCAGGATCACGCCCTGGGCTACAGGCGGCGCTAAACCGCTGTGCCACCAGGGCTACCCAATGACCCATGTTTAGACAAACTTCATGCCTGTTGCTGCATAGGCCACTCAAAGATCACCAGAGGCATACAGATAATTGAACAAGTTTATTCTAGCCATCCAGATTTGCTGGATCTGCCATTGGAAAATCTAGACCTTAAGATGTCATGGATACAAGCAGTTTTACAGATTAAGGACAACAAAGAGCTGGATGCAGTGGTGACTCATCAGCTCTTGTCCCTGGCCATGGACACCAGAAATCAGACTGTTTGCCCAAGAGAGAACCAAAGTACAAAAATCTTGATAATGCAATATGTTGGATTCCAACCTAGAACTTGAGTATTTCTGAGTGCAGAATGATTCCATTCCTATAACCTCGATTTTCATTGCAGCAGGTCATAACTAGAATGGCCCTTGTCCCAATTCCCTCAAGAAGAAGGAATGACCAAAAGATAGTGGGGAGTAAAACCAGCAATGAAAAGGATAACAGGACTGCTCACAGCTGCAGACAAATAAGCACAGGAGCAACTGTTTACCTTTCTTGTTTGCCCCTAAATATCCCTGACTCTCCTCCTTTCCCAGAGATCAGGTGGATTCAAAGGTTGCCCTTCTATCTTTTCATTTGGCTGCCTCTCAAGTAAACCCTTTCCCTGCTACATACTCAATGTCTCAGTGATTGTCTTTGCGCATCAGACAGACTTGGGTTCAGTTACAATACTAGAGGCCTTGTTTCTGAACAGATCATAAGGCTGTAGTTGGTAATCATAATGTCCTTCCTTCACTGAGTATCCCACATTCTCTGCAAATCAACTAGGCATGGCCACTAGTGATATTTCAGATGGTTCCCAAATGAAATTTTGCATTATTCCCACTGAGTAAAGACCAGGAACATGAAGGAGGTGGTGGAGGAATGAAGTTCTAATTACCAGAAACAACAGTTACCATGCTGGCCTTTTCAACAGAAAAGCAGAATATAGAGAATTGAACAGGTGGCAAATTGAAAAAGCGAAAGGGAACATAGGATAACCTAGTGATATTAACAGCAGGAAGTAGAGCCCCACCTCTGCAGGGTTGGGGGAACAAGGGAAGAGATTTGGATTCATTAAATTTAGAAGCTTGGGGAAGTGGTGCTTAGGAAATGGAACTCAGGCTTCAGAGGAGAGTGTTACCTGCTATTATGGAGCAGGGTGTGTGTATGTGTGTGTGTGTGTGTGTGTGTGTGTGTGTGTGAGAGAGAGAGAGAGAGAGAGAGAGAGAGAGAGAGAATGATGAAGTTGGTTCAGAGAATGAGGAAAAAGAAAAAGACTTAACTGGAATCAACTTCTGCTTCCAGGGTGAAGACGTGTTGCTGGTTGACACTGACAGGAAAGGTGCACAGACAGGAAGTGAAGAGCCTTGTCTCCCTCCTCCATAGTTTACAGGGTCCCAGCCCCAGGCATGGATAAAATGGTGAGTTCAGAGCTGAGAAACAATAGCTTAAAAACCGGCACAGTTGACTTTCCCTACTCTTTCACATAAGATGTGTTAAATGGCTAACGTTGCAATGCATCCACAGATTCAGTACATCAAGACCAGGCCAGGATGGAACAAGATAAGATCTGCGCATATCCTGTAGATCCTGAAATTTCCCTTATTTTTTTTTAATTCCCTTTAAAGAAGGCCATGCATTTATTATTTGTAGAAGGGACAACTGTATTGTGTTAATGGAAGTCCTGTTGCTAATGAGGTTTATGTTTTGAAGGAAAAAGATGTAATTAAGTGTTGGACAGCCAGGGGGTGGACTGTGGGGGACATTCAACATTCCTTCAGTCTATTCAGCACCTTTGAACATCCCTCCTGTTTGGGAATTCTCTACAACCCCCAAGTAGGAGCCAGAGGCTTTTTTCCCCCTGGCCTCTTTTGCAGCTGGGGCATGGGCTTGTGAAGCTGGCCCCACCAATTGTACACAGCATCAGCAGTATAGACTCCAGTGGCTCTCCTGCAGTGGGCTGGTGACATGGTTTGGAAGTGTTCCTACCTCCATGGCTTCTAGTCCTGGTTCTCTGTCCTTAAGAGATTCTGTAATCTTATTATTCCTTACTGAGCCTGTTTTCTCCCCTAAACCATCTACAGCAATTTTCTCGTTTGTAACTAAGAGCCCTGACTGATGCAGATGGTAAGAACATATTGTGTGTTATGTAACTCTTCGCTCTAAGTTTGAAATTCTTCATAAAGGTGGTTTTTAAAGTACAGGTGAGTGAGGGCATAATAGATGAAGTAAGGGCCCAGGAGAAGGAGGGAGAGGCTGAGTTCTATAAGATTGGTGGAGACATGAGGTTTATGTACACAGCATCAGCAGTATGGACTCCATACTATTCTCCTTTATAACAGAAGGTACAGAGAAAACAATGAGTGTGCTTTAGCAAGTCTACGGGTTTGGTCACAGAAAATTGAGATCATTCCTGTGTGATTATAGTTAATATAGTTTATATTAGTTTCAAGTGTACAATATAGAGATGCAATAATTCTGTACATTACCCAGTTCTCATCATGATAAGTGTTCTCTAGTCCCCTTTTCTATTTCACCCATCCTCCCACCCACCTCCCCTCTGGTAACCATCAGTTTGCTCTCTATAGTAAAGACTCTGTTTTTTGGTTTATCTCTTTTTATCTTTTTTCGTTTGTTTTATTTCTTAAACTCCACATAGGAGTGACATTATATGGTGCTTGTCTTTCTCTGACTTATGTCACTTAGCATTATACTCTCTAGCTCCATCCATGTCATTGCAAATGGCAAGATTTCAGTAATATTCCATTGTGTATATATGTCACATCTTCTTTATCCATTTATCTATTGAAGGACACTTGAGCTGCTTCCATAGTTCAACTATTATAAATAACGCTAAAATAAACATAGAAGTGCCTGTATTCCTTTGAATTAGTGGATTTTTTAAATTTGGGGGTAAATGCCCAGGAATGTAATTACTAGATCATATGGTAGTTCTATTTTTAATTTTTTGAGGAAACTCCACACTATTTTCCACAGTGGCTACACCAGTTTGCAGTCCCACTAATAGTGCATGAAGGTTCCTTATTCACATTCTCATCAACACTTATTGTTTCTTGTGTGTTTGATTTTAGCCATTCTGATTGGTGTCAGGTAATATCTCATTATAGTTTTGATTTGCATTTCCCTGATGATGAGTGATGTTCAGAATCTTTTCATGTGTTTGTTGACCATCTGTATGATTTCTTTGGAGAAATGTCTATTCATGTCTTCTGCCCGTTTTCTAATTGGATTATCTGGACTTTGGGTATTGAGCTGTATCAGTTCTTTATATATTTTGGATACTAACCCTTTACCAGATATGTCATTTGCAAATATCTTCTCCCATTCAGTAGATTTCCCTTTAATTTTGTTGATTGTTTCTTTCACTGTGCAGAGACTTTATTTTGATGTAGTCCCATTAGTTTATTTTTGGTTTTATTTCCCTTGCCTAAGGAGACATAGCTAGAAAAATTTTGCTACAGCCAATATCAGAGAGATTACTGCTTATACTCTCTTCCAGGATTTATATAGTTTGAGGTCTCATATTTAGGTTTTTAATCCATTTTGAGGTTATTTTTGTGTATGGTGTAAGAAAGGCTCATTCTTTTACACGTGGCTGTCCTGTTTTCCCAACACCATTTTTTGAAAAGAGTGTCTTTTCCCATTGTATATTTATGCCACCTTTGTAGGAAATTAACTGACCATATAATTGTGAGTTTATTTTTGGGTTTTCTGTTCTATTCCATTGATCAATGTGTCTATTTTTATGCTGGCACCATACTGTTTTAATTACTACTGTTTTGTAACATACCTTGAAACCTGGAGTTGTGATACTGTTGGTTTTGTTTTGTTTTGTTTTTCAAAGTTGCTGAGGTCTTTTGTGGTTCCATACAAATTTTAAGATTGTTTGATCTAGCTCTGTGCAAAATGCTGTGCTATTTTGATAGGGATTGCATTTAATGTGTAGATTGCTTTGTGTAGTATAGACATCTCAACAATATTTGTTCTTCCAATCCATGAGCACAGAGTGTCTATCCATCTCTTTGAATCATCTTGAATTTCTTTCATAAGTGTTTTATAGTTTTCAGAGTACAGATCTTTCACCTCTTTGGTTAGGCTTATTCCTTCTTTAAAAAAAAATATGTATTTATTCATGAGAGACAGAGAGGGAGAAAGGCAGAGGGAGAGGCAGGCTCCCTGTGGAGCAGGAAGCCTGATGTGGGACTTGATCCCAGGACCCTGAGATCATGACCCAAGCTGAAGTTTAGGTTTATTCCTACAAATTATTTTTTGTGCAATTAGAAATGGGATTGTTTTCTTAATACCATTTTTTGATATTTCATTATTAGTGTATAGGAATGCAACAGATTCCTGTACATTGATTTTGTTTCCAATAACTTCACCAAATTCATTTATCAGTCCTAGGAATATTTGGTGGAGTTTTTAGGGTTTTATCTATATAGCATCATGTCATTTGCAGATGTGAGAGTTTTACTCCTTCCTTATCAATTTGGATGACTTTTCTTTCTTTCTGTTGTCTGATTGTTGAGGCTAGGACTTCCAGTACTATGTTGAATAAAATTGGTGAGAGTGGACATCTTTGTCTTGTTCCTGACCTTAGGAGAAAAGCTCAATTTTTTTACCATTGAGTATGATTTTGGCTGTGGGTTTCTTCATATAAGACCTTTATTATGTTGAGGTATGTTCTCTTTAACCCTATTTTGTTGAGGGTTTTTATCATGAATGGATGTTGTACTTTGTCAAATGCTTTTTCTGCATCTATTGAAACAATCATATGGTTCTTATCCTTTCTCTTACTGATGTGATGTATCAATTTGATTGTTTTGTGAATATTGAACCACCTTTGCATCCCAGAGAGAAATCCACTTGATCGTGGTGTATGATTTGTTAATGTACTGTTGCTAATGTTAATGGTTTGCTAATTTTTTGTGGATGATTTCTGTAGTTCTATAGTTCTCTTTTTTTGTGTTGTGTGGTGTCTTTATCTAGTTTTGGTATCAGAGTGATACTGGCCTCAGAGAATGAAACTGGGAGATTCCTTCCTCTTGTATTTTTTGGAATAGTCTGAGAAGAATAAGCATTAACTCATCTTTAAATGTTTGGAAGAATTTGACTGTGAAGCCATCTGGTCTTGGACTTTTGTTTGGGAGGTTTTTTTAAATTACTGATTCAATTTAATTGCTAGTAATTGGTCTGTTCAAATTTTCTATTTCTTCCTGCTTTAGTTTTAGGAAGCTATATGTTTCTAGGAATTTATCCATTTCTTCTAAGATGTCCAGTTTGTTGTCATATAGGTTTTCATAATATTCTGTTACAATTGTTTGTATTTCTGTGGTGGTGGTGGTTGTTATCTTTCCTCTTCCATTAGTGATTTTGTTTACTTAGGTTCTCTCTCTCTTTCTTTTATGAGCCTGGCCAGAGGTTAATCAATTTTGTTGATCTTTTCAAAGAACCAACTCCTGGTTTCATTGATCTGCTCTATTGTTTTTTAGTTTCTATATCATTTATTTCTGCTTTAATCTTTATTATTATGTCTTTAATATATGTTAGATCCACCTGGTTCAAAATATCATTCAAAGCCACTGTTTCCTTGTTGATTTTTCTGTTTGGATAATCTACCCATTAATGTAAGTAAGTTCCCTACTATTATTGTATTACTATTGATCACTTCCATAATGTTTGTTAATAGTTGCTTTATGTACTTGGGTGCTCTCATGTTGGGTGCATAAATATTTACAATTGGTATATCTTCTTGTTGGATTATTCCCCTATTATATTGTGTCCTTTGTTGTTTTAAAGTCTATGTTGTATAATATAAACATTGCTACCCTGGCTTCCTTTTCACTTCCATTTGCACGATAAATGCTTTTACCTCCCTTCACTTTTAATCTGCGTGTGTCTTTTTAGGTCTATAATGAGTCTCTTATAGGCAGCATGTAGCTGGGTCTTATTTTTTTTTTAAGATTTTATTTATTTATTCATGAGAAACACACACACACACACACACACACAGATGCAGAGACACAGGCAGAGGGAGAAGCAGGCTCCATGCAGGGAGCCTGATGTGGGACTCGATCCCGGGTCTCCAGGATCACACCCAGGGCCGAAGGCGGCGCTAAACCGCTGAGCCACCGGGGCTGCCCTGGGTCTTATTTTTTAATCTACTGTCAGCCTATGTCTTTTGATTGGGGCACTTAGTCCATTTACTTTCAAAGTAATTATTGATAGGTATATGCTTACTGCTATTTGTTGTTTTATGGTTGTTTTTTGTAGTTCTCTGTTCCTTTTCTTTCTCTTTTCTCTCATGATTTGTTGCCTTTCTTTGTAATATAAAATTTGGTTCTGGGGTACCTAGGTGGCCCAGTTGGTTGAGCGTCCAACTCTTGATCTCAGCTCAGGTCTTGATCTCAGGGCCATGGGTTCAAGCCCTACAATGGGCCCCACACTGGGTGTGATGACTACTTTTAAAAATTGGGTTCCGGATGATGAATTCTTTTACAGGCATTATATGTTGTGTACTCCGTTACTTTATGTCTCAGTTTTAATTTAACATTAAGGGAATGCAGCATTTTAATTGTAACTCTGCCAATATCTTTATCTAGAGGCCTGTTGCCATTTTTGTCTTCTATATTTTTGTCGCCAAGAAAGGCAGGATTACATTTTTTTTTTTTCAGATGGAGTTGGTGTAGTGTATTCTTGGTTATCAAAATACTCATAGTTTGGGGACTTTGACATGATAAATATTCATGGTGTGTAAAAGCATGATACATAACTGTACGATCTTACTTTAAAGGCTTACTTGTGTAGATAGATACACACTCGGGACCTAGAAGTCAAACTGTAAACTGCTTGTGATTATGGATGACTTTGTTCTTTGCTTCTTGTGTTTTTCAGTTTCCTTTTATGCACATATTAACTTTAAAAAAATAAATTTTTAAAAAACCTAAAAAAAAAAAAAATTGGGTTCCGGGCAGCCCCGGTGGCGCAGCGGTTTAGCGCCGCCTGCAGCCCAGGGCGTGATCCTGGAGACCCTGAATCGAGTCCCGCGTCGGGCTCTGCATGGAGCCTGCTTCTCCCTCCGCCTGTGTCTCTGTCTCTCTCTCTCTCTCTCTGCATCTCTATGAATAAATAAATAAAATGTTTAAAAAAATAACTAGATTAAAAAAATAAAAATAAATAAAAATTGGGTTCCTTTCTTTTTATTTTTACATATCTATTACTGGTTTTTGATTTATGGCTATCATCAGATTTATGTATCACATCTTTGATGTATAGTATATTAAGTTGATGGTCGCTTAAATTTGAACCCATTCTTTACTCCTCCCCCTCCTCCACATGTCAGGCATACATGTTGTACTTTGCATCCTTTTATTTTGTGAATCCTTTGACTGATATTTATAGTTACACTTAATTTTACTGCTTTTGTGCTTCCTACTTTTCTTATTCCTACTTAGGATCTTTTCTTCCCAAACAGTTCCCTTTAACATTGCTTATAGGGCTGGTTCAATGGTCATGAACTCCTTTAACTTTTGTCTGGGAAAAGTCTTTATCTCTCCTTTTACTCTGAATATAGACTTGCTGGATAGAGTATTCTTGGTTGCAGGAGTTTTTTTCCTCTCAAATGTATCTTTGAATATATTATGCCACTTTCTTCTGGCCTGCAAAGTTTCTGCCAAAAATCTGCTGATAGCTTTATGGGGTTTCCCTTGTATATAACTATTTTCTTTCCTCTTGCTGCTTTAAAAATTCTCTCTTCATCACTCTTTTTGCCATTTTAATTACTATGGGTCTTTAATGTAGACCACCCTGGGGTTTTATTGGGGGCTCTCTCTGCCTTCTTGATCTGGATTTCTGTTTCCTTCCCCAGATTTGGGAAGTTTTCAGGTATTATTTCTTAAAATAATTTTTCTGCCCGCTTTTCTCCTTCTCCTTCTGTGATCTTTATAATGCAAATGTTATTTGCTTAGTGGTGTTACTGAGTTCTCAGAGTATTTTCTTTTTTTTCTCTCTTCCATTCAGCTTGATTAATTTCCGTTACTCTGCCACCCCGATTGCTGATCCATTCTTCTGTTTCCTCTAATCTACTATTTATTCCATTTGGTGTATTTTTAATTTCAGTTATTGAGTTCTTTATCTCTGGTTCTTTTATGTGTTTTTTATCTCTTTGTTGTGGAACTCACTGAGGTCTTCCACTCTTTTCTCAAATCCAGTGAGTATCATTGACCATTACTTTTAATACTCTATCAGACATATTACTTATCTTTGTTTCATTAAGCTTTCTTAATATGATTTTGTCCTGTTCTTTCATTTGGGACACATTTCTCTCTGTGTGTCTCTTTCTATGTGTTAGGAAAGTCAGTTATTTCTCCTGTTCTTTAAAGCAGTGGTCTTTAAAGAAGAAGGGGTCCTGTAGTTCCCTGCAGTAAGATGCCCCATGCTCACCTAGCACTTCAAAACTATCTCCTATGTGTGCTGTGTGTGCCCTACTCTTGTGGCTTGGCTGCTTTTTCCTTCAGTCCAGTCATCTACAGTGACTCTTTTTGCCTGTCATGGACAGGGTTTTGTCTCTGTGTTGTTAGGAGACCAGTCTGGGGCCAGCTTGGGCTTGAGTTAGTCAGACCAGTCATTTACCAGAGATACAGTAGGCACCAAACTACAGGATGCTTTCCCTGGGGTGTTCCCTGAGAAGCTTTTGTTGGTGGGCAGGGTCTACAGTCAGACCAGGTCTGCCCCCAACCCATTGTAGTCAGGTTAGGGTGTATGGTTATCTTGCCCTATCCTTGGTGCAGGAGTCACTTGGGAGTAGTGTTGGCCCCTATTGGGGCTGCTTGCATACTTCTAGGCTTATGGCACTGCTTTGGATGGGCTCTGATCAAGAGTGTACTGGGGGGGGGGCATGTCTGTAGGAGAATGGAGGGGTGGGATGCTCTTAGCAGTTAGGTAGCAGGTGTTGGCACATCCCAATGGATGTCCCTGTGTCTAGGCTGGGGAGTGGTAAAGGGAAATGACCCCCACTAGCTCCTTCGTAGTTGAAGAAGTCTCCCATGTCAGTCTCCTTGACCCCCCAGCACATGTTCTGAGATTAGTAAATAAATGTCCCTCCCCTATACCCCAGGCAGTTTATCAAACTTCTGCCCCCATGCTGTATCTCAGCAGGGTTGTCTTGCTATCTCTTTAAGAGTGGTAACTCCATTTCCTCTCACCCTCCCTACTCTAAGTTCCAGGGGTTAAGCTCCATTAGTTGTAATAACTCATGAAATTATGCCCCTCTGGTTTTCAAAGCCAAATATTATGAAGATTCATTTTCCCCCTGTAGGTCCCTGGTGCCTGGGGTTCCTGGTGGGGGAGTTTGTTTCTCCCCCTCTCTGTTACCCTGGCACCTCTCCCTCCCATGGATAGTCCTATGGTTTCACACAGCTCTCTACTGGTTTTCTCCCTTCCTGCCCTCTTTGATGTGGCCTCTTCTTTCCATTTAGCCTTTTCTGCCAGTGTTTTCTGGATTATTTGCACTGATGTCGGTGTTACTCCTTGTGTCCATAGGATGAGGTGAGGTTAGGGTCCTCTTACTCCATCATCTTCCCTGAAGTCTCTGTAGTGCATTTTTTTTTCTTTTTTCCTTTTAGCCAGAATTTGCAGATTGTAAAATAAGCCCCACTAAAATTATTTGTCAAGAAATTACTTGAAAAATCTTGCATTCCTTTCCTGTCAATATTCCTTCTCTGAGTCTGGGATCTCTATGGTGGGTGTTAGTAAAAGAATAAATGGAAGTATTGTAGATATACCCTATTCCCTGCAAGGAGCATGCTTGTCAATCTGAATCAGCTGAGATAAATAAAAGACTCCAACTCACTTACCACCTTAAAGAACTTGATATAGTGTTCATTCCAAGTGAGCATATAAGTGCTTAATATGGAAAATCACTACTTATAACTGTTTAGTTATGATTACAGAATGACAAAGTTGAGTATAATAATGAGTCCCTATATTAAGTATTTTATGTGTACTTTCAATGAATAACATGCATTATTTTCATAATTGGATTTTCACTATATTCTTATATTCTTGAAATGTAACTTAACGTCTTGAATCTAGTAATTTAGAAGTTGTTTTATTATTTTTGTTGTATTTGACAAATACTGGCCCATAGGGATTGATTTAAAGCAAACCAACCAATCCTTCACCACTAAGAAGTGAGAAGCATGAGAAGCACCATTTTACATGTTTATAAAGTCCCAGATGCTTGGCTCTTGACACCTGGCTCAGTGACCCCCTCTTCATCCCTGTGTATTCATGTGGGATCAGGACTCCAGCTTTGACAAGGCAGCCTCAGAGGGACCAGAAATTGGATATTAGCTGATGAGGGTGGAGGTACCTACTTACCTAGTTCCTGAGCTAGCCAGGTACCTTATCTCTTCAGTGGGTCAGTTCTATAGCTTCTGCAGAACTGGGGGAACCCTCTCAGAAAGGCTGAGCACACAATGCAGTTACTTCTCCTCTCACAAGCTATGACCCAAGGCTAGTGAAGCCACTGCTGGCTGGAAGTCAGGCAACCAGGAGAGTCAGGGGTCACATGGAGCCATTGCTACACTGGGTCTTAGCATCACAGTGAAAAATAGAGACCCCAGGGAGGACTAAGGGCTTATCTACTTGGGACCTTCGGAGAACAACACATCTGTTTTTTTCTTTTCTCTTATTCTTCTTTTCCTTCCTTCCTTCCTTCCTTCCTTCCTTCCTTCCTTCCTTCCCTTCCCTTTCCTTCCTTTCTTTCTTTCCTTCCCTTTCCTTTCCTTCCTTTCCTTCCTTTCTTTCTTTCTTTCCTTTCCTTTCCTTTCCTTTCCTTTCCTTTCCTTTCCTTTCCTTTCCTTCTTTCCTTTCCTTTCCTTTCCTTTCCTTTCCTTTCCTTTCCTTTCCTTTCCTTTCCTTTTTCTTTTCTTTCTTTTCTTTTCTTTCCATAAACTCCATGCCCAGTATGGAGCCCAACACAGGACTTGAAATCATAACCCTGAGATAAGACCTGAGCTGAGATCAAGAGTCCAACTCTTAACCGACTGAGCCACTTAAGTGCCCCTGTTTTTTCTCTTCTGTAAAGATGTCCCTAAACTTCTTTGGCCTGCTGCTTGCAAGTCACCTCTCCTGGTGGTCCTTCAGGGATGCAGCTTCCTGGCCATGGGAAACTCGGCTGGATTCGGCCCTGTTCATGGTTGGCACCAGGTTCCTGTCTTGCTTCCTTTCCCTGGGTCTCTCAGGTCTACTCACAGGTATTGCTGAGCCTCCATGGTGCTGGTTTAAGCTAAATAGCCTACTTTCCCTCTCTGGTCTTTGGGACCTGAGAGCAGTATCAGGCTGAACTTTGAGTATTAGACATGGTGAATGCCCAAGTACAACCAGACACTTTCTCCAACCCTGGATTCAGTGACTGTGCGGCAGCTCTGTCAAGCTTAGGAGACATGGGCTAATGAAGAGTAAAGAGGCATAGTATCTACAGCCCACTCTCAAATGTCTTGGGGAAAAGCAAGGAACAAAAATTATTTTTAAAAGGAAGGTGCATTAAGAGGGGGTGGATTAATTTCCAAAAGTGGAAACACCCTAATATATAATGTTTTGTGAATATATATGTGTATATATATGTACATGTACACATATATATGTGTGAATATATATGTATATATATTTAGATTTATATAAACACCCTAATATATATGTTTTGCTTTCTCCTGTCTCCTGAGTATGGCATGATACAGGAAGTGGCTACATTTCTTTAACAATACCCCAATCCTGTGCGTGTGCTGACCCCTTGGCCCGGAATGCCTCCTTCCAGTATACCTGGTTGGCTGAGACCATGCCTCCTGACTTCCCTCAATGTCTCTGTTCATCCCGGTTGCCTTCCCTGAATTGCTTTCCAGGGAAAAGCAAACCCACATAAATTCAGGATTGGATCCTTAGGGTAGATTCATTCAGGTCTTCTGCTGTCTTAAAGTGCCCTCTACTGGCTACAGAAAATAAATCCTCCCAGGATATGTTTTCCAGCCAGGAGCCCACATGAGCACAAAATTAATTTTCTAAATTCCCAATCCATTTAGGTAATCAGAAGAACTTTCCACCTCCACAGACTTCTCCTTACATGAATCGAAGTTCTGGGTGACAGCACTCATAGGAGCTTTGGGGGAGGCAGGTGTCTACTTTCTTCCCCCTGTTGGAAAGGCCCCCTAGGGTATACCTGCCTCTCTGTTCCCAGGCAATGTTTAGAAGTGAATCCTTTATCTGTCTGGTGCTGGATACTTGGGGATCCCCCGGGGATCTCTCTAGGGAGCCCCACTTGCCCTTTCTACTTTTGTGTGGTCATTGCCTGAGTAGGGGTGAGTAGCTGGTACGGTATTCTGGAATATCTTCACTTTCTTGGCCCCCACTGTGAAACTAGCTCATCTGTACTTGGATCCTCAGATTCCTCTGAGGCTTCTCCTAAGACTCTAGAGTTGGCCCAGGGTCAGGGAAGGTGAAGCGCCCCCATGTTAGTTGTGGGTTAGAGCCCTTTCCAATGCTCTCCTTCATATACCAGCTTGGAGAAACTGTTGGGCCATCGGGGTAGTGGAGAATCAATAAGCAGTAAAAAGAGAAACTGGCTCAGTAGGTTTCATAACAAATCTTTTTTTTTCAAAGGTTTTTATTTATTTGAGAGAGAGAGAGAGCACAGGTGGTGAAGAGGGATAGAGGGAGAGAGAGAAGCAGACTCTCTGCTGGGCAGGGAACCCAACATAGCGCTGGATCCCAGGACCCTGAGATCATGATGTGAACCAAAGGCAGATGCTTAACTGACTGAGCCACCCAGGTGCCCCCTGAATCTTTTGATCTTAAAACATTTACTCAGCTTTTTCTGTACTCATAATCTAAAATACCAAGAATTTGACATCTGTGTTTCCTGGTCCCATCAACTGCCTCTTTGACAACTTCCTCTTGGGCCACAGTGCCTTCTGGTTGAGCTACCTGGGCTGGAGGTAGGGTTCAGGATATACATGAAGAAATTTAACACAGAACAGGGAGGAGAAAACAAGCCACCCAACCAAGTGTCTTCCTGCCGCATGCCACAGCCACAAAACAGAAGAATGCATTTATTCTTATAGTTTATAAGGTATTAGGGTACTTCCCACCTTTTAAGGGTTCCTTTTCTTGCATTTTTAAAAAGACTTTATTTATTTTGAGAGAGAGAGAGTGCATGTATGTGAGTGGGGTGGGGGTGGGAGGAAGTGGAGGGAGAGAGAAAGAAAATCTAAAGCAGACTCCACACTGAGCATGGAATCTGACTCAGGGCTTGATCTCACAACCAGTAGATCATGACCTGAGCCAAAACCAAGGGTCAGACACTTAACTGACTGAGCCACCCAGGCTCACCAAATATTTTTTTTTATAGAATACAAATAAAAGTCTATTGTACAAAATTGAGGCCTTCATATTTCATAGTTCAATAAGGCTAAACAAAAACTAGGTTATTTTTTAAAATTCACAAAAATTTCTCTTTCACTCCTCTGCATCCCAACTATTAAAATGGCCTGACCAAATGTTATCAAAACAAACACTTTAAATAACACCAAGTCCTTTAAAGACAACTATGCCATATGTTATTTTTTGGCATATGTGATCTTCATGGCATGGGACGGTGTGATTTTAAATCCCTGTAAAGCATCCCTGGCAGCTCCAGCCTGTCCATCATTTTCAAATTCAACAAAGCAATGTTATGCCTTCCGGGTACCAAACGTACTTCTTTGAAGCCCGGAAACTGATTAAACAGCATAGACATCATCTCATTAGTCTCTCCTCGTAAATTGTTGAGAAATAAAATATAGTTTGGAGGGTAATCAGAGACCTTAGGATTTGGTGTTGAATTTCCTTGGGTATTTGCTGCATTTGATATTCCCTGACCAGGCTTTTTGTTTGCAATGGTTGCAGTCTGTTCCACAGTTTTTGCCTTTTTCTTTTCTTTCTTCTTTTCTTTGTCAGCAAAAGTGCCACACATTTTAGATATTATATCCGAACCTGTTTTTGCATACTGGATTCACATTGGTTTACCATAAAATGGAAATCCTTGTAACTGTCTCAAGGCATTTGTGGATGAGCCCAGTTCCTTAAAAATAACAAAGCCTTGCCCCCTCATCTTCATGGTCTCTAAAGCTACAATATCTACCACATGGCCAAACTGAGAAAACAGGGCGTATAGGGATCTCTTCAATTCTTCTTTTTTAATTTTGTCATTCATATTGTTAATGTAAATTGTATGATTGGGTCTGATATCCATGTTTGCAGTTAAACTGTTCAAACTGCCTGAGGCCTGCATTTGTCCCGTCCCAAATCTTTTTCTTAATTAAGCTCTATGACCAACTTGGGGCTCATGACCCCAAGATCAAGAGTCAAATGCTCTACCAACTGAGCCAGCCAGGCACCTGCCTCACATCTTCTTTTTAGAAAAAATTATTTGCTTTTTCCAGAAACATCTGAAAATACTTGCAGACAGACTTCAGGCCCCTTTATCTTAATCCTTTAGTTAGTACCTCTTAAGAAATAGGACAAGCTTTTACACAGAGACAGCATAACTAAATTCAATGAAATTTAATATTGATATACTTTAAAACATATTCAATATTCAAATATCTCTGATTATCCCCACATCTTTTATAGGATGGTTTGCAGTTCAGAATCATGAATTGCATTAGTTGTCTTTTTATTCTCCTTTATTCTGATACAGTTCCTTGGTCTTTCTTTTATGACATTGACATTTTTCAAGGGAAGAGTTACATTGTTTTAGAAAATGTCCTTGGGACGCCTGGGTGGTTCAGTCGGTTAAGCATCTACCTTCAGCTCAGGTCACATCCCAAAGTCCTGGGATGGAGCCCCACATTGAAGGGGGGAGGGTCCCTGCTCAGTGGAGAGTCTAAATCTCCCTCTGCCCCTCCCCCTGCTCATGCTGTCTCTCAAACAAATAACATTTTTGAAAAAAAGAACATGTTCTTAATTTGGGTTAGTCCCTTTGTCAACCTCATAATTCAGGTGTTGCAATTCTGGTAGAACAGCACAGAAGTGGTGTGTCCTTCCCAGTACCTCACGTAAGGAAGGTACCTGCTATGTTTGTCTCATTTGGATAATGTTAAATTTAATGAGTTGTTGACAGTGGTACATAGCAGGTTTCTCCACTGCAAAGGTACTTTTCCCCCTTTGCAAATTAACCTTCTATGGGAAAACAGGTGTGTAACTATCCTGCTACCTAACAAATTCTACCCAATGGTTTTGGTGTCTGTTGTTGTCAAGATGAATTAGCTTTATGGTTGCAAAAAGGTGGGTTTTCTAACTCTATTGCCTCCTCTGTATTTTATCAGTTACCATGGTATGGTAAGGGAGGGCCTAGAAAAATGAATTATGCTCTGATGTTTTTCCATTTCTCCTTTATGTCTTTAACCTCTGCTTGAAATGCCTTCCCCCTTGGGGCAAATCCTGCCCATTCTTGAAGCCCAGATCCAGAGTCACCTTGTCTCAAAGCCTTTCCCGCCCCAGTTGGGGAGATAAACCCCTTATTCTGCCTCTACCTTTCAAGCAGGGTGGGCCATAGCTGTCAGGCCTTCTCAAGACCCCAGGACAGGGAAACTATGGAGGGAAAACCCTCCCCTCCCTTAGCAAGACTCCCACTCCAACACCACCTGACCCAGCACAGTGCTTCTCAAACTTTAGCCCCTGAATCACCAGGAGGACTTGATAAAACAAATGACTGGGCTCTACACTGGATTCTGATGCACTGCCCAAGAATCTCACTGGCTTAACAAGTTTGTTTCTCCTTCAGATCACATGCAAAATGCAGGTTGGCAGGGAGTCAGGCCACATGGTTCTTGGGCAACCCAAGGTGATGGAGGCTGCACCAACACGAACCACCATTTCGATATGGGCTTCAGGGGAAAGGACAGGCATAGAAAGTCTTGCATGGATTTCTCTCTGCTCACAGCCCACAGGCCAGAGCCAATCGCATGCCTTGTCCAAGGCGGGGTGGCTGGGAAGCGTGGGGATTGGCAGGACCATTTGGTGAGAACACTGGCTTCCCTGTCACAACCCATTCCCCTTTGTCAGCCAGCCAGATGGGTCATCTTTCTGCTCCTCAAACACACCAAACACTTTTCCAGCCTTCATACCTTTGCACTGGCTGCTCTCTGCCCACATGGTCTTGTGCCAGATCCCACACAGTTGTCTCAAATGCCACCTCCCCGGAGAGGCCTTCCCTGACTGCTATCCACTCGTCACAACTCTTGAGTATAGTTCTCTGCATGGTCAGGCCATGTTTGGTGCCATCTCTCTCCCAGTAACAGGCTGTATGTATACCCTACAAGAATAGAAGCTACTCAGTTCCCTACTACCTAGAATCTACACCTAGAACAATGCCTGGCACACAGTGGATATCCAAGATAAATTTAATGAATTAACCCTGAGGTATATCACTGTTCACATTCTGTAGGTTAAGAGGCCCCAAACACAGTAAGAGGCTTGCCCAAAGCCACACCATGACCAAATGGTAGCAACTGATTTTAAATCCACCCACTACTATATTTGCCTGCATGATTTCACTGCTTACACATACAGAGGTGGCATAATTAATTTTATCCATTTTCTCTCAATTCTCTGATGACCCTCTGCTGTCCTTGTTTTTTAAAAAAAATTTTAAGGATCTTATTTCAGAGGAGTGGGGAGGAGGGGCACGGGGTGAGGGGAGAGAGAATCCCAAGCAGGTTTTGCACTGAGCACAGAGCCCGACTCAGGGCTCAATCCCACAGCCCTGAGATGACAACCTGAGCTGAAACCAAGAGCCAGATGCTTAGCTGTGCCACCCACGTGCCCTCAAAGATTTAACACAAGTCTATGGAGAGCAATTTGGTAATATCATCACACACATGGAAAGTTACACGCATGCAATGTTTTTTCGTTCTAGTGCTGTGACAGAAGAGGCCAGAAGTAACTCTGTGTGCAGCCGTAGGGTGCTCGTCCATGGGCGCACGAATGTACTCCCCCGGGCACGTCGGCACATGGCGGAACAGTACATGGGCCTGAAAAGTAGGAAAGCTCTTCAGGTTGCAACTGCACAGTTGTCTAAGGGATAGCATTGTGTGAGAAGGGGTGGCTGGAACAGGACGTAGAGTAGATGGCTTTCATTTAATCTTTTCGAAGAGCTGAAGAGCTTTACATCTCACATAAATGAAAAAGACAAAAATGATAAATGAAAATGATAAAAATGAAATACAAGCCAGAATGCCAGTGTGGTTTCCATCGTTTGAACTTCTTTTATTGATAACCATTAGAGAATAAAATTTTATTGTTTTTTGATGCATTACAACACACTTTGTTGGTAGTGGTTGCACAAGGTTGATCATTAACTATACTAAATACTGCAACCTCCGAATTGCTGATTTTTACACTGGTATTTCCTTTGTGGTGACGGGTGGCTCCTCTCTGAATACATAAAGTGGTCCGTTCAGTTTGTGGTTTTCATATTCCTTTGTTACTCTACCTACTGCTTTAAAATACATTCAAATAAAAAGAATTTCCTTGCAGTGAGTGCACACATACAACCACGAGGAGAGCTGAAACACCCTCGTGTTGAGAATAAATAAAATTGTGGGACTGAAGCTTGCTCCTTTGAGACTTTCTCAAAGACCCTTCAGTGGGGGTGTTTACACTCAACTGGACACAGGGGTTGGGGCAGGGGAGGGGAACAGGGGATGGCAACGTGACAATTTCATCTGCATATGATGTCACCCTTCCACAGATGCCTGTACAAAGGACCATGGAACACTGTGATGGGCAGTGCAGCCCTCAGGTTAGAATAAATAAGTTACCTGCTTGGAGTGGCATGCCACAGACACACTGTGACCAGAACTGGAAAGGACAGCGGATGTTTGTGGAAAAGATGGCGTGCACGCACTTGCACACACATACACACACACACACAAAATAAATAAAAGTCCAAAACTTGGTCAGTGACAGCAACAGGACTGGGCTCCCTTGTTCATTTACGGTTCTTCCCACAAGCACCTCTAT
Source organism: Vulpes vulpes (assembly GCF_048418805.1). Classification (NCBI taxonomy): domain Eukaryota; kingdom Metazoa; phylum Chordata; class Mammalia; order Carnivora; family Canidae; genus Vulpes; species Vulpes vulpes. Next base: position 62,074,284 of record NC_132790.1, on the reverse strand, counting down.
CTTTTCCTAGGGATAAACAGTGGTACACAGAGACCAAGGCTTGGGGGTGGGGTGGCTGGAGAAAAGATCTTGTTGAGACCACTCTGTCCTGAAACAGGAGGGCTGGATGTGGGGACAGTGACTGTCTGCATGAAGACCACATGGGTGCGAGCACAGGGGCCAGCCTCGGACATCACAGTAAGAACTGGAACCAGCAGAATGCCAAAGCCTTGTTGCTCCCGTGAACCAGGTGGCTATTACATTTGGTGGTGGTTCTTTTTCCTTCTACTGTTGACAAATCCCACCCACACCCTTCGCCCCCCAGCCCCTTTCCTTTTAATCCTATTGCTAAAACTGTCTGGGGTCTGGTCTTAATTTGGTTGTGACCCCAGGCCCCAAAACTCTGCTGCAACCTCATTAGTGACTGGGCATGTTTGAAACTCATTTCAGTGTCCTGGAATCACAGAGAGAACACAGACTGTGACTTTCCGTCTAGTACCATTACTTCCCTGCGTATAAAAAAAAAAAAAAAGGAAAAAAAGAGGACCTCACACGCAACAGACGGGGATGGCTGCACGGCGCAGCGGGAGCGTGAATACATTCTTTCAGGTCAGACGTTTGGCCTGACGACAGAACATCGAAGGATGATTCGGGTCGAAGGCATGGAAAGAAAAAAGTCACACCTCAAAAAAGCAGCGACTCTCCATTGAAGCAAGAGTGGTGGAAGGTCTTGAGGAAGCTGGGCCACCCAGAAGGAAGAGCGGCCCTGGCCTCCTGAAAGCTACATCAGCTGCGTGTGGCCGCGGAGGGGGGCCCCCGGTGCTCTGACCGGCGGGCGAGGTGAAGTGCCCAGCGACGCCGGCTGGCAGAGGCGCTGTGCCCCGGGCCGCGTGCCAGCTCACGATGCACAGCACTGGGAGCCAGCCACAAATTCACTGGTTTCCTATCCATGGGATAAGAACGCACTTGGGAGTTTCAGTGCTTCTCAAAGGAAAGAAGGAGAAAAGGACCTCCCCGGCTGCCCCTGCCCCCAGGCTAGCACAGGCGAAGTCCTGGTGACAGCGGTGACCGTGCTGGGGCGCCTCCCGTGGGACCGGGAGAGGGCAGGTGGACACGAGGTCTCCGAGTCCTATGTACACACTTACAAAGTCTCCGCTCTTCCCCCATTAGGCACGAGGTTGATTTGTCTAGCTCAAGAGGGGAGGGACAGAGGAGGAAAGAGGGAGAGTGCGCAGTGCAGGGGGGAAGAGAGGGAGGCAGGAGTAAGACGGCTCTCCTCCAGGGGAACGGCCCCCCTCCCATCCTCACCGTAAGCTAGTTTGTTTGGGGAGCTTAGCACCCATCAAGATGCCCGAGGTGAGAGTCACAGGGGCCTTCATCTGCATGCTGGACCCCACCATGGTGGGGAAGCTGCGGTTCCTCCGGATGCCACTGTTGAGCTGCAGCCCGCCGATGGTGCTGGTGACAGTGGGGCATCCGAGAGGCAGGCTCTCAGGGACCAGGCCTCCGGGGACGAGGGCCTGGGCCGGGCCCGGGGGCCCGCAGAGGAGTGGTCCCTGATCCTCAGTCAAAGTGGGGACGTGGGCTCGCCCTGAGTTCACCACTTTGGCCACGCCAAACCTCCTGACTTTGTCCACGAGGTTGAGGTTGGAGACAGACACGTCTGTCTGGCTCTCACTGCTCCGGACATTCTTCTTCTCCCTCACCTCCCTCAGGATGGAGCTGGCCGGCTTGGAGGCCAGGAAGTTGTCATAGGGAGGGCTCGTGCACTTGAACTCAAAGGAGGGCGGGGAGGATGTGGGTGTCTGCATAGGTGAGTTGGGGGGGGTGGAGGGGATCACGGCCATCCTCGGAGTGTAGGAGTGCAGGAGGGAGCCCCGGGCAGCCCTGTCCCAGCTCTGAGGATCGTACACGGCCGCAGAGATGCCCCGCTCCTTCAGCAGCCACACCAGCCCCAGAGACGTGCTCATGGTGGTCGTGGACTCCCGGATGTTGGTGAAGGACTCGGCCAGGCTCAGTCTGCGCGGAGTGCACGGGGTGGCCACCGGCGTGGACTTCAAGTGGCTGGCGCTGCCACAAGCTGGAGTTGGAGCCGAGTTAAGGCTGATGAGAAAAGACAAGAGGTCATTCATCCAGAAACGCCCACGAGCCCCAGGAAAAGGTCAGTGGCCAGTCTCCTGCAGGGGTGCAGGGAGGACTCCCCTAGCTCAGGTTCCCCAGATGCCTCCTTCCCTGCCTGCTCCTCCCTCATACCCAAGGCGGCCTGGGGTTCCCTGTGCCAGGGACAGAGTTTAAAGTTAACAAGCTGCACGTGATCCCCAGGGGCCAGGGATAACCTTCCTCCCCAGGTGAGGGAGGTCAGACTCGGGTTAGATGGCCAGTCAATATCACGCTCGGCGGTTAAGGAGAAGACCCAGGATTCGAGCCCAAGTCTGAATGACCCCAAAAATGCTGTGAGGGGCTTGCTTTCCCTACCAAATTTACTCAGATTTCAGGCATTCCTTCCTAATAACTGCTTTTCTGAGGCAAGGGGTTAACCAGGGACTATGGGATCTGAGCTCAGCGCAGGAATGGCCTCCGTGGAACGTCAGGTACAGACAGGGCCCTTAGGTGATGGGGAGGCTGAGGGTGTGTATCACGTCAGTGGAGGAGCCCAGCCTCCTGACTCCCACCATCATGCTCTTTCCTGTGTGCCATGCTATCCCTTAGCCCCTCTCCTGTGCCTGCCAATTCCACCCCAAGGAGGGGGGATGTGGGGTCAGAGGCAGCCATGTCAGGTATTCTCAGGCCTACATCTGTGGAGTGATCTAGAAAAGGCTCATGGGCTATACAGATCCTGTGTCACCAAAGGAAAGCTGTGAGATTCCTTCATCCACTCCTGTCATGTTGGGTGAGGACCTGTGATGTTCCAGAAGCTGGGGTCCAGCAGTAACGGGAGTTACAGCAGGATAATGTAACAGGGGATGTAGGGAGAAAGGCAGTGCTATCTGCTTGAAAACCAGGAAAGGCCCTCTCTTAACAACTGGTACAGGGCTGGGGCGAGGCTGCACAGGCACAGAGGCCCTTCACAGTGGCTGGATGAGCCACCAGGGGCAGAGCAGCACGTCCTCTCCTTGCAGTCTTATGAGACCCGCCGTGGGACCCACGCAAGGACATGGAGGGGCTGCAGGTGCCCCGTGGAGCAGGCCAGCTGGGTGGTTCCCAGGAGCTGTAGGACCCTCTGTCCCCAGCCTGGCCAGGGGAGGACAAAACACTAACTAGGGGAATGGGCAGGAGGGGGCCTCCTGCTGTGGGAGGGATGTTCCCAAGCAAGTGTGAGCTAAGGCATCATTTGGCTCCACACCCAGGTGACCTTGTGGCTGGCTGGTCAGCCCAGGGGGAGAAACCCAGGACAGGCCCGTCTCACACAAGCTCAGGGGTGGGGATGCTGGAGGGTCAGGAGCACTCAGAGAAACACAAGATTAGCAGACACAGCAGATTCCTAAGGTTAAAAAGTGGATTCTTCAACAGGCACACGTGGGATTCTACAAAACCAGTCTACAAGCAAAAGAGGGCAAAAACACACTGGACTTCAAGTCTTGTTTGCAGGGCCATTCTTGGGGAGATCTCTGATTTTGTTTCAAGTGTCATTCTTTCACAGTCAGGCAAAAAGCCTTCTCTTGCTACTGACTGCCAGGCCTTTTCGGTCCCTGACAAGAGATGGGGACAGATGTGCATTCAGAGTCCTCTGGCTTCCAGTGGAAGAGCACCCAGCACCAGCCTCTCCCAAGAGACACCCTACTGCACGGTAAGAACATTGAACTCTTCCAACACAGAGCCACGGGGTGGGGGCGGGGGGCAGGTTCTCCGGTGGCAGGAAGGGAGACAGAGAAGACCAGCCCAAACTTAGAATCCCCTTCTGCTGAGGACTTCCGTTAGGCCTTATTAGTGCTGGCACTCAGCTCCACTGAGCATTTAGAGGGGTTAGGGGTATCCACTGTCAAGGCCCATATTAGCCAGGCACAACCACAGAGACACATCCACGCCTAAGTCCTGGGTTAGTGGCGGCCACACGTGCACACATAGCTCCCTTCCAGGGGGCCCTGCCAGGGCAGGCACCACTGGCGGTGTGCTCACCCCCTGCCTTGCCCGTGGGCTCACTCTCTGCCCTACATCTCCTCTCAGCTCAACAGGGTATAGGGCCGCTTCGTCGTCCTCCTCACATGACCTGCGGAGAATTATTCATAGTTTAAGGTGTTCCCTGGGGCATCTGCTCCTTTGGAGCTGGCCTCCTTGCCTCCCTCCCTTTCTGCTTTACCTTCCATTCACCCCAGCATGTTGCTCAACTGCACAGCCAATGGCTGAGGGGGCTGCTTTGCCATGGGGAGGGAGACAGTTTTCCCTTTCACTGGGAGCCATGGAAGGCCTGCGCTCAAGCCAGGCCGACCACCCTCATGCCACACAAGTCCTCCTGCCAGGTGGTGTCAACCTCCAGCACTTCTGGAAGGCACCAAAGGGAAGTGGACTGTGCAGGGCACAGGGCTCAGTCTTTAAGTGTTATCATGTCAGCCATTCTCATGTGGCCGTGGGGCATGGTTCCTGGGGTCTATTCCAGAGGCACAAGGGATTCCACAGGGCTCAGTAACTCTATTCTGGGAAGGAACATCATGCTCTACTGACAAACTTGAGGGCAAAATGCCAACAAACTTGGCCTTACGACCTGGGGTAGCGTCATCTTCACCTGGAGAAGGCGGCACCTGAGAATCTTCTGTGGCCAATGGAAAAGGCAACTCTAATTACATCCAGCTCTCTCTATCTGTGGTGGATCTCAATCAACAGAGGCCTCAATTCGAGAGTAAAGATGGGACCCCCAGCCAGGTGACGGCAAGTGCTACGAGACGACTGAGCTGGCCAGAGTTGGTTTAGAATGAGCCTCTTTCCTTGACTTTTCTTGATCGTAAGTCCTGCAGGAAGTGCCCCAACCTCATTCCATCCTTACCCACCCCAGGGCTGGGGTCCCTTACCTTGGCGTGACCCGCGTGAGCTCATCTGAAGGATGCAGGATGCGGCATGTGGTGAAGGTGAAGGTGGAGTTGGTCTGTGACATGCACTTCCCAGGGTGGTGTGCTAAATGGGGAGGGGGAGGAACAGAACATATTCCTTGCATCCAAGTAAACCCATGAGAAGAGTCAAATTCCAGCATGGCTCTCGACAGATGTTAGAAGTGATGAGCTACCTTGTTAATGGATCTGGGCCAGGAAGGTGTAAGGCAAACGTTCTGGATCGAAGGTGGCCTTTCAAAAATAACCACACTTTTGAGCACTGCCGTGCAGTGCATTGAATTCCAGCTTCCGACCCAATCCAGACAGGGTTCCCCATCAGCGTGCTTTGGCCAGTAGTGGATCCAGTTTGAGCAGCTAATGAGCCCTTGGGGATAATTGGATTTCCCTCCTAGGGGTCAGAATCGGCTTCTTTCTTGTGGTGCTTCACACGTCTTTGCATTGGCAAACAGGTGCCGAGTTCTGCCAAGGAGACGGGAGAGGCACGGGGTGGGGAGGGGCCTTGCTGCCTGGAAACAGGGCAAGGCCCACATGGCTCCCTTTCCAGATTACACGAAAAGGGGCTTGGGGAAGCTGGTTCCACTACTGTCTATCTGTGGAGGGCAGGGGGGCGGGAAGATGAGGCTTCAGCTGCCTCAGCAACAGAGGGGTAAGACTCTCAGAGCCTGGGACTGTCTTCAGCTCCAGGATCAGGTGTGGTCTGATGCACTCAAACCCGTGCAGTCCCTGTCTCCCAGGCCACTTTCTTGCCATCTCCAGGATGTCTAACTTCTCACAAAAATAAGACAGCAACAAGCTGTACTCAGTTTATTTCCTTTTAAAGCTCTGAAGAGCTGTTAAGGCAGCTGAAGACTATGATTTGGTGCAGAGTAAATCACAGAAGCGTTAGGACCATGCATCAGAAAGCTGGCGAATGGCAGAGTAATGAGTGATAGAGTCTATGGGAGACATCATGATTGTAGAGGTCACCCTCATTCATAACTCAAATGCAAAAAAAAAAAAAAAAAAAAAAGAAGAAGAAAAAAAAGGGGGGGAAACGGGGGGAAGATGCTGCTCTGAATAGCATGCAGGTGAGGTACTGGGACAACCCCCCACCCTGCCCGTCCCACCACCCCTGCAGCAGCTCAGCCCCCAGAGACCTCTTGGGGGGAAACACATTTGGTTCTCAGATGCCATGAGCACTCTGAAGATTCAGAAGGCTGGGAACTAGAATCTTCTGGCTCGTTAAGGCAAGTTTTCTCTTGGATTTGACAAAAAGGAAAACAAAACAGAAGTGATTGGTGCCCCAAACCTACAGATCCACACACAGCTGTGTCTTTAAAAAAACAAAAACAAAAAGCCCCAGAAACCAAATGCAACAAAATATGCTGGAGACAGGTAGGCTGAAGGCAGGCAGGACAAAGTCAGAGCACAAAAATGGTGGCAGTGACTAGAAGACCAATGTAAGACTGCTTTGCCCCAATTATGATGGTCCAACCCATGTCTCTGGGCCCAGGCAGGTGCCTATGGCCCCTGGCGTGGCAGCCAGCACCCCAGCCACCAGAGCAAACTCTCAAGCACAGGGAGCGCCAGGCAGAGCAGGAATGGGGGGGAAAAAAAACCACACATGAAAACAGCCTTTATGAATCTTTTGCATCTCAACCAATAAATGTGATGGCTTAGGAAAGTGAGTAACTGGAAAACTGCTGCAAACAAAATGAAAATGGAATAAGCTATGAAGAAAAAGGCAACCGAACAATCACGATTCTCTGACTGCAATCAGGTCTAGAAACAAAAGCAACAAAAAGCCTGAGAGAAGCATCCCAAATAACAAGCAGGAGGGAGTATTTGGGGGAGAGAAAGGGAAGAAAAATGCAGTAAAGAGAGGTAACTAAGACAAAACAGTGGAAGAGAGAATCTTAAAAAAAAAAAAATAAATCAAAAGCAAGGCTGGATTTAAAATTAGAAGTGTGTCCCCATTTAAACACATGGCCAGAATATCAAATCAAAAGGTCACACACAGGTCCACTCCTCCTCCACCCCATCACATATTGGATCTTCAATTGCAACAGGTAGCGCGAGATGGACACTTTAGAGACACGGTGGCATCAGCAGAAGCGAAACCCATCTGACGAGAATGGGTTCAGGGGATAGGAAAAGGCTGCTAAAATTCAGAAGTCATCATTCCCCAGAAGCAATGGAGAAGAAGATCAACAGGAATCAAAAGTGCCAAGCCAGAGGTTCGGCCCCTCCCCAATACCACTGGGACGCCTGGCCCTCCAGCTCTCCGCGTGTCACCACTGCCCGCCGGGCTGCTGCAGCACTTCCCTTCCTTGGGACACAACACAGAGACAGTGAGTCGCCTGAGGCCCCTTGTACTTGCCTCGGAGCAGCTAGCAGGCTGGTTCCTAAAGCCCTGCCTGCAGGAGTGAGCAGTTTCTCAAAGGGTGCATCCTCCTCCGCAGGGACAGGAGGCTGGGGTGGAGGCTCATTAGTTCCCTGTCCCGACAGCGACAGTGCAAGGATGCCCTGCCTCAGGCGCTGTGCGTCCACCTCCTGCTGCCCCCTGGGAGGGACAGTTTCTTGGATCCACTGCTCCAGCTTCCTACTTCAGACCTTTTCCTTAGTCTGGAATGTGTAGGGGGAGGGCAGGGGGGGCTCACAGTGTTGCGAGGAGAGAGCATTACACGGGTTAGAGTATTCACACTGAAAAGGGCTCCATCAAGCATCCTCTAATCCTTCATTGTTTTTAATTTATAACCTCTTCCACCAGGTTCTGACACCTATACAAGATCCTAATCTATCAAAGAGAACCTATAAACTTAGTTAATCCTCAATCATTCAAGATCGTCTGTGTTGGTGAACCACATACAGGTGGCTAGCCTGCAAATTTTTTTTTTTCCTGGAAACAGGCTGTGTGTGCAGGCACACCCTTTGGCTAGCTGCAGGTGGCAGCATACGAGGGCTTTCTAAGGGCGAGGGTCACCCTGCTCCCTTGCTCTCCGATCTGATCCTGTGGGCCTTCTGCCTAGAATAGGTGCACTTGGTAAATTGTTCTGCTTGGCTGTGCTCCTCTGGGTGCAGGGGGGGAGGGTGGGGGCACAGGGTGCCCAAGACTGACTGCAAACTGGGTACTTGAGATCTTAAAGCTGCAACCAGTGACGGTGGGTGCCCTGACAGGGCACACAGTATCCAGTGAGCTGGGGCTTCCTCCCTGGGTGGCCCTGAGTCTACACTATGGGGTATCTGCAAGCATGCTATGCGGGTCTAGGTCATGGCTGCTCAGTGGAATGTTCAGGCCTCCAGGGAACATGGCCAGGAAAGCCCACTGCTCTCCCCAGGGCCCCTTGCTCTAATTATGAGGAGGGAAAAGGAGCACAGACAAGGCTGGGATGCTCTGGTGGGGACCCAAAGCATCACCTAGACTCTGCCAGTCTCCCATCCACATGATGGGATTTGTAGACACCAACTCATGCATTTTAGTCCATTCAAACCACCTTTCCTTTTCCTATCCACAGGGAAGGGAGACTGGTACTGTGCTGGGAGGAGTAACTTGCCCCTCTGAAGGCCATCATGGCACCCAGCCCTTAAAAGAGCCCTCACATGAGCCGACATAGATGCCAAAAATATATACCTGCATCTAGAGGTTTCTAAGGGGAGTTGCAAAATACACACCTGTACAACAATGCTTTCAAGGGGATTTCTGAGGATGGAGAAACCTAGCATGCCACACACCCAACCTATTTCTATTTATTTTTTTTGCTAACACAAATAATTTCTTAAAAATAAAAATTACAAATGCATCTCCAAATCTTGAAAAAAGAGTACTGTCTTTGGGATGCACTGAATGCTTCCCATGTTCTCTTCCCCCTCCTCATGCCAAGTGGCCAGATCTGTGTAAAATGAACCAAATGCCCCTGACAAATTTCCTTTTCTTAACTTCAACACCTAGTGTGAAGCTGCTGTCACATGATTTGGATCTGCTTTGCAATTTCTATAAACTCATTAGCAACCCCTCCCCCCCACACACACACCTTCACTCTCTCCCCCTCCTGCCCCCTACAGTCCAGTGGCTGCCACCACATCAACAGGGATGCCCACAGGCCCACCTTTTTCTCTGCAAGCAAAACAGAACCCACTGGCCATCTAGTTTATGGGTGTGGCTTGAACTAAGAGCATCTGTACCTTTTCTTGGTGCTTTTTGTTTTGACCTTTTTACTAGTTTCTAATGACTTTGTTACTTTTTTTGTTCAAAGAGTAATCATGTTGTGTGTTTGTGGGGGGTGGGGAGGACAAGGGGGGTCTTTGCCTGTCAGATACTTGTCCATTATAAAAAGGCAAAAGCAATGCTTTTGAATTCTTCCTTAAAGACCAAAATGTCAGAACACAGAAAAATCCTTTAAAAGACTTTTTCTGTCACTTTAAAAAAAAAAGATTATTTATTAATGAGAGACACTCAGAGAGAGGCAGAGACAGGCTGAGAGAGAAGCAGGCTCCCCACATGGAGCTCAATGTGAGAATCCCAGGATCCCGGGATCATGACCTTAGCCAAAGGCAGATGCTCAACCACTGGGCCACCCAGGTGTCCCTCTGTCACTTCTTTATATTACTCTGCCCATGAATTTTTCTGGGGAAAAAAAAGTTCCGTGACGAGTGCATATGGGCAAAGCTCCACAGAGCCTTTGTGTGCCTACGGCTTCACCATTAATATCAATACTGTGTCTGGGCTTCACGCTGCTCTAACAAGTGTTTTCCTCTGGGGGATGAGGAATCAAGAACAGTTTCTGATAAAGTAGCATAATTTTCTCCCTTTAAAAAAAAATAAGGGTGCCTGGGTGACTCAGTCAGTTAAACACCTGCCTTTGGCTCAGGTCATGATCTCGGGGTCCTAGGATCGAGTGCCTGTCTGGCTCCCTGCCCAGTGGGAGTCTGCTTCTCCCTCTCCTTTGGCTCCTCTCCGCCCCAGCTCGTGCTCTAACTCTCTCTCTTGCTTGCGCTCACTCTCCCCGCCAAATAAATAAAATCTTAAAAAAAAAAAAAAAAAGATAAAAGTGTTTTTAAGCCAAACAGTGTTACAGTGTGGTATTTTTTAACCTTTAGTTCCAGGCTTAACATGGACTTGCTAACTCTCTTTCTCTGCCTTTTGAACATTTCTTCAACACAGCCCTCATCTGGTCCTACAGCTTGACAGGGACCTCCGAGCCCCTGATGCAGACACAGACCTGCAGGAACTGGGAGGTTTCTATCATAGACATTTTTGAAACACATAACATCTTTTTCTGGTTTCTGTACAACTTATTTTTGGTTCTTGCAAAATTAAAATAATTAAGTCAATTTTTCCCACTGTGCCAAGCTGTCTACTCCCTGTTTCATCTAAGTAGTATGTAATTTAACAGATGAACAATCTAACAGCATCGTGCAGAAAAGGACAAAAATTCCCACAAGTGGCCACTAAAATATCTTCTGGAGAAAAAGGGATTCTTTAAGAATGTGGTTGAAATGTAAAAGGGGCAAAATGCAAAAGATCCTTTGGATGCTAACAAAGCTGAACCCCTACCTATACCCTGATCTCTTGTCCCTCCTTCTGTGGCAGACGCCCACCGGTGGGAGAGCTGGCCTGGCTAAGCTAAGACCCATTCGTGCTAAGTGCCTTCCACACCAGTTCAGGAGTGTGCTTCCCCACCCGCCTCTAGGCAGTACCACTGGAGAGCTCACTCACTGGTCAACACCCACCCCAGGGCTCCCTCCTACACAGACAAGAGTCAGCCACCTGTGCACACTCCTCAGCGGTCCATGCAGGTGCTCCTAGAGGAGCTTAGGGTCCTCCTATGGGTTTTCAGAGGTGAGGATGCCATCAAAAAAGCATTCCAGGAGAGCAGGCTCATTCAGGAAAATGTAAGCAGGGTGGACTCCAATTGTTGGTTTGTGAGGAGTGAATAACCTCTCTTCATTCATTTTTCTACTTCCAGGTTGCAGCTTTCCTGTTTTGCTCTGGTTTTATAGGTATCCTGATACAAGGGCACAGGGGCTTCCCTTAGCACTGCCGAACACAGGTGGGTGTGAGCAGACCATCTGCCCTGTCCACAAGGACCAAACTCTTATAACTGCTCCAGAACAAAGGCTGGGTTGGAAAGTCTTCCCACCAGAGTGGGAATGTATTGTCAGCTCTCTCTGCGGAGACAAAAGGGAACCTTCCAGGGTGCCTGGGTGGCTCAGCGGTTGAGCATCTGCCTTCAGCTCAGATCATGATCGCAGGGTCCTGGGATCAAGTCCTGCATTAGGCTCCTCACAGGGAGCCTGCTTCTTCTCTCTCTGCCTATGTCTCTGCCTCTCTCTGTGTCTCTCATGAATAAATAACATCTTAAAAAAAAAAAAAAAAAAAAAAGGAACCTTCCTACACCTGAGGATCTGTGAATTGAAGGGAATTTTCCTTTCCTTCCAGACCTGTCAGGCCCCCATGTCTAATCTCCCTCAGGACCCACCTGGGACCTGGGACAGAAAGGATAGCACTGGGCTATGGGGCTCTGCTCAAACCTGCTCCTGGCCTGCATAGGCACTGAGGTAATACGCAGCTGGCCCAACTGCCCCTCTGGCTCCTTTCCCCTATGTGCTCTTCCTTCTCTGGCCTTGCTCAGCAGCCACCACTGAAGAGAACCTGGACCTAAGCATCAAGTAAGGAAGCTTCAAAGGAGCTAATTCCTGGCCTTTGCCTGGGGTGCTGGGGGAGTAGGGGGAGGGGAATGGTTCCACATGCTGTAGCTTCAGGGGATTTTTCAAGGACTGTTTGACCAAATGTGATTTTTGCTTTCAGCACTCATTTTTGCACCTCAGCCCCAATGATGACATTGCAGGGCCACTGCCAGACAGGCACCGTGACTGGACCTGCTTCAGGTCCCCCCACCCGAGTGGCCTTCATGTGTATGAGTATGAAAATAAACTGACCTTCACTTTCTTCTATGTTGCTCTAATCCTATTTCTTTCTCCCCTTTAAGGATCACATGGCATCCCAAAAAATTCAGCTAAACTGTCCAACCATCTCCCAACTTAACTGCATGACTTTAAAACTCTGATCTTAATCCTATCCTGCATGCTGACTCTTTCCTACACATAAATACTTAAAATGCAGAACATGGACAGTACAATAACTCATTCTGATACACTGCACTTTCTATATGAGTTAATACATAAAACATCACTGAAAAAGTAAAACTATAATCTAAAAATTGTTTTAAACAATCCATTTTAATCATCTAAATTATTTACAAATATAAAAACAAGGAATCATGCTTTTTAAGACAGGGGATTATAAAAATCAGCAAAGAGTGATACAATACATTAAAATGTATTAATAAATTTTTTTCAGTACCCAGAACTCTTTCACCATGAGCTAACAGGTGCTAGATAACAGGTCTCCCCAGTTTCCTTCCAAAGTATCAGTTGTAAGAAAAAAAGGCTAAACCTCTGCCTTCAGAGTTTGTCCTTACTCAGTATTTCCAGGTGGTAGCCCCCAGAACTGTGCTGTCCGGCAACAGAAAAGCCTAAGCATCAAGGGTGAACCAAGGCAGGGACCAGACTAGCCTGAGTATAAATCTCAAGACAGACAATGCCCCAGTCCTTCCTGCTGAAGCTCATCTATTTACCTGTGGCTTCACGACTGTGTATATAATGCCACTTGGAGCCTCTGGGGTGATTTACTTTGAGTGACATGTTTCTTACCTTCTAGTCATCAAAAGGGTCCTGTTACTCCCAATAGGGCAAAAAGAGCCAAATCACTGTTGGCACTGATCCCCTCAGCACTGAGCTTTTAACAAGTCTGACCTAGAAGACAAGCCCAAAAGAACTCTGGTCTAAATGATCAGGCCTTGCCTGAGTTACTTTCAGCAATCTATAGAACTCTTTTTGATTGCATACTTCCAACGTGGGATCCCTCTAAGTTTCAACTCTATAGATTTGTATGCCTCTCCTCAAAGTTGCCGGGATGAGTTTGCTGCAGGTTTGAGGAAGGAGGAAAGAAGCAATAAACACATCTTTGTTTATGGTAAGGAAAGTGGTCAGGACTTCTGTCATTCTGGTCCCTTCTCTCCCTCTGACCTCTGAGAGAAGTTCTTAGCTAACTTCATGGTAAGTTTTATTCCTTCTGTACAACTTCTTGAAGACACACCTCATAGTGCTTCTTTAAAGTTCTAGTCTTTACCTTCTGGTCCACCTGCAGGACTGCAGGGAGGGGTCATCACACCTGACATGATTCCTACCCTTTCGGCCACCAAACTCAGCAGACACTGGGTTTCCTGGACCACTGTCTGCCTTCCTGAAGGACAGTGGTGCTGAGAACAAGGGGAAATAACAATACCATGGCTGGTCTCCCTCTTTTCAGTGCAAAGATATTAAATAAGAAACATTTTCATTCCATTGCAAGCTTACTCTGGCAACTTAATTGCTAAAGACTAAATAAATAAACCATAAACTTATGGGCTAAATCAATTCTTTTTACTTGGTGATATCTTTAAAGTTTATGTCAAAGGAAACAGAAACATTGGATTCAAATTAAGTCCCTTGGCCCAGGCACCCGGACCTAGCCTGGGAAGTGCCATCATGTACCTCGGCTCTCTTGCCCTGTACTTCATGGGAGCACTGTGACCTCCATGGATGAAAGTTCTGAATCACAAAGATACAGGTCCTCTCAAATCTAGTAACTCTGGGATGCCCTCAGGATGACGACCATTGGGTGAATTCATCTTTTTCAGAGTCTCTGCCCTGATTTCACAAGAGAGCCTCCTCATCTTCTTACCACTGTAGTGTATGTGTGTGTGGGGGGGGTGGGGGCAGGCAGGAAGTCTGGGGCAAATAGTAATGACATGACCCCCCTGTGGTCCCCGGGCCCTGAGCCCAAAGCATTTCACCCTAGTGATGCCTAGAGTATAATTCTGCAAACTCATGGTCATATCTTTAATGGGGCAGCAGGGGTGGGTAACCAGCTGGAGCTCTTCTCCAGATTTATCTGGGGTCCTGTCTCTGGAAAACCTTACTGACATTCCCCTCGGGTTTGTTGGGTCAAAGAGCTTTGCTAAAACACTTGGGAAAAATCCACTTTGAACACATGTATAAGCTGGAAAGAAGTTCCTTCATTGAAGTTAGAAACGTGAAAAGGCTGATCTATCCCTGTGTTGTCTGGAAATCCTGAACACTTTCCAGCCTTCCTCCTATTTCGATGCTCCTCATAGGTAACAGATTCTCTCACTCACCATCTGAGTGATCCAGCACTCCTGATTTCCCCTTAAAATGCCCAACCCTACTCAGCTCAGTTTGGAAATCACTGCGGGACTCAGGAATCTGCCCCCCACCCCAGACTCGGGGAGACACCCGCAGCAGGAACAGAGGAGCTGATGTACGAGGCAGGCTGGGAGGCAACAATCCACTTCTGTTTAGCAGCCTTTCCTGCTCTCCCATCAGGAGACCCACTGGGCCATCACCTCCAAGACGGGCAGAGAGCTACACCCATTCACTACAAAAAGGAGGCACTGGACTCTTCATTAAAAAAACAAAACTGCACGATGGGAATACTTTCATCATCACCCACACAGACGAGCGGAAGCTACAGACAGAGAGCCACTACGGATGGTACTCGGAACAGAGGTGAGAATGGCCCAGAACTTGGCCTCTGCTAAAGGTGCCAGGTTTACAGGACCTATTGCGGTGCCCTCACCAGACCCCTCCTCCTCCTCCTCCTCCTCCTCCTTCTCGGCCGCTGGCGGCTCTTGCATCTCCTCGGGGAAAGCCTGAGGCCGGCGTGGGTAACTTCTGCTGCCTGAGACAGTCACACGTGCTCGGGACCCCTCACCTGAGGTCTCTGGGTGCTGAACTGGCGTGGAGGTAGCTAGGCCCGGGAGGGAAATGTGGTCACCTGTGTCGTCTTCTTCAAAGTCGTTAAGGCAGTACACTTCGTCCAGGTCAACATCCAGTGTCCGGAAGCCTTTGGTGACCACACCGGGCCGGGGGTCCAGGATGCCCCCGAGGTGGGGCTGAGCCAGCTGCTGCCAGTGGTGAAGGGTGGCGGAGCCTTGCAGGAGAAAGGGCAGGTGGGGGGCAGGTGGGGGATGGGGGGGACAGGGAGAAGAGAGGGTTAGGATGGAAGTCTAAGCCGATGGCTGTCACCACCCTTGGAGTGTGGAAGCTGACCCCTGGCAGGCCCTGAGCCTGGTGGGTGAACTCTGGTGGGGACACTGATGGAGTAGCCCCGGCCCTGGCTACTGTGCCCCTGAGTCATCACAGGGGCTGATGACTCACCACGCCTGGGAGGGACACTAAGTCAAGGAATCAAAAACTCATCTTTTCACAAAGTAAAACTCATGCCATATGGTGTGGCAAATTTGGTGACAAACTTTTTTAGCCGAGTGATGTCAATCCCCAGATCCAACACTCCATCAATCATAGGAACAGAGAGGAAAAATGAGCAAGACAAGTTCAAAACAGGGTGCCTACGTCCTGATTCTGTGCCAAGTGCCTGCTGCTGGGGCCAGGTGAGACGTGAGCAGAGGCAGAGCAAGACAATGTTGTATGCACCCTGGGACACATAACAAGAGAAAAGTAAAAGGAAACTGGAGTAGCACACAGGGGTAAGCCGTAGACATGACCTTTGCCTCCTTTACTTATTAGGGTTTCGGCCTTCTGCCAGCATCCCAAACCCTGCAGGTTTAGAAGGCATGATGCTACCCGGGTGTGATTGGCAAGCACATGAAGTCCACACAGATCTCCTCAGTGACACCAGACCCCGAGACTCAGATGACATTCACGCAAGGTCTGTAATAACACCGGAGAGGTGTCCCTGAGGACCTCGTGGGTATCACGGACACTCACAAAGAGAGGTGTTCCAGGAATGAGTATGCTTAGCAAACCTGGGTTGAGAAGCAGAGGTACTGAGGAGCGTCCAGAGCCTTCAGTATGTTGCATGTCCTGGGATTCTGTACAATCCATTTGCCAGAGCAACTCTTCTTCCCTTTGGGACATTTCTTATACCTCACATGGCCCTAGGTGAGGTGAGCCTAGGTGTCTATCCCCGTTCTACAGGTGAATTACTTAGCCACACAGATGAACACTCTACACTCATGAGTGAGACTCTGAGAGCGATTCTCAGGTGTGGGAAAGAAGGAGCCTTCCGCACAAATGCCTCCCAGTTACCACTGGTTTATGAAGACTGTCCTCTGTAGGGCAGACAAGAACCCTACATGAGCCTAGGTGTCTATCCCCGTTCTACAGGTGAATTACTTAGCCACACAGATGAACACTCTACACTCATGAGTGAGACTCTGAGAGCGATTCTCAGATGTGGGAAAGAAGGAGCCTTCTGCACAAATGCCTCCCAGTTACCACTGGTTTATGAAGACTGTCCTCTGTAGGGCAGACAAGAACCCCTCCAGGGCATGTCAGAAAGGGGGGGCCAGGGGAGCCAGGGATGCCAGGAGCTGGCAGCTCAGGAGTCAACAGAAAAGAGAAGGGAATGGTGGCAGGCGTTGGGGTCAGGGACATGAACTAGATGCAGAGAACCCCCTCAATGGGCGCTCTGGATGCTCTGGTATGCCCAGTGAGCGTGCTATCCTCCAAATACTGTCAGGAAGGAAGTTTCTGGGAAGCAAGCTCAGCCAACGAGTCTTGAAAGGATTTTGGAAGTGGGCAATCTCACATTCACTTTATAGAGAAATGTTGTACACACCGCCAATATATGTTTAGGGAAGTCCCAACATACCCACTTGGAGGTCTGTCCCAGGTTTAAGTGTGCACAAGTACAACGGCAACCTACTTAACCTGAATCTATTGCATATAAGTAGAAAAATATTCTAAATACAAAAGAAACGAGATAATAAGAGGGTAACTATGACAAAAGAGCATCACAAGCCTGTTCTCTCACTAGATGCTAAGATACATCTAGAGCAATAATTCTCATCTAGGGATGGTTTTGCCCCAAACAGGACATTTGATAAACAGATGGAGACTTTTTGGGTTGTCACAACTGTGGGGAAACAGGGCACTCCCTGTTCAATGCCTAATGGCATTGAATGGGTGGGGCCAGGGATCAACAACTCCCAGCACCCAATGAGGGGACTGAGGTTCACTGAACTTAATTTTCCAAAGTCCCTGCGTCATGGTGGCAGAGCCAGGGTTCCATGCCCAAGGCCAGGTTCTTTTCGTAAGCTCACATGGCCTGCTGCCCAAAGTCTACAGGTCTGTCAACAAGCAAAGACATCAGTGCTCCAGCTGGGAACCCACACTAAGTGAGAAGCATCAATGGTGGGCAGCGAAAGTTGTAGGTGGCTGTCCAAGGCCTACTAGAAAACACATGACACTGCTGCTGCTGGAGTTTCTCAACCCACCTCTGGAGACCCCCATTCATGATACATAATGAGCCCCCTGTTTGTGTGTCCTCTGGACACACAGGCACATTCCTGGCTAAAATACTAAGACTAAAGTCTTAACAAGGCACTGTGACATCCAGCTCAGGACTCACATGCTCTTATGAGGATGATGACAAATCCCCAGGTACGGTGTGGCCATGTCACCTCTACTTTTGAAAGGGGAGGAGAGGGAAAGTTGACAGATGCTAGAAAGTCAAGAAGTGCTGAAGGCGTTCACCCTTCTGAAGGGGGCTGAGGTGTTTACAGTACACCTCAGGGAGGCTGGAGGTCCAAGGCTGGAAAGCAGGCCTGTGGGCCTTGGTCCTCCATCTGTTTAGCAGACTGCCTGCATCTCTCCCCCCACCCCAGGCATGGCCTCGAGAGAGAAACAAGGATACAGAGGGTTTGCTGTTTGGAATTCAAGATGCTGCAGAAGTTCGTGGGGTTATTTGCCTTCCCTGAATATGCAGAGCCCAAAGGAATTTCATGAGATTACAATGGAAAGATTATGCTGAGAGATACATTGGACTTGTATTTTTACCACCCCCCTAGCCAGCCCCATCCCACCTTAGGCATCCCTTACTCAGGTAGAAAACAGCCAACCTTTACTGAGCACTTGCTAGGTGCTGGGCACCCCTCTTAAGAGGCCTACATTTATTAACTCAATCATCATGATAACCCTGTTGTCTTCATTTTACAGATGAGGTGAGTGAACACAGGGAGGTCATGTAACTTGACAGAGGTTGCACAGCTGGCAGGTGGCTAACTGGGATTCAGATCCCTGCTGGCTCCAGTGTTCATCTTCCTAATCATATACACTGTCTCTGCGCCTGCAGTGAGGAGGTCTCCCCTGTGTGTGTCTCAGACGCCAGGTCAATAACACATCTGACTGGCTTTTTCAATCCTCATACAGGTGTCTTCCATCCTGCAAAAGTGAGTATCGGCGAAAGCCGCTACAACCCCATTATTTGAGTTACATCAGGCTGTGAGGCTCACAGAACATTTCCATTCCCAACTGGTTCTAAGGCCCCAGGAGGGTTTCCTGAGTCCAGGACCCAGGCAAAAGGGCTCACACCTCACTCCCTTCCCCTGCCACTGCCTGGAACGCCATAGGAATCCTACTGATCTCCTGGCTGCCTGAGGTTCTGCCTTTAATACAAGATGGAGCACAGATTAAAATTTAAATATGAACACCATCTTCTTCAGAGCTTTAGCTGCCTCTTTCCTATCATCCTCTCCCTGGCCTGGCTTCCTTTATTTGTCAAGCACAAAGCAGAAGAATCACTGTACTATTAGCCACCTCCCATTACCACCCCCTTGCTCCCTCCCTCCCACCTTGGCGAGGAGGTGGCTGGGGTCAGGGAAAGAGAGGAGCCTCCATGTTCCTAGTTGGCACCAAGATAAAGCTCTGTGAAACAAGGGCATGGACAGCAGAGAAAACAATTATGGTCACCATGCCTTTCCCTGTTTGCTTTCCTTCCATAGGCCACTGTTCTAAAAGTCGTTGTATCATCAAAAGGAGAAAACCAAATTCACGTATGTCAGAGGAGTACCGGGGTTAAAGTTTAGAACTACCCTGCTGGACAAATGTCTAGCTTAACTGAGAAGTGTATGTTTTCCTCTAATTACATATTAACTTGTTTACTGTAAAATAACCATCTTGATTTTAATTAATCACAAAGAAAGAGCAAAATATAGTGGGGAAAATACTGTCTGACTCATCTTTTTCATGCTGCTCTCTCTCCTCTAGTCTGAAAAGGTTTGTTTTCTTCGCTTGCTTAGAAACCCTAAGGTAAGATGAAGAGACAAGAGTGCTAACCTTCTTAAACACCTAGCCCAGCTATTTTGGCTGACACCAATAAGCAGATAGCAAGATGAATTAAATAGGTAAGGGAGACACAGATGGAAGACCCAGATTGGCTATCTACTGTGATCCCAACCAACATTCTCCAGGGACCTCACCTCAGGTACATTTACCTGAGCCACTGAAGACCAAGGGAATCCTATCAGTTTCTGAATGGGCCAGTGGAAAAGGATGATGTAAGAACATGGCCCCAGCACAATGCTGGTTTGGGTTCTCAACACTGGTAAGGCCATCCTTCAGACCTGAGCTGCTGAAACAGGGGCAAGTGTGGGGAACCTAAGCTTTAATTAGTACTCATTAGGTGCTAGGCATAATCACATTTACTCCTCACTACAATTTTGTGTGGCAGATATAAGCCTTATTTCACAAATAAGTTACCCTTTTGAGCCTTCTTTCCCTTATCTACTGCCATAGTTAGAGCTACACTGAACCCCATGTCAGGCAGACTTCTGTGTCAGCAGTCCATCTTGTCAAATTAAACAAAGTAATCAAAATATAATTGTGGAGGTAAGGAAGAAAAAATGCTCATTGTATTTTAAATAGCTGAGAAGTCAGAGAACTACAAAATGAAGGAGAGGGATCTCTATCATGAGATGTATTATAGTCCATAGTGATAGGACCTGACTTCTTAATAATGGTGGTGATTTAGCTTCCTGATGAGCAGGGTACTACAGATGAAACTGACCTAGCATATCTAATGGGATTTCCTCTTATTCTATTAACACAAAAAATACTGCTAAGTCACAAGATTAAGAGAAAAAAAAAAGATGAATTGGTTGAAATAAATTTTTAAAAATCTCTTCCTGCAATATGCTTGGAAAATAAATCCAAAGACATACTCTTAGATGATCTAACAAAACACAAAGTCAAATACAGAAATCAGACGAAATAGAGATGATAAATTCCAATGAGCTTTAAGAGACAAAGGAGAAAAAAAGAAAAGAAAGGCAGAAAGTAAAATTGCAGAAATGGAAGATTTTATTGAACGAAAAACAGACATAATTATGGATCAGGAAACAATCACCAAGCTCATAACTGAATAAACAATTAAAAAAAGAAAGAGCCATTCCTTTTCTGAAATCTAATAAGGGCCTAAATTATACAATCAAAAAATAATCATGAAGAAAGAACATCAGTCCACCCTCTTCCTTCTTCTGGAGACTACGGAACCCAGCAAATCTTGGGTCTTTAACAAGCATACCCTCATTTTACATTGCACATTCACAACAAGGATAATACTGCCCCCTATGAGGGTCGAAAACAGGTTCTTATGGGGTGAAAAAAAAAAAATCCCACTCTTTTTAGGCAGAGAGCAAAGATACAGTACATCAATACTATATTTGTGGTATTAAATTGCAGGGGGAGTAGCTAAGAATATATGTGTAAGCCTAACATGGGAAATGCAGCCTTACAGAAATTCCAATTTGGCTTTGCATCAGAAATGTAACAGAATCCTAATACGGGAGCACCTGGGTGGCTCAATGGTTGAGCATCTGCCTTTGGCTCAGATTGTAATCCTGGGGTCCTGAGATTGAGTCCCATATCGGGCTCCCCAGAGGGAGCCTGCTTCTCCCTCTGCCTATGTCTCTACCTCTCTGTGTCTTTCATAAATAAATTTTTTTAAATCCTTAAAATACCTTCTAAAACTCACATGGGTTTCCAAACTAAAGGAGTCAAAAATGAGAAATACAAACACCTGGTGGCTCTTAACAGGGTAAGTGGGTAAGTAAAGGGAAGACATTTTATAATGCCTGGAAGAAAAAGAAAAGAAAAAAAGGTGAATTCTTCCAGGAGTTTAATCATCTGGGGTGTCCCTGGTACTACCAAAAAGTAGACTACCCCTGGGAAAGGCAAGTTTAAGGAGGTACAGAACTCACTGGCCTCCATGGCCATCCCTGCTCCAGACTGTGGAAGCCTCACTCAGGACGCATGGCACTGGAAGAAAGGCACGCCCTCTTTACTTGAAGATGGAAGCAAAACCCATCAGCCCACAAACTGCAGATCACTCTCCCGCGGTCCCTGAATAAACAACTTCCAGCCTTTGCTCTGCACTCCTCCCTGACACCAACGTTTCTGAGAGGTGACAGCAATGATTTTCTGCACTTCTCAGACCCCAGGCATGACCTAATTAACTTTTTAATATGTTATCAGTGCCTCTTCCTCTCAAAATGCTTTCCTTCTGAGGTCCTAAATGCAAAAGAAAGAGGACTAGGAAACTCTTGGGAACATGCTTATTCCTTTTCTTTGGCCTGGTGGGCTGAGGTCACTCCCTGCCCGCCTGCACGCTCCCACGCTCCCCCCCTTTCCCCGCCCCCACAGGGGATGGAGGCCCAAGCTGGGCACCCTCAGAGGAACTCAAACCAGCATCGCGGGAGGCTATCTCTGAAGAAAAAGGAGTAGGCATTACAGAGGCTGCCCGCTTGCTGGTGGTGGATCAGGGCCCACAGGCGGTCGCCGAGGAGGGTGGAGAGGGGCTGAGGCCCCTGGTGATCACCTTCCAGCGGCTTCACGATCTGGAGTTTCTCGGGCAGGTAGGAGCGGCTGCTGAAGGACATGCCCGAGAAGCCGGTGAACTCGGAGAAGCGCGAGTGGGTGCCGAGGGACATGATGCTCTCCGTGGGCGTGAGCGAGCCGCTGAGCAGCTCGCCCTTCTCTGCCAGCTCCCTGAGCTTCCGCTCCTGCTCCTCCTCGAAGAACCTGCGCTCCGAGAGGTAGTTCTCCCGGCGGAGGGACAGCCGCCGCAGGGCCGTCTCCAGGTCATGGGAGCCCGGGGTGCCCGGCGTGCCCGGCTTCTTGCTCCGCTCGTCGCTCCTGCAAGGAGGGAGATGGGGCTGAGCACGGCGCCCCCAGCAGCAGGCACATGCAAGGTACACAGTTCGAGGAAGGCCTCGCTGCTAGGTGGCCAGGGGTGGACACGTCTGGGGGCCGCAGGACTGTTGCCAGGGAAGCCAACAGGGCAAGCCGCTGAAATTTAGGCAAAAATGGGCAAGGGCATGCCTGCCTGGAAGAACTAGTTCTCGCTGTTGGGTGTTTTGCTGGGAACTAGGAGAGCACTAAGGTGTAATGAAAATTTGCACCCACAATGCAAAAAAATTCCGTTCCCAGGAGCATGTTCCTTGTGAGCCCTAAGGATGGACGCCTGGTTGGCACAGTGGTCGAGCATCTCCCTTTGGCTCAGGTCACAAGCCCCGGGTACTGGGATCGAGTCCAGCATAGGGCTCTCTGCATGGAACCTGCTTCTCTTTCTGCCTATGTCTCTGCCTCTCTCTGTGTCTCTCATGAATAAAAAAGAAAAGAAAAGAAAAGAAAAGACGGCGGCTTGGCTTCTTCAGGCTACAGTCCTAGTCACCAGAGAGGTTACTGGTTCGACAGGCATTTCTCTTTCCTCTGGAATTAAAAGAGCTGTTCTGATCAAGCAGTTTCCCCTCTGACCCAACTAGTCAGAGCACCGATTTCACTGTCACAGAAGAAGGGTGTACAACACAGCTGCCTATGTGTGTGTGCATTTGTGGGGGGATGTGTCTGCAGGGCTTCAGGACAAAGAGGGACTGCCCACTGCCCACTCCAGGGGCAGGAGGTGTGTCTGGCACCTGCAGGGAGCCTACCTTCAAGCAAGCTAGATTCTGGTCACAAGACAGAGCCTGAGTCCTCCTCAGCCTTTCAAACACCCAAGCTACAAAGGGGTCCCTGAAACAAACATCCATTCTGTAGCCCAACAGTGAAGATTAACAGAAAAAATACTCATTTATCCTCCCCTTCAGCATTTGATGGAAAAGCAGACTTCCAGTTGTACATCCTTCCACTGGTGAAAATATGCCCTTGATTCTGATCAAGGGCTGGCAACTCAGAGGGCTGGCAAAACAGATTAAGAGAACTGAAAGGTCTATGCTTTTCAGGCAATTCTGTATCAGCCTCCCTCTTCTGATAGCTCAACCCATATCTGATCCACACCACCTGTCTCCAAAACACAAAGAGTAAAAACTCCCAGTTGGCTCACCCCAGGTCGGCTGCCTCTGCTTCCAGGATGATGCTGTTGGTTTTGTTGTCCAGGACGATGTTGCCAACATCACTGCCATAGAAGCTGGACCGGGGGGTGCTGACGCAGCTGGACAGGAGGGAGTTCATGGCTGAGGACTGGTTGGAGCCAGGGATGTTCATGGGGGACGGGGTCAGAGACCTCTGCTTGACGACTTGGTTGATGTTTCTCACAGTCTCAAAGACTCGCTTTTGGTGACTGGTGGGGGGAAAAGGGGGTATGCACAATATCCATGAATAAACAAATGCAGGAATGACTGTGGAGTTCAATCCTCCAAAAACTACCATCAGAGGAGCCAAAAGGCAGCTGACCCACGCTGAGCCCCCAAGCAACCTGCCACCCTGTGCCTTCCACATGTTTTTTAAGACTGTTGGCTGGAAGGCACTCAATGCCCACTGAATTCAGAGCTCTAATTTGTGGTTGTGTCCTAAAGGTGATACTAGCAAGATGATCAATGCTTTTCGCTCCCTTAGGCTTGACCCACAAATAAAAATACTTAAGCAGGGCTTTTTGTCTCCCAGCTATTTTTCCTCTTTTATGATGATCACTTAGAATACAAAGTCCAAGAGGGCAGTGTTCACTGTTCAGCACATAACAGAGATCCATAAATATCTGTAGAATGAGTATTTGCTGACTATTCACACACATATATATATATATAAAAGACAAGTCTTAAACTTCTATAATGAGATGATAAATACCACATGAATCTTTTTTTAGAAATTGCTAGTTCTAAGAGTGGAACCTCCCTTTGATGCTCATTTGTTCCCTTTTTTTTGGGGGGGTGGAGAGCAGAGGGAGAGAGAAAGAGAGAGAGAGAAAAAACAAACACAAATGGGAGAGGAACAGAGGGAGAGAGAGAGAGAGAATCCCAAGCAGACTCCATGCCCAATGCAGAGCCCAACATGGGGCTCGATCTCACAATCCTGAGATCACGACCTGAGATGAAATCATGAGTCAGATGCTTAACCAACTAAGCCACGCAGATGCCCCTCCTCATTTGCTCCTTTTTAAGGAGACAAAGGTAGGCACATTGCTATAATGGCCCCTTCCTTCTGGGATACATAGAGCTTCACCTCTGGTCACCCCCAGGATCCCATTTCAGTTCTGGCTGTGGGCTTTGGGTACAGAAAATACACAATGAAATCGGACCCACAGGTTTCTTAGAAACACCTCGGGGGAGGCCTAGTGCAAAGTCCCACATTAAGAAGAGAGTTGGTAGAGGCCAATATTCGTAAATGTATCCAGACGAGAAGCAGAGGCCTTGTGCACATCCCTCAAAGAGCCCCCTCTGTATCTCCTACTGCATCCTATTTTTGTTTTTCAAACAGACATTAAACATTTTTAAAGTACTGTTTTTCACCAAAAGGGAAGATAAAAATGATGTTAATAATAATAAAAGATGTTAATAATACATCTTTAAAATCCAGTAAGGGGAACTGGAGGATATTACTGGCTGTGTTCTATCTCTCTTAATCTGGACCCAAGTATGTGGAAGCACCACAGTGATCCCTGCTGGTGTCTGAAGCCCACACGTTGCTAGTTTTGATGACCACGGGGCATGAAGCAGTCTCTGGGAAGTTTAGAACCAGGCCATACGCGATATCTGGAGACTCAGGCTCTTCCAGCTGCAGTTCTTTGCGCATCGTTCCCTCAATCTCTGCTGCCAAGGAGTCCTGAGAAAAGCCAGAAAACACAGTGGGTGAACAGCAATTCAAGTCTCTAACAGAGGCTCACAGCTGGCTAGCCATAGGAATGTCAACTGAGGTTCTCAGAAGCCTGCAAACTACCCATGACACCAGGCTGACAACATTCGTCACTGTTGGAACCCCTGCCACGCAATCCCCATGGCAGATTCTGAATGGAGCCATCCCTAGTGGGCACTGAGAGTAAAGCCCCTATACTCCCAGGCAGCTAAGGGTCTGAGAGCAACGTCATGTCCCTTGGCCTTACCATAGAGCTGTGACTCTACCCATAAGGAGAGGCGGGGACTTTATGGAGAAGACAACCTCTGTTGTAAGCACTATCATCCAAGCCTCTGTCCTCGTGCCCCCCAGCCCCCTGCAAGAAAAGCTCCTCTTCCCACTGACCCATTGCTACCCACCTTTAGTAGCCAGCCCACACCTCTACAAATCCACTACTCTTACTACTATCAGTAGTTCCCACTATTAATCCTCCATTCCTCCCCCAAGAAAGACACCAAACAAATGAAGTCCCCACACAGTTAGCTCACTTAAATCTTTCTCCAGCTAGGTCGTGGATTTTGTGGGTTAGGGGAAGGCCCAAGCTGAGACTCACCAATTTTGGCTGCCTGATGGGTGCCCCGCTCCCTGAATGACCCACCACTCCTCACCTCTCCTTGAGGCAGAGCCTAACAAGCAATCCCACACATAGACACAGGTCAATGCCAGCAGGAAGACCAGATGTGTGCAGAAAAGCACCTGTTGGGGCCTCAGAGGAGGACACTACTCAGGACAGCCTGAGGGAAGGGCTAACTCTGTGCTAATTAAAGAGACCTCCTGTGATGATAGGAATGCTCTTTCTACACTGTCCTGCTGTGGGAGCCATAGGCCCCAAGGGAGCACTTGAAACATGGCCAGTGTGACTAAGAACATGAATTAACTAATTTTAACGGACTTAAATTTACTAGCCACCCATGGCCAACAGCTTCCCAGCAGCCAGACCAAGGGAACTCCAGAGCATCCCCCTCCATGGCCCAACGGTCAAAGAACAATGCTCCAGTCTGAAAGCTGGAACCAGGTGGGGACACATGACAGGAGCTGGCAAGAAGCTGAGTCCAGGAAGGTTTTGTGGGCTTCTTTTCAACTCCTATTTCTAAATATGCAATTTTATTTTATGAATTTTACCCACAGACTGCAATTCAACATCACCCATGTTGTAAGAGGGTTCCTTGGGTGAGCTCTTTTCTGAAGCTGGTTTAACTTTTCTTCATACCCTAATTCACCATATAGTTTACATTCGGAATTCTGCATGAGGAAACGTAGGAGAGATGACATACCAAACTACTAACTTCAAGGCTATACTGGGAAAGTTGCAGGCTGGCTCCATGACTTTTTTTTGGCCCTGAATATCCTAGGAGTCTGGGAAAGCCATGGGCCTCTTCTCAGAATAGTATTTTTAACTGAATAAAATAATTAGGGCTGAAAGGAAGCCAGATAGACTGAACTAGTCACTAGACTAATAACAACAATCATGATGGAGTAACACACAGGGTCTGGCTTCAGGCCTGGTAATTAGTGCCACCTTGAAGAGAAGCTTAGCACAAATGGGATTTTGAGATATTTTACAACTGAAAACGTGCCATGAAAGCAGCTGTGATTTTAGCTGGTGATAAAGTCACAGGGGTGCTAATAATGCTGTGGCTTGTGGCCCACCTTCATATGAGAAGGAAACACTGTACCACTGTGTACGAGGGATTAAAATAAAAGGTGTGACTTCCCTTAAATTCATGGGTCCCCTGAACCCTGTCTGAGGATCCCAGATTAGGAACTCTTGCCATCGGCAAGAGAGCCGGGAATGTACTCCTCGGGCAGAAACTGTTACTCACGGTTTGATTCAGCAATTACAAAGGCTGGGAGCAGGAGCAGCAGATTTGGGCGTTCTGCTCCACAAACATGGGCACAGCACCACTCAGGGTGCCTTAAATACCTTTAATACATAGTGTACTTTAAAAATAGCCATCTTCAAAATCTGAACCATGCCAACAGCTACAGAAAAAGGCAAGCAAAAGCTCCATCTCAGCAAATACGAAAGCTGAGAATCTGCAGAAGAAACCCAAATGTAGATTTTCAGTTTGGCTTTTCTGTGTCATGGTTTTGTTTTAAAACAGGTCTGTCCCTGAGAGTGGGGAATGCAGTGGAGTGAATCCTAAGTGCACGGGAAATAAGATGCCCCAAGGAGGCCACCACACCAAGATGGGAAGCCAGGAAGTAGGTAAACTGAAGCAGAGAGCATACATTGCTACATAGGCCAGTCTGTGAGCTGCATGTCATGGGCTCCAGATCGAGGAATCAGGGGCACAGAATGTTCTTTGCTGCCTTTGCTGGGATTTCTGAACATAATGGATCACCAATCTGCTCCTTGCAAGGCTATGTTAATGTATCTTTCGTTTTGGTTTCACTAGGTTTCAATCAAGTTGAGAGAGAGAGATTGTTCTAGCCTGATTTTGATACATAAAAGGAAAGGAGATCATGATTTAGAAAAAGTGAACCAGAAAACAAGGGTCAGGGTGGAAGGGGCAGGGCAGTGTCAGCAACAGGGGTGGGGAGGAGGATGAGATGAAAGAGCCCTACAGCAAGACCAAAGTCCAAAGGAACAGAGTTTTAGAAATTGGAGCCACCATCCACTCATATCTCATTTGGGAATGCTTCTCTCAAAAGTTCTTGTCTCCTCAAGGAGGATTTGGTGTTTCAAGAAACCACAGAAACAGAGCCTCAATATAAAAGTTCTTGGTCTTATGTTCTTCCATCTGTCTGTCCACCCATCCAAATCTCGTACCTACTGAGTAGGTATAATTCTGTGACACAACAAGCACCGAATAGATAGAGTATTACAGAGAGGGAAGGAGGAAAGTAGCAAATAAGACATGGTCCCTGCCTTCAGGGAGCTTCTGTTGGATAGGAGAAGATGCAACGAGGAAGCTCAGCAAATGCCAGGGGGAAAAGACCAGCAGAGCAGGCCTGCCCTGTGCTGCGAACCTCCAGCACGGAGAGCTCACCTGGAAGATCCCCTTCTCAACCATGTTTCCTTAAGGCCCAAGCATGCAATAGATCAGGCCAGAGCTAAGAAATAAGAGTGCAGGGAAATCATTTTTTAGAAATAGAAACACCACTCTTTGTGGAGAGAGAGATTTTTTCAGATCACAGATATTGAAAGCCCCCAAGAAGATGATTACTAAGCCTAGAAAGAACCAGCAGAACTGTATGGGCAATTTAAGAATTCTAGAATGCACTGTGAAGCCAAAATAGCTTATAGTCTCATAAGGTCAGAAACATAATAATGTATGAATAACATCCTCCAAGTATCTGAGGTTCCTACTAAGTTTACCAATTAAGGATACGAGGAGAAAAAATATGGACTGAGTCAGAGGGATGGCAGAGGAGGCATCGATCTGCCTCATGTAGTCACAGAGCCACCAGCTGGGCATACAAGCCCCTGACTCAGATCTAGATCTAAGCTGCAGAATGAGAAGCCACCCACAAAGACTCCCCTCCAGACCCCACCTCCCTATCAGGCCCCGTGGGTTGGAAGCGGGGGCACAGGGCACGAAGCAAGCGGGCACTCACCATGGGGAACAGGCCCAGCGAGTGGTAGCACCGGGATGTGGTGTTGGGCATGGTCTTGTTGCGGAGGTTCTTGAGCTCCTCCTGCGCCTCGTGAAGCATCTCCATGCACTCTGCATACTTGTCCTCCAGCTCACGCAGCTGCGGAACACCAGAAAGGCACACAGGGTCAGGGGCCGGTCAGGAGCCCTGTGCCTCCAGGCTGACACCGAAGAATACTCGAGGCTCAGTGCTTATAGCCTCAGAAACCTCCCAAATTCTAACAATGGGCAACTGAGGAAATAGGCTTCCAATTACGGAATGTGTAAATCATGGGGATGAAAGACCAATGGTACGGTGACAGTAGTACGCTGACAGATGTGGCTGCACTGTGGTGAGCACAGCATAGCGTACAGAGATGTCAAATCACTACTTATACACCTAAAACTAATGTAACACTGCGTGCCAATGATACTCAAAGAAAAAAATAATTAAAACAAAACAAAAAAAAGCAACTTGATGCAAATGGGAGAGCAAAGCGTCACACCCTCGTCTCCAGCCACATCTCTGCGTGGGCTCCTTCCTACGGTGAACCCTGTGCCATTTCACTTACTGGACATTTAGCAGGAGGTGGGCTGTGCAGGGCCCGGCCCCCCAGGAATTTACGAGTAAGAATGACTTTTGATTCAGAATTAAAAACAGCTAGTGAGGTGGACATGACCCTGAGAGCGGGGCCCAGCAGAGGGAGGGTGATGGCCCGAACTGGGAAGGGCCTGGTGAAAGTGGGATGAGAGGAGCCACTCACCTCGGCCGTGAGCTGCCGCTGGGCATCCTTAGCAGCCCCCAGGTGCTGGACCAGCTCTTCATTTTCCACCGCGCACTGCAACATGGCAAAGGCCACTCAGCTTCTCTTTTAAGATACTTAGGGACATCTCACTGCTTTCCTCTCACTCCTGATCTGTTCCAATCCTAACACACCTCCATGATGAGACTTTTAGGCCAGAGTAAAATTTTGCCTTTTATGTAATTTCGAAGGCAGCCTTTCCTACATCTGTGTCCATTCTGTACCCCCGCCCTATGCCCGTCTCCATAGGCACGGCCCCGCCCCAGGCACACTTCACCTCCTGCTTCTAGCAAAGGCCTGACATGGGAACCTAGATTCTGTTTTGTTGTTGTTTTCCTGCTGCTCCATCTTAAATCTAACGGGGAAATTATTCTGTAGCAGGACACACTAGGTACACTGTGTAAAAACAAATCCTAGACCAGAAAATTCATGAGTTAAACTTCAGAACTCTGTAGCTCAGCACCTTTCTTAACAAATTCTATTAATGTGCAGATTATTTTTAGGAGATCAGTGGTTATATGATCCCTCTCCAGTTCAAGGCAATGAGCTCTATTCTATTGATTTTGCTAATAAGCCTTTTCTCCTAAGGGGCAGGACAAACTCCTAAACTATGAAACCAAAGGGTACAGTCTTCAGGGGCAAATGCCAACTGCATGAACCCGAGAAACAGAAGCCTTACAGCTTTTGCCTTCTTCTGCAAGTCAACTATCTGCGACAGCAGGTGTGTGATCTCCTCTTGCTGGCGGGCAGCATCTTCGGTCTTCTTAGCCAGCTCCTCTGAGATACTGGCAATCTGCACATTGGCATCCCCTTTAACCAAGAAATGACAAGAGGAAGTTAGACCCAAAGAGAATGGTTTCTTTGTGGTTTGCACAAGAAAAAGTATCTTTTTTTACCAGGCAGGGGGAGGAGTGGAGAGCGGAGAGTGAAGAAGGAACAGCCTCCGTTTTCCTGTATGGGCTCTGTCAAGAGAAGGAGCAGGCCCCCAGGTGTGGCTCCCAGGCCCGGTGTGGGGAGCCCAACCCCACGGACCAAGGCTACTTCCCTTAGAGGAAGTCAGGTAAGTTTTGGGCGTCAGTCGGGAGATACCACACCACACAAAGGTGCCCCAATCCCCACAGTCATGCATGAGCAGATCCACATCATTAACAGGAATCCCTGCTACGCCCTGTTCTAGAAGGAACTGCTGCCTGCACAGTATAATTCCCTTGGGTGTTTTCAACCCATATTCAGGGTCATAACTCATTTTACTAGATTGGAACACAGGGTGTGTTTCATTTATTAAGTGTCTTGCTGAAACTCAAAATACTGTCTGCCCTTTTGTCTTGTAAACTGATGATAGAGAAGGTGGGAAAGGTACTTGTCTGCAAAGCGGAGAACTCTGGCCTCAACCTTCACATGTCAGTTAGGAGAAACCATAATTGATTAGTTTTTGCACAGGGACATGAGAACTCTATAACTGGGCTTAACTTGGGCATCACATAACTCCGGTATTCCAGTAGAAAGCCGAAATCAAAATTAACTGTCCATCTCGGTGAGAAATTAGGACAACACATGGCTGACAACCTAGCACCCAATTTCTCATGAGTCAGAGTGAGGGCTGCCACGCAAGGTCAGGAGAAAACTCTAGTTTTCAGAAAAAGTGCTATGGAGCCCAAGCCACCAGGGAGACTGCACTGCATACAAATCTGCTCACAAGATGGCAGAAAGTAAAAAGAGGCGGTGAGGGTGGAGCAAGAGGACCAGGACATACTCAGCTCCTTCACGCAGTCGTTGACCAGCTGCTGTTCCTTCTCTTCGTAGGTAATGGTCTCCGTCTTCAGCTGGCAGGCCTGTGGACAAGGCTCAGGTCAGAGGCCCACATTCACACCTGAACGGGTAGGGTGGGCAAGGCTTGGGGCCCGGGGCAAGGATAAACTGGAGTCCAGGAAGCTGCCTTCCGTCCTCCCCCTCCCCTACCCGCCATCCATTACACCCTCAAATACAGGAAGCTCATCAGAATGCCCTGCTCAGGTAAGGAATCACCAATCCTCAAAGCCAAAGAGCTGAAAAATGTGTACCACCAGAGGGCGCCACACAAGGGGATACGCGCTCTGCAAGTGCCACCCTCGTGTCCACTGGTGAGTGTCTGTCCCAGCTCATAGACATGGACCTTTGTGACCCCAGCGGGTCTAAGACTCAGCTTTTCCAACCACAGGCATTCTAAGGATGACCACAGGAATAGCTAACACTTGTCATGTACCTGCTTTATGCAAGGCACTACCGTCCTAGGAGGTCTGAGTCAGAGTTAGATCTACTGTATTCACTTAGTAAAGACAAGGTACAAGACAAAAGCATTAAAATCCAGAATCCCAAGAGCTATCTCAGGACTCTGGATAGCCAGCTGACAAGGTTGGAAAATAGAGATCCAAAGAAGAAAATATCCGAGGGACACCTGGGTGGCTCAGTGGTTGAGTGTCTGCCATTGGCTCAGGTCGTGATCCCAGGATTCTGGGATTGAGTCCAAAATCAGTATCCCTCTGCCTATGTCTCTGCCTCTTTCTGTCTCTCATGAATGAATACAATCTTTAAAAAAAAAAAAAAAAAAAGGAAAGAAAAGAAAGTATCCAAGGCAGAGAAGGGGTATCTCTGAGCCCTCAGGCCCTGGCCCCTGGGAGACACTACGCTCCTGAAAACTGATGTGGAATCTGTAGCTGGAATTAGGTTCCTTCCACGTGCTTCAGGTGAACCCTCTGACAGGGGGACAAATTACTGCATATCTAGGACTAGTGCATTTACCTGAGGTAGACAGTGGAATGGAAAGCTCTGGCCAGGACTCTTGACTTGGCCACTGGCTGGCAGAGAAAGCCTGGACAACCCTCTTGGTGGCTCTGGGTTTGTGCTGCCCACTAGTCAATGAGGACTAGAAGAGGTAAGGTCTAAGAACATGACCCTTCCCTCGTGCACAGCCCTGATAAGCCCAGACATGAGGCTCTTTCCACCTTGGGGGCAAATTCAAGGTGGTCTGCCTTACTACAGGGGCTTGAGGGAGCCCTGGGCCAGCTCGGGTGGGTGTGCAGTCCAAACTTAAAGCATACCTCTGGCTGGAGAACACCAACTCACTGACAAGACAAAAAGTACTAAACTTGCATGCGTCGGTGTTTCTAGGTAGGGGCAGCGGGTGAAGGGAAGTAACGTGGGGGTCAGAGTCCCAGAGCCTTGCAAATCCCAGCTTTGTCATTCCCTAACTTGTGCCATGCTGGCAAATCAAACACCTAGCAGCCTGGGTCCTGGCTTCCTCACTGTAAATGACAAGCAAAGTAACGGACTTCCAGCCTTGCTGCAAAATTTGAAAAAACAAACAAACAAACCGAACACAGGCAGGGGTGCCTGGGTGGCTCAGTCAGTTAAGTATCTGCCTTTGGCTCAGGTTGTGATCACGGAGTCCTGGGATCAAGACCCAAGTCAGGCTCCCTGCTCAGTGGGGAGTCTGCTTCTCCCTCTGCCCCTCCCCTCACTCATGTTCTCTGTCTTTCAAATGAATAAATCTTAAAAAAATAAAAAAAACCAACACAGGTAAGCATCTGGCACAGTGACTAGCCAGTCAGAAATACTCAAAAGCATGAGTTGCCAAGTTGTCTCAACTATCTTTTTAAGTTAATTGTCTAAGAATTATGTCTCCAAGTTGTCATGTACTATCCCTTAGAACAGATCTGACTGGCAGCAACCTGCTTCCATGTCATTTCCATGGAGACCCCCCACCCACAGAGCCCTGCTGTGAGCAGGAGGACGGGGAGGGCCTGGCCACAGTTGCCTACTCACACAGAGGATCCCTGAGTCCTCAGCCCCACCCGTCCCCCACCGACAGGGAGCATCTGTGCTCCCCAGAAGCCACTGCCCAGCACATGAGTGAGGCTATGAGCACCACACAGGTGGCTCCCCCACAGTCACCCTCGGGAATGATGCTGCAGGCACAGCCCCTCCTGCCAGATAAGGCAAAGGGGCCCACCACCCTCCAGAGGGTACAAAGGCAGGGAGCGCACTTCACCTCAGACCGGAGTACCACGTTCTCCTCTTCGAGGTCCTTGAGCTTCTTCTGAAGAGAATCCAGATGAAAGTAATTCTGCACTGAGGACGATGACTCATTCCTCTTCAGTCTGGGGGAGAGAGTACAATCTCGTTCTAGGGAGAGACATTACCTCCCTGACTCCAGCAAACCCAGGGAAGCACAAAGGGCCTTTGTAGGGAGGGACCATGAAACCCGCAGGTGCAAAAGGGGCCCCCAGGAGAGCAGGGGCAGCACACAGCCTCACCACCACTCAGGATCTGAAGTCACCACATGGCCTCACAATTCAGCAGAAGCAACTACTTGAATACACACACTTCCAGAGGCCTAGAAATTTATTTAATATTTGCACTGCCATCCTATGTGCCCAGAACAGTTTTCAGTACTCTACAGGGATTAAGGCAATTAATGCTCATAATCCTATGAACAAAGCACTAGCAGTAGTCCCATTTTACAAATAAGCAAACAAGCACAGAGTGGTTAAGTAATGTAGTCAAGAGAACACAGCTAGGAAACCGCAGAGCAACAGTCTGAACTCAGGCCACTGGGCTCTCGAGTTCATGCTCCTAAAGTGAAGCTCCACTGACTCTCAGAGAAGTCCCCCACACCTTCTGTTCCAAGGGTCCACCATGGCACCTCTGGCTCCAGAACCCAATATGACCCTCTCACTGCAGGGCCCACCCTGCGCCCAGTGACCAGGCCGGAGCAACCAAAATTGACGAACAACCCTGTCCTCCCATGTCCTGCTACAACAGTACAATTAATTTGAGGCCCGTGGACTTGCTGGGTCTGGGGAAGGCTGGGAGCAGTGGACCTACTGCTGGTGATGTAGCCCTGCCTAGGTAACTCCAAGGACATGGATGACAGCCAGCTGCCTGTGTCCTGGCCCCAGTGACATGGCCCTCTGGAGACTTACGGGGTGGAGCACACGGACTCAGGCTCGCTCTCCTCTGCGGCGCTGGTGTAGAACTGGAGCAGCTCATCCTTCATGGACAGCTCGTGCCGGAGCTGAGATACCTGTACAGACACAGCAGGGGGCCCCTCCATCATGCTCAAGCATGTGCTGCTGGGTGACAATGTTTGTTGAATTCCTCACCAAAAATAAAGCCATGTAATTGATTTTTGTGCTTTTCAAGGATAAGAGGCTACATTTGATCACATTTAAGAAAAACACAGTCAACTATGTTCTGATAGAAAATCCTCTGCCTAAATTTATGGTTTTTACTTGGGTTCAGAGAGGAGGTGAGAGGAGACTAGAAGGCTCTAGAATGATGTTGGGTGGGGAGGAGGGAAAGACAATATAGCATATGGGCTTTGCAAGTAGCCAGATGACCAGCTGGGCAAATGGCCGGAGAAAAAGATCCTGTTATCAAATGAAAGAAGAGGCCATTCACTTCTGCTGAAACCAAATGCCACCCTGGACCGGGCCCCTGGCAATGCCAGCTTTGGGTGGGCAGCTACAAGCAGCTCATCCACCCTTGCTGGCACACTCGGCACACTCACAGCCTCACCCTGTGACTGCTACACCCTCACAGGGCTCTGAGCCAAGCCTGGCCAGACTCTGCTCTGTACTCAGTGATCACAAGATAGCAATTTCAGACATAGGGAGAAAGGACGCAGTCATCAGGAAGTGGCCAGACTGATACTGCTAGGTCAGTTTTTGCAAACTGCCTTATTTATGCTTAACATCTTAAGCAAACAAACCTATGCCATAAAATTTTTCACTTCCCTTTCACCACTCACAACTGATGAACAAAGAACTAGTGCTGTGAGCGAGAATTACAATTTAATTCTTTGCCTCTAATTTGATTTGGGGTCTATGGTGTATTCCAGCTTTCCTACACAACACAGTATTTATGACTTCCACAGAGAAGAAAATTTTATCTGCACAAAAGCTTTAGTTTCAACATCTAGACTGACAGTTTAATGATGTGTGTCATTATGTGCTCAAGGGGAACATATTACAGTTTCTAATTTCAAAGCTTTTCCAAGAAAAAAGAGGCATTTCCACTTCCAAAGATTTGGGTGCTGTTTGTAGGAGGTGAGGAAGCCCCACACAAGGGCAATAATGTAGAGGAAAAGCATGTGACAGACAACGGGTGACCGTTTACTGGTTCCCAGGTGGCATGTTTCTCTGCTCAGAAAACTAGGTTGACCTGGCACGCTCTAATGCCTGAGAGAAGGGGAAGTCAGGTCATGATGCTGGGGACAAGGGAAACAGGGGTTGACTTCTCCAAAACTCAACCATATTCTACTGTATCATCTTTCAAAGGAAGCCCAGGATTAAAACTTTTCTTATACATTGGCAACCCTGTTTCATCAATATTAAAACCATTATTAAACCCAGACACGATGGCTGGGAACAGCTTTAAGGGGGAAAAGTCTGAATATATCTAAGAGACAAGAGTAAGGGTATCCCCTCCCACTTAGAAAGTTTCTGGTAGAAAATAAGGGAGAAGAAACCAGGAGAAGAAGAAAGTCAAGTGAAGATCCTCACAGCTAAAATTTGCAGTTACAAGAATAGGATGATGGAAAAAAAAAGCTACAAAGGAGGGCCTGGCTCTAACTGCTAAGCCTTGTTTCAGCGACCCCTCCATCTCCACAGAGCCTTCCTCATCCTGCCCATAACCACAACCTTCCAGAAAGTCAGTGTTGCTCCTCTGAAACCTTAGCCCCTTAAGATAAGACCTAAGCATTCAGACTCCACCCCCTGATCACCGGTGCCCTTCAGCCAAGATCTGTATCATGAAAATAACAGGTCTCCTGTCAGGACAACGGTAGCCTATTTTTTTGTTTTGTTTTACAAACATAAAATTATATATTGGAATGAAGAATGTGCAGCTGCTGCCCTACTCTGCAGCACAGGCTGGCCTCCTCCTGACAGGGCTCCCCTCTGGCCTGCCTGTGCCCACCTGCCCCAGGAACACCTGCTCACTGCCATCTTAGCCTGCGTATGCTCCTTCCACATGCTCAGTCTCTCCCAGTCTCTGTGAGGCTCTGGACTCTGGGGGGATGGGGACTGGGGCTGGTCCAGGGCTGGTAGGACTGGACACTCATGGCCTCATGAGCAGGTGAAGGCTGTTCCTACCCCAGCTGGTGCTGTCTACACTGCTGGAAAGAGGGTCATGGACAGAAGAAGCAGCCGTCCCGGAAGAGCAGCTCTGGGGGCTGAGCCCAAGCCCACCTGGCTGTGGCCACTGCCACCAGCTCCTCACCTCCTCCCTGATGTGTTCCACTTGCTCCTCCAGCAGCTCGTTCCTCTCAGTTAGGGTCTTGTTCTTCTTCAACAACGACTGGCCAATCCGAGCAGCCAGTTCTAAATCCCGCTCTTTCTATGAAAGGCAAAAGGGAGAATAGACATTCAAAACACCTGTATTTCCTGAAGGAGCCAAGAGTGCTCAGTGTCAACTGAGGAAAACAGGGCATTTAGAAATAACAAAGGTATTAACAATTCACCATCCATGCACCCACCTTTGATACCTGTTCAGAGAAGGGGAATGCTCTGCCCACGTAATGTAGAGCTACGCAGACCTCAGGCAATGGGAGGCAACCTTTAAACCCAATGAAAACAAGTCTCTGTTCCTATGGGAGAAACATGCTTTCCAAAGCATTTCTCTGTGGTTGCTTTTGGCATCTGTGAAATCACTTGATAATCTGTCCACCTGAGCACTGGGCTACTGTATTGCCAGGGCCTGGCACGTGGAAATACTCAGTTAACTGCTTGCTGGTTGAATGAGCGAGCACAGAAATTTCACAATGCTTTTGCAATAGAGCCAAGAGCTGACGCAGGGAGGCAGGCTTCTTAGAACATATGAAGCAGGAATTTACTGAGCTCCCTATATTTACTTCATATGAAACAAAACGTAAAGTTACTCTGAAATACAAGAGCATGTTTCTTTTACTCAATGGAGGCTATTTGGGTTTATTTTTATCATTATTATTTTAAGATTTATTTGGTAGAAAAAGAGCATCAGTGGGAGGATCCAAGGGAGAGAGAGAGAGAGAGAATCTGAAGCAGACATCCACTGAGCATGGAGCCCAACAGGGGGCTCGATTCTAATGACCTGAGCTGAAACCAAGAGTTGGATGCTCAACCGGCTGAGCCACGCAGGTGCCCCTACTGAGATTTACTTTAAAAAAATACTTTCAAGTGGTGCCTGGCTAGCTCAGTGGGAGGAACGTGCAACTTTTGATCGTAGGGTCATGGGGTTGAGCCCTATGTGTGGGTAGAGATTACTAAAAATAATAACAAACTTAAAAAAAATTTTTTAAATACTTTCAAACTGGAGATAATGCATAAAATTGCCCTACTTCAGAGACAAAGACTGTGTTAAAAACAGAAGTTTCTGTTAGTTCAGCTGATGACATCACTTATACATAGCAGAGTGATACACAAAGGAAGATCATTAGTGGCATATGAAAGGTACAGCTGCTGGGGCGCCTGAGTGGTTGTCAGTTGGGCAACCAAATCCTGATTTTGGCTGAGGTCATGATCTCAGGGCCATGACGTTGGGCTCCATGCTTAGCAGGGAGACTGCTTGAGATTCTCTCCCTCTCCCTCTGCCACTCCCCCTCTGCTTGTGTGTATCTAAAATAAATACACAAATCTTTTTAAAAAATAAATAAATAGGGATGCCTGGGTGGCTCAGCGGTTGAGCAACTGCCTTCGGCTCAGGGCATGATCCCAGGGTCCTGGGATCAAGTCCCACATCAGACTCCCCACAGGGAGCCTGCTTCTCCCTCTGGCTATGTCTCTTCCTCTATGTCTCTTGTGAATAAATAAGTAAAATATTTTTTAAAAATAAATATAAATAAATAAATAAAGGTACAATTGCCTCTATGAGAGGAAAGATGTTCCTTGACAGTGCAGACAGCAGGACAGATGCCATCACCAAATGTAGACTCACCCATGCCTGAGAGACTGTTTGCCACTGTGGTTAGATTCAACTTGCTCCCTTGTAGGGATTTAGCAAGGGGAGAACTCTGGAAAACTAAATCATTTGAGAAGCTTCTGCTAATTATTCTGTCCAGCTGGTGTAAAAAGCAGGCAAATGGGAACATGTAGTTTAGAGCAGGAAAAAGGCTGGGGAGGAGTCTTAGCTTCAGACCAGCTACTAACTAACAACAGGGCCTTGGGCCAATGGCTTCCACTTAACAAGGATTAGGTACACACACTCCAGGTTAGCTTTTTCCAAACACAGGGTATAAACCATCAGTAGGTTGAGAATCATTTTTGTAAAGGCAACTGATATTTTGTTTCAAATGAAATTCAACAGCACTAAATCGAAATACCGACGCGCATTCTACAAAATAAGGGCATCAGTTCACATTTATGCTCTGGCTCATCATATATTTATTTGAGTTCTGAGTCACAACCTGAGATGCGTTTCTTACAGTGGGTATCACTCAAAGGTTTATCTGCTCCAGGCAAACCCTTCAACTCCAGACCTGTGAGATCAGGGTCTGACTGAATATCCCTGGGACCCAGTTGTCTCATCTGTTAGATGGAGACGGGTAGTGGGGCAGACTGACTGGGCTATCCTTGAAAAAATCTTCTAGCATTATGATTCAGAATTGTATGAGATTTTTTTTAAATGGCAGTTTTTATTTCTAACTTCTTATATATTCACCAAATGATTCCGTGCACTAGCAGCACATCTTCCCTTGCTTATCCAAGAGTTTCACTGACATATGAGCTGAGCAGTGGAGGTCTAAGTACAGCCTGAGAAGACTCTGGATTTCAGGAATCTGGCACTCTGTCCCACGCGTGGGATAATGGTCACTTTCCTCAGTTTCCCACAATTCCGAAACCTGTCATTTCTCCCACTGCTGCCCCAGAAGCCAGCCAGGTGTCACAGCATGGAAGCCACAAATACTTCCAACTTATTCCCATAATGTGTGCCTCCTCGTATGCCTGCCAAGGAATAAAGGGGAGCAGTGACTGCCCAGTGAACTGAGATGCTCATCTCTGTGTACTCATCCCTCCTGGTTAGTGTCTTCCAAGGAGGGTTTTCATTCAGCTCAGTGGCCCTTTATCACTTCTGAGACTCAACATGTGTGCTTATTTGGTACGCGGAGGAAAGGACCCAAAGGAATTGTGGGAGGAAACCTCTCTCCAGGCCGACTTAAAATTAGCATCTTGTTCAAATAGTTTCGGCTGGCTAACACTCAATTAAAACTGCAATACCAGTGTCCATTTCTCTTTGGAAGTGGTCTCCACAAACCTAACTCAAGTCAATGAAATCTCTCTACCAGAACAAATTCTCAGGTTGAATACCCAGCAAGTGCTTAATGTCATAGACTTCACTGTTCTCCACTGCCATCATGCATCCATCATGACATGCATCATATTAAGTTCCAACAAGCACAGACATTCTGTATGCCTTAGCTACATTCTGTGCACAGACTCCACGGCAAACAACCAAGCAAAAATTATAATTATGAAAGCCTGCTGGGTGAGGCCAGCTGGAGCACCCGAAGGATGGTGAAGACTTCCCATAGCACATAGAGGCCAGAACCCAAGAGCAATGGGCAGGGGGAGAAAAACCAATGGGCTGTGCACTCAGTGAAGCCCCTCACCTTCCCCATGATACCCCAAACCTTACACCTGGGGGCTCCTCAACCTCCCCACCCCATGGTGGGGCAGCTCTCACCTCATCTACACCAAAAAATCTCATCTTTATAGTAATATAAATAAAAACTCTCTACTGGGGGTGGGGAGCAAGAACTTCTAGTAAAAATATTTATGGATGAAATGAAAAAAATTAAACAAGTTACATGGTGTCTAAAAGTTATTGAAGAGGGGGCATTTGGCTGGCTCAGTCAGTAGAGCATGTGACTCTTGATCTCAGGGTTGTGGGTTCGAATGGCTTGTGG
This sequence comes from Vulpes vulpes, assembly GCF_048418805.1. NCBI lineage: Eukaryota > Metazoa > Chordata > Mammalia > Carnivora > Canidae > Vulpes > Vulpes vulpes. The sequence continues at coordinate 62,033,954 of NC_132790.1, read as the reverse complement.
GTGTGGAGATTACTTAAAAGTCATCTAAAAATAGTTCAGCTACAAGTTACAATAACTAAAAACTTATTGTAGTGGCTCTGGTTTTTCTTTACTAAGAGTACAGACAGGTTGGTTTTCTCCTGGAGGATTACAGGAATGAAAACATTCCCAATTGCTACAACCAGCCAACATATGAAAAGTGTTTACTACTAAAAACAGGAAAACAGCTAGGAAATGACCCCAGGGTTGAACTACAGTGGGAATGAGAGATCACAAATAATTTAGGCCCTTGGAAATGAACTATTAAAAGAGCTGGTTCCCTCATTCCTCGGGGAAATGTGGCCAGGTGCATGGAGCTCGTTCCAGTTGCTCGCTCCCTCTTCCTGTGTTCTCTTTTGCCAGTGGCACTTGTGCTGTCTGACACAGCCCTGGAGATGCAGAGCAGCAAGCCTCCCACTTCATGGCTGACTCATCTCATTCACCAATCTCAGGATAAAAAGCATGACTAAGGGGCCCTCGGAACAACCCTCTCCAAACTGGGGCGTGGGATGGGTGAGGCAAGCTCTGCCCAAAGGTAAATCCAAAGGCAGGAAGCCAAGGCAAGCTGCAGCATCGGCTTCCCCTGAAAGGCAGAAGCAAAAAGTTCCCCGCTGGCCCCGGGCTTTGGCATCCTGTGCACATCTCCCCAGCGCCCAGTCTGCGTGTGGCAGGCCTAGGAACCAAAGCCAAGCCAAGCAAAACAGAGCACGTACAATGTCACGTGACCGAAGCAGTTAAACTTTAACCGGGAATCCGCCTAGTTCCTAAGAAAGGCAGTGACTCAGAGGTGGTCCTTATCAGGACAAGAAGAATGGCATTATAGATAAAACACAGATACACACAGACTACAGCCAAGGTGAGCTGCTAAAAATAAAGAGAACAAAGAAGGCACAACAAAACCACCTGAAGAAAGTGTCCCACAAATATTCTTTCCAACAGCTCAGTTTTTTAAAAAAGATGATTGCATGCTTTCTGCGGCATGACACTTGCTTGGGAGATTGCGGGGGGGGGAGGGGGGGGGGCGTGAGGGGAGGACTACAGACACCTAGTATCTGCAGGAAGGGCTACAATCCCAAGATCCTTTGGGAGCAATCCTCGGACTCCCAAGCAGAGACAGGTCTTGGCCTGTGGAGGGATCACCAGGCCCTGCCAGTTCCACCCCAGCAGAAGCCAAGAACTGGGGGCAGTGGAGGCAGCATCTCATAAAAAAAATATTATCTGGTTTGTGCTTTTAAAGTAAAAATGTCCCTCCGACAACCAACAGGCCATACTCTCCAAAACTAAATAAAAAGAGCAGCCCAGGTGGCTCACCGGTTTAGTGCCACCTTCAGCCCAGGACATGATCCTGGAGTCCCCGGATTGAGACCCATGTCAGGCTCCCTGCATGGAGCCTGCTTCTCCCTCTGCCTGTCTCTCTGCCTCTCTCTCTCTCATGAATAAATAGATTTTTAAAAGGTTTTTTTTTTTTTCTTTAACAACAACAAAAAAAAACCTAAATAGGGGAGTGCATTGCCAAATGCAAGTGTCATACGCATCAGTTACCAGCCTGGGTGGAAAGCAGCTGTGCAGCCATGAAGGCATCTTCTGTCCTCTGGTTCAGGTCCCTTCGTTGAGAATGGGACAAGCAGTGGCACTTCTGGCTAAGAGCTACCACAGAACCGATGAGATGACACAGGGACAACAAATGGCTTTCAGTAATCTACCCTCAATAACAGGCATGACAACAGCTGCAGACATTTATGAAAGGCCTGTCGTTTCCAAGGTAAGAAGAGAAAAGAAACCACCCAGATGGTCCTTGCCTTGGAAAAGCTTCTAGGTAATCCAGCTGTGTGAACAAGACAAAGGGAACTGCAGGATGACTCCTGTGCTGGGGGTACAGACCCCCGTGATGGTCAGCTTCGAAGGTCCCCATGAGCCCAACAGCACAGAGCTCAAGGCCAGGGAAAGACGGGGCAGGTCCCTGGCGACAAGCTAGAGAGGTTTCAGAACATGATCAGTGTGTGCCTTTGGACACCACAGTGAGGACTTCTACGTGTCTTTAAGTGTGTGTATGGGGGGGTGGGGCAAAGTGGTCACCACAGGCTTGGGTTGGGGGGCAGCTGTAGAGAGAAAGAGAAACCTGACAGCTGAGGCTCTGGGGACCAGAGGAGTGGAATGACCTTGGAATGAAAAGAATGGTCCAGATGTAGCCCTCTCAGAAGACCTAACAGACTAACAGTGTGGGGTGAGGAGTGGATGCTGGAAATACTAGGGAAGTACTAGAGGATGTGGACAGCCTGGCACTGTTGGGGGAAAGGACACAGTGGGAAGGGGTCTGTGAAGAACCATTTTCAAAAGTCAGTGGTGTCAGGGGCACCTGGGTGGCTCAGCGGTTGAGTGTCTGCCTTTGGCTCAGGCCAATTCTGGGGTCCTGGGATCAAGTTCCGCATCAGACCCCCAGTAGGGAGCCTGCTTCTCTCTCTGCCTATGTCTCTACCTCTCTCTGTGTCTCTCATGAATAAATAAGTAAAATTTTGGGGAAAAAAAAAAAAAAAGAAAAGTCAGTGGTGCCAACCAAGCTAGCCTCCCAAGTACCTAATACCAGCCCATATGGCAGCAACGAGAGTACCACCAGAAGGCCTGTGTCCTAAAATGCCTCACAATGGCCCTGTCACACAGCCCAAAACCTAACATCACTTATTTGGGGTTGAGTTGTTGGTACTGCCACGACATGCAGGTGGCCAGGCAGTCTCAGCTCTTGCCCACATTCTACCTGGCTATAGGGGAAGGAGAGGAGCAGACTGCTGGGGGCAGGTGAGCCCTGAGGAACTCAGGGGAGAATCCAGAGAGTCCAGCCCTCAGAATATAAGAATACTGGATATGAAGATGGGAAAAACAGAGGGAAAGAGAGACATAAAATATGGGATACATAGATGTCTCCCGAAACTCCAGGTCCCACCACTCCTGTTCCGTCCTGTGTTTCAACCTTGTCCTGCCACTGGCTGAAAATGACAACACTGATTTCTGTGTCTTGCACATTATTCTACTCTTGTTCTGGAGATGAGCTAGTGACTGGTGACATGATCCAAAGTCAATCTTGGTTCCAGAGCAGAAACAAGGGTCTAAGTAAGTACCGGTGCCATCAAGGACTGACAACGTTTAGAGATGGGCACTTACTCAATATATACCTAGAAGAACCTGCTGTGTTCTGGCGAGTTCTAGGCATGGGGGTGCACACATGGTGCTCATCTGTCTGTAGAGGTGTGCACAGGACCAGGATTCCCAACTGTCAACAGAATGCTAAGAAGAAACCAAGAAAACCAAAGTCTTTGAAATACTAGCAGCTCATCCAATCCTAAGCAAGTTTTCTCATTTCTTTTCCCCATGGTGATTTTGATTATTTCTATGCTGCATAATCTCTCCTTAACCTCATGTAAGTTAAAAAAAATTACAAAGATAGACTAATGATGTATTTTTCTGACACTTACAGATATCCTTAAGATACAGTGTTAAACGTAAGGAAAAATCTCACACTGGGTTTTCTAGCAAATATTCCTATTTTGTGTCATTAAAACATTCCTTTTAAAATCTAACATACCTTGGACAAAGTTACAGCTACAAAGACCTGTAGAGCTACCAGTTCAAAAAGTAAAGCCGTGGTACCATACCCTGGGAGGGCCCCGTTTTGGGGATTTTTCACGGAGAAGACAATAATGTATGCTTTAATCAACAGAAGTTATAACCAGTCAATCATAAATGGCTCTCTGCCTCCCCGGAAACACTTACCTCCTCAAGAAGCCGAGTGACAGCATCTATGTCATTATATGTCTTAGTCATCTGGCCAACTCTTTCAGCACATAAAACTGCAAGAAAAAAAAAAAAAGTGGTGATGAACTCCTGATGTCACAAACCAGCCAAGCAAATGACCCCCCCTAAAAAAGCGGCCCTCATGTCGTGCCTGCATGTTGAGCACAAAGGGTCGCTGGTTCTGCCAGGTTCAACCCACATGAGCTGAGCAGCACTGGATTTCGTTTCCAAGTTTCAGGGAAGAGCCTCAGGGGGGCTCCAGGGCTGGGGTAACTCTGGATCCTGCAAAGTTCTGACTCTGTGTGTGTGTATGTGCATGCACTTGTGTGCACACTTAGAGGTGGCGCTGAGGACAAGGCACTGGAGAAGGGGTTCTGGCCTCATATAAACTCAGCAAACTGAAATGGGTCGGCCTCAGGGCCCCCACTGTGTGAATGTTTAGAATCACAGGGTCTCTTGCTAACCACAGAGACCCAACCACATGGACAGAGTGGGGTCCTTCAGAAAGCAGCTATTGGTATAGTTAGCAAATAGCAATCCCAGCTGATCATTTCATAATGGCGCAGCCCCTCCCCTCCCCAGGCAAATGGCCTAAATTCTAAGGCTAAGCAACCAGTTTCTCTACCATGAAATCTAGGGTCGTAGATTCTTTTTAATCAACACCAAAAAGACCGATACCATTCCTGCCATACACAAACACGCGTGTGTGCACACGGAGTGATATTTCACCACATATATAATTTCTTGTGGTCGTAAGAGGCTACATGCAGGCCACTTTAGGACATGTGGGGCCTCTGTTCTCCTGTTGGAGAAAAAGGTTGTGCGATGAAGGAACACTTTAGTCCTAGGCTAAAAAAATAGCAGGGTGGTTTTATTTTAAATCAATGAAAGGAATCGATTTGCAATTCCACAAACACCAAGAAAGTAGCATAGGTTTTATTCTGTAGAGGAAGGAATGAATGTAAATGGGTTTAGGACTCAGGCAGTAAACATTTTTAGACTTGCCACTTTTGCAATAAGTAACATCTAAGTAACTCTTTATAACTAAGACTCTACAAAATAATTCCTTAAGAGGTGAAGACATGCTTCAGCTTTGACAATGACCCACATTCAGTAACAGCCCAAGCAAGGCAGTTGAGAATTAAGTGTATTACTAAGCTAGAAACGAACTAGGGGTGGTGGAAGGGGAGGAGGGCGGGGGGTGGGGATGAACGGGTGACGGGCACTGAGGGGGGCACTTGACGGGATGAGCACTGGGTGTTATTCTGTATGTTGGTAAATTGAACACCAATAAAAAATTAATTTATTAAAAAAATAAAATAAAATGAGATCTAAAAAAAAAAAAAAAAAAAAAAAAAAAAAAAACTAAGCTAACCTCCATAGCCTTGCTAATGGCAAGCTGTAACTGGAATCCGATAGGTCTCTAAATATTTTATTAAATGCAAGTACAGATCATCCTAGTGAATGAGCTCAGAGAAATCCGATCCATTGGAATGATTTTCTAGCTTAAGGAGACCTGAAATCTGGTTCCAAATCTGAAACCCCCTTCCAGCTCTCTCCTGAACTCAACAGTTCTCTGGGAGCTGGGAGAAAACGCACTGCCTCAAGCACTTTCGTTCCCTCAACCTCCAGTGGGGCTGACTTCAGGAAAAGCAAGAGTTGGTTTAAACCAGAATTTAATTGGATGGAGGTGGAGTCCAGCTCAAATTGCTGTAAATTGTTCATCAGCTCGGGGTCATGAGAAATCCTTAAGGGAGGATTCCTGCACCCCTGCAGGAGTTAGTTTTCATGCTGGACAACTGTGCTCCAGCAGTATTGTAGGAAAAGATGCAGAAGGGCCCCCAGCCTGCCTGCTGGCCCCACAGGCAACCATCAGCAGGCCTGGCTCATTAACCAGAAACAGACCCCAGCAGTAACAAAAGGCCTCTGTGCTGAAACCGGTGTTGTGACTAGGGGGCCTGCTTACTGCCCACCTCTTACCCCCTAACTTAGAGAACAGAGTCCTCTGCTGTTGTAGAGAAAAAGAAAACCCAGCTCGACTTTAATTAATCTGGCTCCACATCACTGTAACATAATAAAGAGAGCAGGATTCAGAGCTGCTTTTTCCTCCAGGATTGTAGTCATCAGAAATCATAATCACACTTTTTTAAGCTAATTTTTAAAATTAATCATGTATCGATAATCACAAGCAGATATAAGAAGTAATACAGAGATCCCTTACACCCTTCACCCAGTTCCCGTGGTGGTAACATTTTGTAAAATTATATCACAACCAGGGCACTAATATTGATACAGTCCATGAATCTGACTCAGATCTTCTCTGATTAACTCCTGCTCATCTGAGTGTGCATGTGTGTACCCGCTGTGACTAGTAAGTAAGCTCTAACAATCCTATTACCTATGCATGTAGGTTTGTATATCCACCGCCACAAAGATCCCTCATGCTTCCTTTTAAGAAGCTTTAACATGCTTTAACCATTGATCCAATAAGATGTACCCTTGGACCAGTGGTTTGTTTTCTAGCATTAACCAGTCAGACACATATTATTGCCGTGCGTGCAGTGACAGGAGGGCAGGTGTAACCTTTCATGTTCAGTTAGGGCTGCAGATTGTGAGGTAGAGACCTTCCAAAAATCCCCAGGCCTTTGAGAGATCCCAGCTTCAGAAGTCAGAGTCACAGATGAAAAACCATGGTTGACCTTGAGTATGTGCAGTTATTCCAGTTATATTTTTTAAAAAATACATATAATCTCAATGGGGACGAGAGGGACTGATTTATAGTAAATACACAGTGGAAAAAAATCAGGATAGCCATAAAAATATTGACATTTCGATGGCATTATAAATTTTAACTTTTTTTGTAGTGACCATGCATACTGATGGGGAAAAATTACTTAATATATTTTTCAGAAAATATACAGTTGACTATAATATAAGGTCCTGGAATCCTCCCTGATGCAACTTTTTAGAGAAATCAGTAACAGAAGCAGCAGACCTTTACTGAGCACATTTCCTGTGGCCATGTTCAATAGCCCTCTATTCGGATTATCGATAAATACGACAGGATAGGAACTTAAACTAACCCCATTTTACAAATGGGAACCTGAGGCCCAGAGAAGTTAAGTAACTCCTCTGGTGTCATACAGCTAGCAAATGGCAAATGTCAACATAAGGAGAGGATCCCAGCAGGGCTGCAGTTAACATTTATAGAGTACCTGCTATGTCTGGGGATTTTATGTGTTTTTTCCTGAATCCTCACAGCAACCCTACAGGGTAGGTGCTGTCACGATGATCATTCCACAGATGAGAAAACAGATGTTAAAGGACCCGATCAAGATCACAGCCAATGAGTCTGCATGGCAAGGACTGCACTTAGGTCAGTCTGGCTTGCATCTTAAACTAGGGAGCCACAGAGGATACAAGGGTGAAGCTGAGGCCAGCACACATCGACGGCATTCAAGAAGCATAAACAGAACAAGAAACATCTGTGGTGTAAGGGAGAGATCCCTGGCACTGGGGCTCTGAGGCTTAGGTTTCCATAGGGGACTCTACCAAGGTCATGAGGCCCCAGACAAGACCTGCCATGTGTGTCTTGGGTTTCTCTTCCAAGAAATGAGAGGGCAGGGGTGAGAACAATGAGGTGGGAAAGTAACCAACAATGCCCTTAAACAGTAAGATAAGTACAGGCTGTACCTTCCAAGCACCGACTTTCTAGATACTCAATCTACAATAAACCATGGTCTTGTTTCTCTCTCCATGGGAACAACATTCCAAATGGAGGTTCCAATTCAGACCAAGGGGGTGCTAACAAATCAACCCACTTCCACTCAGAGGATGTTCAAAAAACAAAACAAAACAAAGCCACAGTAGCAGATCTCTGGGTGGCTCAGTGGTTTAGCATTGCCTTCAGCCCAGGGCGTGATCCTGGAGATCAGGGATGGAGTCCCAGGTCGGGCTCCCTGCATGGAGCCTGCTTCTCCCTCTGCCTGTGTCTCTGCCCCTCTCCGTGTGTGTGTGTCTCTCTCATGAATAAATAAATAAAATCTTTAAAAGAAAAAAAAAAGCCACAGTAAAAGAACAGCTGTAAACCTCTATAGTAACATGAGAAAACTAGGGTCTAAGACTCTAGAAAGAGAAGTATAACCTACACAGGCAAAGCAGATATACCGTACACACAGCACAGTTCTTGCAGTATCACACTAAAGTGTATCCCATGTGCAGCAGGCTCTGTGCTGACCAGGAGAGAAGACCTATGCCTTCTGAGGGCACCCAGAAAACACACAGCCCATGTGCCCCATCAGGGCAACCTTGGGCAGGGGCCCAGCATGTGTGAGGTCTGGCAAGTCCCTTTAAGGAGTCTGGACTTTCACAATGGGACAGCAAAAGCCACTGGAGGGTTCTCAAAGAGGGAGTGTTCTGGCTACAGTACAGAGAAATGGGGTAGGGATTGGGGGGGTGGGGTTGTGGTCAAGGCTGTTGATTAATTCAAAGAAATCCTAAGTGGCTATGAAAATGGAGAGGAGTGGTTTCTTGAGAGAGTTAAGAGGATGGTAAATCAGGTAAGATCTGGGCTTCTCACTGGGACAGAGGGTACATGAGCACTCTGTTTCCTAGGTCTACTGCACCACCCCACCCCATCCACTCCCATCCCTGCCCCCAGCAAGACAGGCACATGCACTGGAAGGCCAGAAGCACAATGGGGTTGACCAGTACAAACACTGGCAAAGGGGACAGGGGTTGAGATCCCCATGGAATAATGTGCCATGTTGTGCACAATGCCCTGCAGCAGGAGGCGCCCTGCAGCAGGAACGCCCTCCCAGAAGCTGGAGGTACTAAGTAATGGTTCCAAAGGATCCAACTTGCAATGAGAAAAGAATCAAGCACTTGAATGGGCAGGTGGAATCATGAAGGCAGATTCAGATGAGTGGCCCTGGGCTGGCTGGGCAGGGGGAGGGAGGCCCGTACTGGGCTGTCAGCTAACTGGCGGAGGGAGGAGGGTGCCGCTCTGGGGTGAGGGGTGCAGGCAAGCCACTTTGGCTGAAAATCAGGAACGCAAGCTTTATGCAAAGTAAACCACCCCCAAAACAATTTTGAGAATAAATGCTGGCAGCCATTTTACAGTTCCTGTTCATAGACAGAAGATGCCAGCCAAGAAATCCCCAATATCTACAGAGAGCAGGCCCTGAATAGAAACCAGTCCCTGCCTAATACAGGGGAGATGATGCCAGGGAAGGAAGCTCAGGGGTGATGACCTGAGGCCCAAGGAAACCCCCACAGGGAAGAAAACAATGGGGTGGGGGGGGCCTCCAGGGTCAGGTCAGACTGGGCATCCAAAGGAGCCCCAGGGCATGAGTGGGAGAAGTGGGCAGGGGCAGTGCAGGCGGTGGAGCAGCCAAAGCAGGAGGTCAGAGGCAGAACGCAGGAAGCCTGGCCAAGGAAGTGGATGGCAAGAAGGTTCCAGCACACAACCCGCTCTCCCTAGGAACTTGTGCCTTCTTATCACATTAACAGGCTTGAAAGGCCCCCTTGACATTTTGGCTTTATCAGACTTCTCTGAGAAAATACGGTTGGCAGCCCTCACTACTCATTTATATACTGGGTTGTGGTGGAAAGATTCTCCTAAAGTTGTATAAACAATTAGCTCTCACCACTTCTTAACCTAATTTTGATATTTCTCCTATGTCAGTTTTACATATTTTTGGAGCAAATAAATATTTTGCACACATACAAGTATGTATGTATACAACCATAAATGCACATTTACATAAAACTAAATTATAAAAATATATACATGTGTGTGTCTATACCTCAGGAGACACAGCTCCCTTATAATAACACGAAGACCAAGTCACCAATATCCATGAATGGAGAGAAGATATTCATAACTGCCCATTATATTTGCATTTTGCATTGTTTGGCTATGTGTTCCAGCCTATTTGTAGGTCATTTCTTTAATTAATTAGAACACTGTTTTTCAACTTTTTTAGAACCTGATTCCAGTCCCTCTCCTTGATAATTTCTCCTCTTACCTTAAAATTTTTTGAAAAGTAAATTTTATTTTCTATAATATTTATAAAAACCATAAACCTATCGAATAACTTCCAAAATGCCCAGTTGAGACAGGAGCTGGCAGTTAGGTGTCAGAGAAGAGAATGGTCCACAAATCAGTGGGTTATCCCTCTCTCACTATGAGCAGGAATAGCAGTTGTCATCCTCAAGGATGCCTGGGTGGCTCAGTGTTGTGCCTTCAGCTCAGGGCATGATCCCGGGGTCCAGGATCGAGTCCCACATTGGGCTCCCTGCATGGAGCCTGCTTCTCCCTCTGCCTGTGTCTCTGCCTCTCTCTGTGTGTCTCTCATGAATAAATAAATAAATAAAATCTAAAAGAAAAAGAAAGAAAAAGCATAACTACATTTGGCCCCCAATCCTCCAGGAAGTAAACCTAATAAGTACTGCCCTGCTCCTGGCAAGGGCTGGAAGGCTCAGAACCTGAAAGCCAAGGCTAAAAAGATCCCCATGAAATCCTAAATGAGTCATGACTAGTGCTAAATTTCCAGGCATTGCAAAACAAACGTCCTTTTTTTAAAGCTTTGTCTACACATTTTTTAATTTAGTTTGTCAATGTTCTGCTTTAAAAACCCTCACCAGCTCTGCCACTGCCAACAAACAGCAACCTCAATTCATACATACATATATATATATATAAAACATATCAGAACCATCCTTACCTGGCTCCTAGCCTGCCACCCATGGCCATTCTCCATCATAGCTCATGCTCACCCCTACGATGCTATTCTTGGTATCTGGCTTGGAGCCACATGTGCCTATTTCCTTCTGCAGAGACCACCTCTCCTGCTCCTCCCTGTGGCCCAGCAGGACAATAGTCCACCATTGTAAAAACTGTGCCTTTCGGAACACCTGGGTGGCTCAGCAGTTGAGTGTCTGCCTTCAGCTCAGGGTGTGATCCCGGGGTCACAGGATTGAGCCCCACATCCACTCCTTGCAGAGAGCTTGCTTCTCCCTCTGCCTGTGTCTCTGCTTCTCTGTGACTCTCATGAATAAATAAATAAAATCTTAAAAACAAAAACTGTGCCTTTCCCAGTCAGCCTTCCCTTGGAGGGCAGCTAGCTCACAGACACCCAGACCTGGCTGATTGGCAAAGCATTTTGATGAAAGCAACATCTTTATTATTTATTTATTTGAGAGAGAGAGAGAGAGAGAGAGAGAGAGAGAGAACATGCAGAGCAAGTGAAAGAGAACATGAGTGCGGGAGGGGCAGAGGAGAAGCAGGCTCCTCGCTGAGCAGGGAGCCCAATGCAGGCCTTGATCCCAGAACCCTGACATCATGACCTGAACCAAAGGCAGACACTTAACCCAACTGAGCCACCCAGGTGCCCTGAGGGCAGGGGGACATCTGTAAATGGCTATTCTTCCCCAGCCATACAGCAGCAACCAACCCCTGCGTACCTAGGCCTGACACCATGCCAGTAGGTTAGACACGTGTCCCCATACTTTATGGCAGGGGACCTCAGGCTCTGAGAAGTTAGATGAATGGCCTAAGGTCACAGACTTTAGAAGTCCCCTAGGCCCCTATGGAAGAGGAAGAAAAAAAAACCCATGTCCACACAAAGCTGCAAAGTATGCAAATGCCTATGGCAGCATTACTCCTGACAGCCAGAATGTGGGAACAACCCAAAGGAACCTCTCCTGGTAAATGGATAAACAAAATGTGGTACGTCTGTGCCTGTCGAGTTATACATCTGTAGAAAGGAATGCAGGTTTGGTACACGCAGCAATGTGGAGAGGCCTGCTTAGAAGCAGCCCAACACAAAAGACCACAAGCTGTAGGATTCCTTCCTGTGCAGTATCCCATAGAAGCAAGTGAGAGAGAAAGCAGATTCGTGGAGTCCTTGGGTTGGGAGTGGGAATGGGACTAGCCATGAACGGGCATGAAGGAGCTCACACGGGTAGGGCGTTCAGACGTTCTACAACTGGACTAGGGTGATGGCTAAACAACTCAGAGAATTTCCTCAAAAGCATTACACTGTTCAAAGTAGCTGAGTTTTACACTATGTAAGTTATATCCCAATATTTTAAGTTACCCAAACAACATGTAGCTACATAAACTGGAACTACACAGACTGTATTCCAAGCACTTCCCCGCTACACAGCAATGTAAAAGCCTTCGTTTGTTATCTTGATCCCCAACCGAGCCTTCCTCAGACCACAACTGTGTAGCCACAGCAATCCCTCACCTCAAAACCAGCACTAATAAAAGGCACATAAATGGACTAGTTCACCCCACAGAGACGTCTGCTTAGATGACTGTCAGTAAAATTAGCTCTCATGATACAATGGTAAAGAAACCAAGAGCCATCTCTCCCCAGTTTTTGAAAAGAGGGACTCTGGACTGTCTTCCCCAGGCATGACACATCCATTCTCTTTCCAAGGTAGAGTCTTCATCCCTGGCATCGCTGTTCTCCTTCAACATCTATCTTCAAAATAATTTAGACTTGGCCCAACAGTGCAAGTGGATTAACTACTAAGACCCATAAGACACATGTTATTTGGGGGGACACCTAGGTGGTTCAGTGGTTGAGCGTCTGCCTTTGGCTCAGGGCATGATCCTAGAGTCCTGGGATCGAGTCCCGCATCAGGCTTCCTGCATGAAGCCTGCTTCTCCCTCTGCCTATGTCTCTGCCTCTCTGTGTCTCTCATGAATAAATAAAAATCTTAAAAAAAAAAAAAAAAGGACACACATTATAACTATTATAACACAAAATATTATATATATATATATATATATATATCACAAAATAACTTATTTTGATGCAGCCCTTGAAGTGGGTATAGGAAGAGGGTGAAGACCCACCCAAAATGGCCCTGGCCACAACCATAACGGACATAATTCTTACAAATGTCCCATGTCCCCTCCCATCTGGGCTATGTAGGTCCCGTGAAGGCAATGCAGTCTTATTTGGGAACCAACACATAACTGATACTCAAAAAACAATAATAATAATAAAAAGGAAGATTCTGTTTTCTCCCAGACCAGTCTTTGGAAAAAAAAAAAGGTTCATGTCTAACTAACACCCCAGAGAGGGGTGAAAACAAGGCCCCAGTGTATATTTTGTCACCCCAAGATAAGCAAATGTCCTAGGGAATCACCTCCCCTTTCCTCCCAGCTTCCTGGGGGGTGGGAGTGCGGCAAGAGAGAGAGAGAAGCCATCTAGAAATGGGCCATATCAAGTCTAGTGTGGCACAAAGAGATAATGAAGTAGGAAACTGCTAAGAAAGAAGCCGTGTTAAAAAGAAAGGCATCAACTCATAAGTAGCAGTGGTCTTAAGCCAGAAAGCAGATGGGCGGACTTCCTTACTGATTTCCAGTTAGGGCTCAACACCTGAAAACTGCCCTTTGTGCCAAAGACTGATGTGGCCACTCACATCCTGGCAATCAGCAGCTACCTCTGAGGACAGAACACAGGCTCTCCTGCAGCCGTGGGTTCAGAAAACCAAAAACCCCAGAGGATTCCATACACTCTTTTCAAATGCCGCCAGCTGCCAGGAATCGGGTAAGGAATCTTGCAGTTGGGTAACAACCTCAGGAGCGTCCAGATGAGGAGAAATTACGAGATCAGGCTTCTTTGGGCACTCCCTTGAGAATGTGGTGCGAATCTGCCACACAGGAAACGATAAGGAAGTGACCACAAAACTTGACTATCTTCGCCAGTGTTTTCCTGGTGGCTGGTGCCAACACCCTGCTGGGCGCAGAGGGGGCATGATCTGCAACCCCACTCCCAGCGGCATGGAGATGTACCCCCTGCCTGCTCTCGCCCTGAGGCAGAGGGTACCGGGACAAACAAGCAGAGCCCTCCTCTGAGAATGCCACACAGCCCAAAAGTGCTTGAGGTCAATTCTGTTTCTGCACTGTTCAAGGCCTCCGTGGCCAGAAGACACAGAGCTCAGACATGTTCTCTGCAGAGGACAGTGAGAGCCAAGCTGCCTCTCGCAGCTGCCTGGTGTGAGCAAGCTGCTTCTCCTGGAAGCCCGGTCACCCTATGAGCACCCACTCTGTGCGTTAAAATGATTAAATGAGATGATGCCAGGAAGGGCCCTGAACTCCATCAGCTTCATGCCTGGGTGTGGTGGAAGGCAGTCCCCCAGGCAGGGTGACATGGGTGGAACTCTGGACAGGACAATCTAGCTGGGCCTCAGTTGCTTGGACTGCAAACGGGAATAGCATTTATTTCAAAGGCTGTTTTGAAGGTTGAAGGGTGACATTACAAAGTGCCTATCACCCTCACAAGGTGACTGGAAGAAAATAAACGTCTCCTGTATTCACAGGTCTCAGAACAATCCAAATATTAAATCCGTCCTTCAGCTGTCAACCAAAAGCACTTCTTTCTTTTTTTTTTTGGTTTGTTTTTTGTTTTTTAAGTTCTTCTTGAAATTTTTTTTAAAGATTTTATTTATTCACGACACATACAGAGAGAGAGGCAGAGACACAGGCAGAGGGAGAAGCAGGCTCCTGCAGGGAGCCTGATGCAGACTCAATCTCAGGACTTCAGGATCACGATCTGAGCCAAAGGCAGACACTCAATCACTGAGCCACCCAGAAGTCCCCAGAAGCACCTCTTTTAGATCAGTTAGCAGGGAAGAAAACCACCAAAACCAGCTCAGAATCCAGGGAACAGTTATGGCCACATCCTGCAAATAATTTCATTATTCAAGAGCACTTCTCTTCCACACACACACTTGCTCCCCCTTAACTCAAGACCCAGGTGGTGTGACGGTGTCGGAGAAAAGCAAGGTCCTGCCCAGCAAGTGGCTTGCTCTGGGACACAGGACTGGCCACAGAAACCAAACCTTCCAAAGCAACCTCTATCTTGTGATCTATGCCCCAGATTTCCTTCAGGCTAGAAGCCCGTCCCATGAATTTGATTTTACAAAGAAAACTGAGCATGTTGGCAATAAACTGTTTTTTTTTTTTTTAGCCTACTGTCTTGAAATTATTGACAATTCATCCCTATAAGAGAGCTAAACTTTTTTTTTTTTTTTTTTTTTTTTTAGGAATTATGTATTTATTTTAGAGAAACAGCGCATGTGCAGTGGGAAGGGGGAAAGGGAGAGAGTCCCAAGCGGACTCCACACTAAATACTGAGCCTGATGCAGGGCTCAATCTCAGGACTCTGAGATCATGACCTGAGCTGAAAACAAGAGTCAGTTGCTTAACTGACTGAGCCTCCTAGGCACCCCACGACAGCTAAACATTTTACTAGAGAAAGGAAGTAGGTAGTAGGGTGGGAAAAAAAACCAAAAGAGAGGAGAATGTAATCCTAAGATGGCAAATACAGAGCAGTGCCCACTTGAATATGATCATAAAGTAGGGACATTGTGTTAGGGGATGTCAACAAAAAGAAGTCACCTCCAGTTGACCTGTGAACTGGACTCAGGTATTTGGAGGCTCCCCTTCCCTGTCCTTGGAATGTGAGTTCAGCTTGCCTTTCCTGCTCCCAGAGGCAGCTCCAGGGACTCGGCCTTGAGAAGATAATGTGGTGTTGAGAACACCTGCATGGTATGCGTGACTGAACCCAGTTAAAGCCTCTATATCAACTTCTAAGGTTTGGCAGGTGGGTGCCAGATCCACTCTCTTGTTACCACCCAAGATAAGCCTTGTATGAAAGTTCTCTTTGCTTATTAAACATGTCACCTACCAATCTGGAGTGGCCTGCCCTCTTCATCAAGAAGAGGAGTATGGGGGCGGGTTTCAGATTACACCAGGAACCTCCACAGGGAGTTGCAAACCAACACCCATGGTTATCTACGAGATGTGGACCAGCACAGGACAATGTACATTGGAATCAGCTGGAGGGTGTGTTAAGACCCAGTCTGCTAGGCTCCACCGCAGGGTGTCTGGCTCAGCAGGTCTGAGGACAGGGCCTGAGAATGTGTATTTCTGACACAATCCTGGGCAATGCTGATGCTCCTGGGAAGGGACCCCACTTTGAGAACTGTTAGCATAATGGTTAAGAGCAGAGGGCCCTTGAGCCATTCTACTCAGGATGAAATCACTTACTAGCTCTGTGACTCTGGACAAGGTCACTTAAGCTTTCTCTTATAAACCTATAAAGTGGAAAATTATAATAGCACTTAACCTCATTTAGTTGTTTTAAGGATTAAATGCACAAATTCACATAAAGTACCTAGAATGGTGCCTGGCACACACAGTAAGTACACAATAAACACTGGATCTCATCATCATCATCTGGCTCACCGTTTGTTTGTTTGTTTTTCCTTAAAGTTAAAAATACGGATATAGGAAATATTTGAAATACAATTTTTTTTTCTTCTCTTGACTAGGCTATAAGACACTGCTCCAGAATCTTGTGTAGCCTTTAATTTAGAATCATATGGTTCAATGACTGGTTTCTCAAATCATCTTACTAATAAGCTCTATGGCGACTGCCCATCTCACACTTTCATATGCACGGGAATCTCCGGAAGATCTTGTTAAAAGGTGAGTTGTGACTCCATGGGCCTGGGGCCTGAGAGTTTGCAGCACTAACCAGTTCCCAGGTGATGTGGGCACATGGGCTACATGCTGGGTTGCACAGTCATAAGGAACATTAGCTGATCCAGGTAAACCCGGGCTGGTCCTGGCTCCACAGGAGCACATGGATACCTTTCTCCTGAGCATTTCCAGGAACCTGACTAATGCATAGTCTCCATCGGCCAGCCACTCCTCCTTTTACCCCCACTAGCTCCTTTGCAAAAGGACCAGGTGAAGCACCAGGCCTCAGCATGGAGCCCCCTGGCTCTCTTCTGGCTGTTCCCTTTCCCTGCTTTCTCCAGTGCAATGTTTTTAACTTCCTGTAGGTGAAACGTTAGTATTATCAGAATAGAAACCTCAAAAGAAAAACACTTTTGGTATACAGCTGATTATAAATAATTTTTAAAATAAAAGTTGAGACATGAAAATAAATCGTCACAGAGCAGAATTTTGAGAAGGTATTCAGATTGTTTTTACCCGAGACCTAAAGAACACACTTGCAGTCACTGCTTAAACATCCAGTTGTACCCCCAAAATCCCTTGCTCTGGGCTGTGAGTGAAAGCCACATTAGCCCAACTAGGAAACTCACACCAAGCTTTTGGGCCTATCATTAACACCCTCCGACTTGTCCAAAAACAGCATCCCTCTGATAGAACCCAATGGTGGGTACTCAGGTGATTTCAACATCAGCCCTCATACTTTTATATTTGAAATAATCCTAGGGGCAACTGGGTGGCTCAGTGGGTTAAGCATCCAACTCTTGATCTCAGCTTAGGTCTTGATCACAGGATTGAGTTCAGGCCCCACACTGAGCTCTATGCTGGGGATGGAGCCTTCTTTAAAAAATTAAAAAAAAAAAAAAAAAAAGAATAACCACTTTGGGGCACCTGGGTGGCTCAGGCAGTTAAGCATCCAACTCCTGATTTTGGCTTGGGTCATGATCCTGGCATCAAGTTCCACACTGGGCTCCATTCCCAGCAAGAAGTCTGCTTCAGATTCTCTCTGCCCCTTCCCACACCAACCCCCTGCCTTGCACACGCTCACTCATTCTTTCTCAAATAAATAATCCTTAGGGACTCCTGGGTGGCTCAATGAGTGTCTGCCTTTGGCTCAGGGTGTGATCCTGGAGTCCTGGGATCGAGTCCCACATCAGACTCCTCTACCTGTGTCTCTGCCTCCCTCTGTGTATCTCTCATGAATAAATAATTAAAATCTTTTTTAAAAATTCTTAAAAAATCCTAAGTTTAAAACAAAATCCCTATTTCAAATATGATTTTAAAAAAAATAAATGCCAGCACAAAAACACACTTCATTTAATAATGACTCAGTCTCTTGCCCACTAATTTACCCAAACCCATTCAGTCACAATAAAACAACTAAACTTCTTAAAGCGGAGTACTGGAATGCTTTAAAAGGGGAAACAAACAAACAAAAATCCCAGACAACTACAGATATTTGCAATAATGTGTATGAATTGGTTAAGCCACAGGAGCCAGACAAAATAATGCACATTATTTGATTCCATCTACATAGAACAAGAACAAAGGAGCAAACAAATCTAAGGTGACAGAAGCCAGGACAATGATCTCCCTCCTGGGGTACAAGGGGACTTCTCAGGGCACTGGACATGCTGCATGTGGTTTTACGTGGGGGTTATTATTCAAGCCATTCACCATGGAAGATCTGTGTAGTTGAAGTTATACCTCAATAGGAAAATAAAAGAGTGCTGTGAGATGAGTAAAACAGCCAGGCCTACTTAGACACTAACAAGTAAAGGGTTAGATTTGAACAAAGTACAGAATTTACCCTCTTCCAAGAGGTCCAGGCTTTCATGTCGCTCACAGGTGGGCTTCCTCTCTTCATCCTGGTAGTCATATTCAAAATACCCTTCTTCCCTTCCCACATCGCTCAGGGACATTGCTGAAGTCACCCCAAAGCCCAAACATTGCCCTAAGGGGCGGTTCTTGGGGTAGCTCCCAGCTGTCTGCCCAGAGGAGCCATGGGAACCAGAGCTCCTGGGGTACACGCTGGGCCCTGGACGGGGCAGAGGACATTCCCTGGCTGAGCTGGAGTGGAGGGTGTGCACAGGGCCATCGGCCCAGCGTCACACACGACAGACCCGGAAGGGGGTGGCTCCTAGAAGCCAGGGGAGGGCCAGGGTGGGGCGTGGCAGGAGAAGCACCTGCCAGAATGGGAATGCCCTGCCTGCCCCAGCGTGACCTTGCCAGGTGCTGTCGACTCAGACAGGAGGCAGGCAGGCAGGTGTAGGACTTCAGGTAAGCTCTCCACCTCCAGAGTCTTCTCCCTACTTTTCCTCCCCCCAGAAGCAACGAGGAATGGTAGCTTCCTGGAAGTTTCATAGCAACTGCACAGGGCAATACCAAACAAGCCTTAAGCAGGTACACCTGTCGAAAGGTAGGACTCCAGCAGAGGAGCTGCCCTGGTGAATCATTGCCCAATGCCTCCGATGAGAGAATTTTGGTGTGTGTTCTGAGACCAATCTGACTTTTTTTTTAAAGATTTATTTATTTTGAGAGAGAGGGAGCATGAGCAAGGGCCATAGGGGCAGAGGGAGAGAGAAGCAGACTCTCTGCTGAGCAGGGAGCCAGACATGGGGCTCGATCCCAGGACCTTGGGATTATGACCTGAGCTGAAGGCAGACACTTAACTGACTGAGCCACCCAGGCGCCCCTGAGACCAATCTGAGTAACAGCCTGCCACAGTGCTAAACAGGGAAGAAAGTGATCATTCTTATTACTAGCAGAAGGGAAAAAAAAAAAAAAGGCAGCAACTACTACCTGTTTTAAGCTTAATTCAGTCTTTCTTTGGTAATACATTGCATTTGCTCTTTTTAAATCTGCATTTTATAACCCGCACTCTCCTCCTAAATCTGTGTTGTATACAGTCAGATTTATAAATTCTAATTGCTAGGATAAGGAGGAAAAATTCTAAAGCCTAAGAGTTTACACTGTTGCCTGGAAGAAGAATCCATGGTTTAATTGCGTATCTCAATACCAATTCCTCCGGAGTGTTTGATTTTTGCCTTTAAAAGTGAAAATGGCAGGTTCTTCCATCAAACCCACTGGAAGGTGGCCCCGAGTGCTGGCAGCTAAGAACTGCAGCACATTCCGCAATGTCTGTGCTTCAGCTGCTTCCCAGCTACACTGTGGCAGGTCTCCCAGTTCCTAAGAGCCACACCAGGAGACGTATTCCACCTCTCTGCTGATTTGCCTCCCCTAGGTAACCAAGAGGGAGGCTTTGCACAGAGGCAAGACCATCATACAGAAGTCTCTGCCCAGGTTCAGGTGATAGTTCTTATTCATCTTTGGATCCTTAGGGCTGAGGATCCTGTTTTGAGAGCTAAAAATGTCTGCTACCGTGAATTGCTACCTCCATAAGAATGTAAGATCATATGAGTGCCTCAAATAGAAAACCAGAACAGAATAAAAATGCTATTTAAAAATAAAACCCTAGAGACATATGCATTGTCTGGTTAATATTTTGGAACCTGAAAAATGATTATTACATTTTACAACGTTAAAGATGGGTTCTTTATAAAAAGGAGGCTTAGCAGAATTCAGTGGCAGAGGGTTTAAAATCACATTTTGAAAATCTGCATAAGTTTTAAATACAATGTTTATGAGGACACACACTTGGGGAAAAATGCCATTTAATCGCAATAAATAGGATCAAATTAGACTTAATTCAATTCAAATGACCATAAGTCTGAAGCCCTGGCAAGGGAATGAGGGAGGGCGGGAGGATCTCCACCTTGTGCATTATTCATTCAGCAAATATCAGACTGACTCTAAGATGTGTAGGATACTGTACTCGGCCACGGCGTGTACAAATGAAAACAAAAGCTGATCTCATGTATTTGAGAATACTCTCAAGTGATGACTCATAACCAAGTTGTTTATACTCAGCTTTTAACTCGAATCTAGGCTATCCTTAACAAATGATGTCCAAATCTGTATATATTATATAATAAACATTTAGGACATGGCATTTTGAACACCAAACCATCCTACACTCTTCATGGCACCCCATATTTCTGGGTTTAGTCCTTCAGGATATTCCCTGCCTCCTACTCCAAATCTCTCCTCTGTGCCCTCTCCCAGGGATGTTAAGGAATTCTCAAACCTTATCCACATGTGCATTCATTTCAAGGTTAAAGGCAGAGACAGGCCAAAAAACAGCTTCTCTGACAGAGCAATTTCTTCAAAAGCCAGAGCCAAGAAAGCCCAGGAATTCCTGTGCCAAGTGGGAGATCCTGGACCTCTGGATACGAAGCCCTTGAGAAGGAGCTTGGCCCCAGGAAGAGCCAAGTAGCAAGGGTGTGTGCTGTCCTAGAGGCAAGGACCAGACACTGGGGCTCGGGCAGGGGGGCAGAGACTGAATTCTGGACCATCCCTAGATACACTGCACAGGAAGACCATAAGTGGAAGGTGTCACCTCTTGCAGGGTGGAAGGGCATCCTTCCTGTGTGTCCCTCTCCAGATCTACTCAATATACCATCAGAGAAGTCACTGCCCCAATTTCTAGCAAAAGGAAAAAAAGCTCTACCATGCACTGTCCCAAGAGTGGCCAAAATCCACTGGGGTTATTTACATTCAATTTTAAATTAATTAAAATTAATAAAATTAAATAAAATCCGGGGTACCTGGGTGGCTCAATTGGTTAAGTGCCTGCTTTCAGCTCAGGTCATGATCCCAGAGTCCTGGGATGGAGCCCCAAGTTGGGCTCCCTGCTCAGCAGGGAGTCTGCTTCTCCCTCTGCTCCTCCCCTTCTGCTTGTGTTCTCTCTCGCGCTCTCTCTTGCTGTATCTCAAATAAATAAAATCCTTAAAAAATAATAAATTATAATTAAATAAAATCCAAAATTTAGTCATGTTCACCACATTTCCAGTGCTCCAGAGCCAGATGTGGCTATTGGCTACCATACTGGACAGCACAGCACAGCTCAGAGTGTTGCCACTATCAAAAGTCCCACTGGACCGCAGCCCTCCAGAGGGTACCTCCCCGTTTCAAGATGTGAGCTGTACACTTCCTGACCTCCATGGTCTGTGCCTTGTCTGCCGCCCCTTGCCTGCACCTGACCCCACCGCACCCTCCTGCCACCATTGTCCTTCTGCCCTCTTCTCCCAGTGCCATCCACTGTGCAGACTTCTCCCAGGGCTTCAAGCACCTCCCCTCCTTCCACTTCTTGGTTCCATTGGAGCAGAGCAGCCATTTCTGAAGGTCAGGATCCAAAGACCTTGCTTCTACAATTTAAAAAAAAAGGGGGGGGGCACATCATGCTCCAAAACCCGGGCTCTGGGCTTGCATCTCCACCTGAGAGAGGGCATTACTGCTACTTTACCAAAGCCACTTACAGAACTGACAATTACATTATGCATTTATAATTAATTCCTTTTTTTTTTTAAGATTTTATTTGAGAGAGCGCATGCACTCATAAATGAGCAGGGTGATGGGGAGAGGTAGGGCAGAGGGAGAAGCAGACTCGCCACTAAACAGGGATCCCTATTCGGGACTCGATTCCAGGCCCCCAGGATCATGACCTGAGCCGAAGGCAGACGCTTAACCTACTGAGCCGCCCAGGCGCCCTACTTATGTTTTTTTAAAGTCACTTTTATAGCCATTCAGAAGGGCGCTGCGTCTGGAAAGGGAAAAGCCATCTGCCCCTTTTGAAGGTGCATCCCCCAATAAACACCAAGTGAACAAATGACAGCCTGTTTGAGTTGTTTGACACGAAGTGCAGGAACATTAGAAAATCATCTCAAAAACCTAGGAACAGCTTTTCAACTAGTGTTTCAAATACCTCCAGCAAAATTTTACTTCCAAATTAGCCAAGCCTCACTTTGGGGTGCCATTTTGGGGGTCCCTGCAATCAAGCGAGTAACAGCACCTGACTTTTCACTGTGGAGTAAGAAGCCCAAGGAACAAGTCCATCAGCCGTCTACTAGAGCATTCCCAGGGGAAGATCAATATTAGCATGAGCAAGACCATCCCCCC
Organism: Vulpes vulpes; assembly: GCF_048418805.1. Taxonomy (NCBI): domain Eukaryota; kingdom Metazoa; phylum Chordata; class Mammalia; order Carnivora; family Canidae; genus Vulpes; species Vulpes vulpes. Next base: position 62,011,585 of record NC_132790.1, on the reverse strand, counting down.
CACCAGACATTCACATCTACAATGTTGTACTGCGGGTAATGAGGGTGCCAGGTTACAAAAGAAACTGTAGCAAAAAACAGGTAGTAGTAAAGATACTACTATATCTTGTTCAAAATGCCACTTGTCTTCTAAAAAGGATTTTTTAAAATATTTTATTTATTTATTCATAGAGACAGAGAGAGAGAGGCAGAGACACAGGCAGAGGGAGAAGCAGGCATCATACAGAGAGAGCCTGACGTGGGACTCGATCCAGGGTCTCCAGGATCACGCCCTGGCCTGCAGGCAGTGCTAAACCGCTGTGCCACGGGGGCTGCCCCTAAAAAGGATATTTAAAAAGAATTTACCAACTAGACTATCTCTGAGACAATAAAATTAAGCACTGGCCTAGCACATCACCATTTACGAAAAGTTTTTACAGCTGACCTTGAACTGGGTTTGAACTTCGATAAATACAGTACTGTGAACACGTTTTTCTCTTCCTTAGGATCTTAATAACATTTTCTTTCCTCTAGCTTACTTTATTCTAAGAATACTATATAAGAATACTACATATTATACTATACTTACTATAATACTATACTAAGAAAAATACAACATACAAAACGTGTTAATCAACTGTTTATGTTCTTGTCAAGGCTTTGGTTGACAGTAGGCTATTAGTTAAGTGGTGAGGAAGTCAAAGGTTCCACATAAATTTGCATCGTGTGTGTGGGGGCGGGGGGTTGGTACCCCAAACTCCCATGTTGTTCAAGGGTCAACTGTACTTTATATTCCTTACACTCTTCACTATGCCTCTTGTCAGTGTGGCTATCCCCATTTTCCAGATGGTGCATCTGACTTGACAGAGGCTCACAGACATCCCAGGATGTGCCCAAACCACAGAGCCATGCAGAGTGAAAAGTGAGCCTCAGAAACTCCAGGCCAGCGCACTTTCTGGCGATATATGTACTTCTAGAGTCATTATAGAAGGACATGCTCTTTCTTTAGCTTAAAGACATACACTTGACCCCAAGTCTCTTTTTTTTTTTTTTTCCCAAGTCTCTTTAAATATTAAAAAGGCCTCAGTTTTTAAAAGCATACTTTAAAAAAAAAGTCATCAGCATAGCCAAAAAGGAACATGAAATTCTTTAACAGACCTAAAGAATGATTTTCCAGATCCCTGTTCCTGGGGCTGGTCTCCACTGACACTGGCACAGTTTCTCAAACACACCTGATGTAAAGAATCACCTAAAGTATGTGCTAAAATTTCAGATTTATCAGGACCTCTCTGGGTCTGGAGTAAAGCTGAGAATCTTCTTTTTAAACAACTGGGTGATTTTCACAATCCACCAGGCTTTAGAGGCAGGACACATCCAATGTAGGCAGCCATGACTCCATCTGACACCATAGTTTAAACAGGAGGCACTGGTTTATCTGCACAAATTCTGCGAAGGCCATGCTACATGTGTCGAGAGCTGGCTGTTTCAAATCTCTAAAAATTACTTGAAGGTAATGGGCAACCAACCCCCCTCCAGTTTCTTATTATTCTAAGTCCCTGCCCCATGCCCCTTGTTACACCCTCTGGGGGTCTTACTGTTGTTGTTTGGGGGATGGGAAAGATAGTAAGATTCCATAACTACCACTGATAAGAGGGAAGGATCCGGTCATTCAACACAGAATGAAGCTCTCCTACACCTCCAGAGATAAAAGAAAACAGCAGCTATTTTTTTATTCCAGTTTTAAAAGAGGGATCCTCATTGTCCTGCCATCTATACTCCCACCCATACGTGTATTACTTTTCAGTGCTAACCCTGCAACTGATGCGTGAGTCACTAACTCGGACATAAATGATGATTTTGCATCTTTTTCAAAGCATTTGACTCATCTTTTGTTATTAGCATAGAAAGTTCCCTAGAAGTTTCCCTCATTAAAGATTCAAACGCCAAATGATAAGAGAGACAAAGCAGTGCTGTGTGTCTACTACCTGGCCACCTCACCAGGTTGGTCGGGTCTGGACGATGAAAGGGCTATTTCATTTGCAATTTTATAGACGCAGGCACGTATAAACAAAGGCAAACTGCATTTCCAGACTAACTGTAGAGGCCAGGTAAGAACTCAACTGGTCAGAAATGAGTAAGCGAGTTAACCACAAAATTAGCATTTACTTGAAATCCCAATCCCCTGGGTTTCCTAAACTAGATGATTTTTGGGTTTCTGTCCCTTTTATTCTGTTTCGCTATTTTTAAAACCCGGATTATGAAAACGCCAGTTGTCCCAGTAAAGTCTGTCCCAATAGCCTTTCCCCTTCATCCAAACTGGAATGGAGGGTCATGGCAAGTATTTCGCTCAACATACATTCAGACAGTAACTGCAATCAACACTAATTTACCCTTGGATAGAGAAGTCGCTTCTCCTTCCATTTTCCTTTCCGTTGGAAGAAGAGAGATCTGGCTGCCTCCAGGCCAAAAGACTCAACTGAGAAATGGCTGGGTAAGAAAGTCCATCTGACAGACACCCAGATTAGAGTCAGCCAGCCTCCTCTCACCCCTCAGACTGCCTACCACAAGCCACTGGCTTTATCCCCAAGGACGAGGGTATAAAGAGGGCTGGATGGTGTAGCAATTGGGTCAAGATAGTAAGAAACCTTCCTCCCCCACTTCTAGGAGGGATCCGTGGGAGCCACAGCCACACCCAACCCATCCACAGCCTGGGACAGGCTCTGTGCAGAAACTAATCCTCCCCATTCCAGTGATCCACCAAGGAGGTCCATACTCCAAAAAGTTAGGGAGGGCTCAGTGAGTCACTATCACCACGGAAACTCTTAAGAGTTCAGTGACAGTTCTGATAGCATCCCTATCATTGCCTCTTGGAGTGGGGTAACAGGACAGGAACTGGCTTCAAAACAACGTATCCAAACAAAGAGAAGGATTCAGTCACCTTTTCCCCTGAAGACGCTTGGAGCTGCCCACCACCACCATTACTCAGGATATTTTAAAATGCACAGGGACTCCACCTGACACCATCTTCACCTAAGGCTGGGGGGGCAGTGGGACTCACCAGGGGAAGTTTCTCAGCACGTTTACATACCCATTCACCCTCTCCAAGAAAGTCTCTTGGTCCCTCCCCTGTAGCCCTGGGTCAAGACAGAAATAAAAAAAAAAAAAAAAAAAAAAAAAGACAGAAAACAGCAGATAAGAGACAATTATGTAGTTCTTCAGCTTACTAATGAGGCCAGCTCCCAGCCTGCTACATCATTCAGGTTAATCAAATGTGGTCATGGTTAGGGCAGTCTGAAACTCCCGATTCAATTAAAAAACAGTTCCCTTATCTATTAGTGGTTCGTGTGGGGCTGGGAACATACCATCATCAGGGAAGAGACCCTCAAACTGTACATATTAATTGTATTCTTTTCATGTATGTGTGTGTGTGTAAGAGACATGTGATTTGAGGGTTATTTTGAAGAAGAAATTAAAGATGACAGATTAACTGTGTCATACACGATTCTGATGCCCAACACCACAGGAAGCCCTCTCCCGTGGCCTCTCTGAGAATGCACCTCGGTGCTATTGCCATGTACCTGAAACCTCCCGAGACCTGTCCAGCTCAGTCTCCTATGGAATGTGCCACACCCTCCCTGCACAAACTGAGCGGGTGACAGAAGGAGACAGTCTCTCCTTGCCCCTCCCAACATCTCCCCACCCCCATCTCTGTGGGATCCCACAGGCAAAATTCATTTGAATTGCCTGCTGGGTGGGAAGCTGCTTCTTCATTTTCTCCAGCCTTCCCACATTTACCCCCACCCCCACCCCCACCCCACCACGTCTGGGTTCAGGGAAGGGAGGATTTTTCCAGGCCTGCTGCCAACAGTTCTGAATATACTATTCCCCAACCCCGCCAATAGCACAGAGGTCACTGAACACATCTCCCCCTTGCACACACACGCACACACGCACGCGCACACACACACACACACACACACGCATCAACACCACGCTCACGCCTCACCCCAGAGAGAATTCGATCCAAGAGAAGTATGATGCTCATAAGCCCTGCATACCAATACCATCAGCCCTTCTGAGCAAAGACCGACTAACGGCAGAGGAGGATCCATGACCCTGCCCACCTGCCATCTCCTCCACCTCCACCGTGCCTTCAAGCCTGTCAGAGCCATGCATGCCTGCGGCAGTGTGGGTTCCAGTGCCCCCACCTCCTGCCTGTGTCCCCACGAAAGGTTTCAGGACCACCACCCCACCCCGGAGGGAGACAATGTCCCTCCACATTCCTGCTCTGTTTTGCAGGGAGCCATAATTACCGTCCGAGCATTCTTCATAATACCAGTCTAGTTCATAATAATCCGCTTCAATAAATTTCTGCATAGTCAGTATTCTTGCAGAGGAAAGAACGGACTTCACAGCGCCATCAACATCAAGTAAAACACTGCCATGCCTCCCTGCCCTTCCAGAACACTGGGCAGAAGAGCATCCCGAAACACACCGGAATTAAGCTGTGCATTCTTAATGACAGTCTGCAGCCCAAACAGAAAAGAGGCAGTGAAAAGAAGAATTCTGGTGGGGCGAGGACGGGAAGAGCAGAAAGGGAGGCAATTTGCAGAGCTCTCGGAGCCCCCAACAGCCCTGCTAATAAAGCGGCAGTGGCCAGCAGCCCTGAATGGGAGTATCCGGAATTGTCCTATCCAGACGCGAGGAGGGTGACGTCAGGGACACACACCACCACCCAGAGGTCTCACTCAAGCCTCGCCTCCTGCTTGCTGCTCATCTTTCAATCTAACAGTTGCCATAGAAACTGGCCATCTCTGAAAAATGATGCAGAGATGGAGGCAATGTCTTCCAAGAATGCTGGGAGCAGGGGCTGAGAGGTGCCACCCAGGGAGAAAGGAGGGTGCGGGCCAGGGGGCCTCGCTACCATGGTCACTTCCAACAAACATAAGGACAAGAATATCTGCTCGCTTCTGGGCCACTCACTGCACAGTCTGCTTTTGAAAAATGCCCACCTTCTAAAATCTGCAACCATTACTTTTAATTTTCTCTCACCAATCTGATTTAACACATTAAACATCTTTTCTGAAAATCTGACCACCGCCTCAAGGAAACGCAAATTATTTAGAAAATGGAAATGTTTTTCACTGAGATGCAGTTCTGCTCGCTGTTCATGCCTTTGCTCAAACTTCTGAAAAAAACAGCCTACAACATACCAACAGGGGAGGATGCCATGACAAAGGGGCCCAAGCAATGCGATATACTGTTTCTGGGCACTTACACGTGCGATCAAAGTACAAACAGCAGAACAAAACAGCCCACCTGCAAGATAGTAGCTGCCTCTAGGGAAGGAGGGGAAGGGAGCTTTGCAACTGTCCTAAATGCGTTTGTAATGTGTTATTTCCTAAGGAAAAAAAAAAACGGAGTTAACGTTTACTAGGTTTTTTTTTTTTAAAGATTTTATTTTATTTATTCATGAGAGACAGAGAGAGAGAGAGAGAGAGAGGAGAGAGAGGCAGAGATACAGGCAGAGGGAGAAGCAGGCTCCAAGCAGGGAGCCCAATGTGGGACTCAATCCCAGGACTCCAGGATCACGCCCTGGGCTGAAAGCAGACGCTAAACCGCTGAGCCACCCAGGCTTCTCGACATTTACTATTTCTAAGTGTTTGACATGTTTTAAATATTTCATTCAAATGAGTACGGGATAATTAGATTTTGGATGTACTATAGGGTAACTCCATCCTCTAAAGCAAAATTTCTCAACTTCAGCATAACTGCTGACATTTAAGGTCAGATCATTCTTTGCTGTGGGTGGGCTGTCCTGGGCATAGCAGGGTGTTTAGCAGCACTGTTATCTACCCACTTAGATGCCAGAAGCACCATCCTTTCCTTGTCAATACAAAAACCAAAAAATGTCTCCATACACTGCCAAATGTCCTCTGGGGGCAAAAATCTCCCTCCAAAACCAATGCCCTTAAACAAAACTACCTATAGAACCTCACCAGCCTTTGGCCGAATACCATAACTAATCTGCGGATGTCAACAGCAACAGCATGGGCTTTGTTCGTTTTTTCTCTTAATTTTCTACTCAAGACCATGTAATTTATGAATGAGTAATAGTAAAAGGGTCTCTTTTCCACTATGAGAGGGCATGCTTCTTTCCTGCTACAATGACTGAACAGGGATAATTTCCCTTTATTCTTCCAATTGCATATGATGCCTCAGTTAACAAACGTGGAGACACATCGCTTGAGGGCAGGGCTTCCGGGAGTTAATGTGCATGTGAATCACCCAGAGCTCTTGCTAAAATGCAGATTCTGCTGCGGCAGGTCTGTGGCAGGCCCAAGATTCTGCATTACTAACAAGCTCTCACGTGATGGCAATGCTTCTGGTCCCCAGATCACATTTCGAATGGTGAGGTATTTCAACAGGATGGATAAATCGGGGTGGGTAATATATACAGTGTGTGTGTGTATCTCTCTGCATTTGAGTAAAAAAAAATTTAAGAAAACTATATGTTTGTGTACATACACACACAATTACAAACCCTATATATAGACACTTGGGCAGAATCTGTACCATGTATAAATCTATCTCAGCCTTTCTAAATCATGAGAAGCAGATGAGCCTTTTAATGTTGTGTTGTGAGGTCCCCAGAGCTGGCTTCCTGTCCCCTGTGTAGGTTCCAGAAGGTTTTCCCAGCTCCAGGTACACCCCCTCCCCAGGGCCCTATGCTTTTACCAGGTCATGCTTGTACACCAGCATGAGATGCTACAAGCAGATCTTCCCACTTGTCAGGTGGCCAACTGAGCTCACTTGGCCCAGCCTGCACATGGTGAGGGCATGTCCTACCCTGTGTGGAAAGCGGGGTTCCTGCCTCTTTAGCAACATCAAATAGAGGAACCTCCTTGAGTCTCAGAAGAGTAAAGGAAAGTTAAAGGCAGCTGGTGATGAATCTTGGCTTGAGCCATAAGCAAGCTTTTGGGAAAGTTTGGAAAATGTACGGTGCCAGGAAATGGGACTGTCCCTGGTCAGGCCGTTCCCCAGCTGTCACCTATACCCCGGAGGACCTGCCCCCCTCATCACCCAATTCCAAATTCTTCCTGGTCCAAGTAGGGAGCAGACCCCCATCATCTCCCTCCCTTAGTTTAATCCCTGACCTTCCCTCTTCCTGACCCCAACTTAGATACACATTTAAGATTTTCTAGGACATTTGCCTATTTAAAGTCAGCAGCCAATGATTTTCATTCCAGCTCTACCTGTCCTCATTATCTGAACATCCCTCACCCTTTGGTCCTCTACCAAGTCTCTCTTCTATAAGGACAGCAGTTCTCTGCAGCCCCATGGCAACCCCCGCCCCGTGGCCCTCCCACATGTCATTCCTCATGAGACATGAGCAGAGAGGCTAGTGCCGCAAGGTTTTCTTTAAGGTGTTTCTAATTAGAAAGATGGCCCTAGGCCGCCAGTCAACAATGAACAGATTCCTCAAATATCAGCACGCTCACCAGGTTCAACCCACTATGGCTGGGGAAAAGGTTCAAGGTCCAATATGAATTTGCAAAATGAGGGGTAATGAACAAACGGGAAATGCAAATTCTGTAAAGTGTCACAGAAAGTCAGATGTGGGTAGAAACCCTTTAAACAAAGGCAGGGCACATTTACCTTCCAGTGCTATGAATTTTTAAACATACTTTATTATAACACATCATCATAAAAGCAAAAAATAACGGATGGATGGATAGATGGACACACAGACAACAGATTAATACCGGCAGTTTAATTTTTTTAAAAAAATGTTTTATTTATTTATTCATGAGAGACACAGAGAGAGGCAGAGACACAGGCAGAGGGAGAAGCAGGCTCCATGCAGGGAGCCCGACGCGGGACTCGATCCCAGGACCCTGAGATCAGAACCTGAGCTGAAGGCAGAGGCTCAACCACTGGGCCCCTCAGGCATCCTGTAGGCAGTTCAATGTCATAGTTAAGAGCTTGAGCTTTTGGAGTAAGATGGCCTGAGGTTTAGGTCCAGGCTCCTCATTCATCTCTGTGACCCTCTTAGACACCTGAGTCTTATCTGCTAAATGGGGTGAATATAGTACCTGCCTCTGAGACAAGGCCACGTTTTAATTAATTAGTGGATGGCAGAGCACTCAGCACAGTGCCTGGGACAAAATGAGTTTGCAATAAGCATTAGTTTGTGATCATCCTCATTACTCAAAATTCTTTAAAAACATAAGTAAGCCAGTACGGGCAATTAAAAAGAGAGTACAATTTTCTAAGCTATAATTAGGGAAATGAGGTAGAAACATCTTGTCTTGGCTTGTCCCTGCATAATTAATGAAAAGACACTGAGTTCACGGTAATAAGCCAGAGTGACAGTCAGCGGGGGGCAGGGTGGGGGGACACCTTTCTAAGCAGTCATATATTGCTGAACACAACTTATATCAAGTGCAAAAACTGTACATGTCCAATTCATGTTTTAAGAAAATGGGAAAGAAGACAGAGTATCAACAAATACAAAGGAAACAGCAGCACTTATGGGTGACTTCCATGGGCTTCAAGCAGGATTCAAAGTGAACATCCACACCAAAACTCCTATTTTATAGGCTCAGAAGGACAGAGCAATCTGTCCACAGCTCTGCAGAGATGATGCTGAGGTTAAGATCTAGGTGCATCTGCCTTCAGATTCACATTTCCCTCTATGAGTCCCATGGCCCCCAGGGGTCCTAGTCTTCCCTCCCTCAGGGCTTCTTGCAGCTGAAAAAGCAAGCTCCCCGCACCCCATCACTACCATGCCTGGGCTGCCCCCATCACTGTTCCACCCTGGGAGAACCAGGATCAGGGACAAGTCCCAGGAGCAGCCTCAGAAGCCACCTCTCACTCACCCTCATCACTGGATATCATTTAGGAAAATGCAGGCTGCACACCAGGCAGCCAGCACTTTCTAGCTCACTCACTCCTCAGACCTGGCTACCTAACTACCAGCCCCCTCGATGTGCAGATAGGGGACGTGGCCGGGCAGGGGGGGAGGCAAAAAGTTTAAGCTGCTAGCCTCGGATCACTCAGCAATAAGAGCATGTGGATATAAACCAGGCATGGTCCGCCTCTGAAGTCTTCCCATCAATAGCTAAGAAAACATCTAAAAATTATTTACACATGAAACATGAAAGGAAAAAAATAGAAGAAGGGATTCAGTTACAGGAAATAAAAACCCTAACTGGCATCTCACAGCAAAAATACTGTGTTTTTTTTTTTAAAAAAAAAGAATAAAAAATGATCAGGAAAGAGTTAAATTGAAAATATCAATGGGACTTCATGATATTAAAAAGAAATACTAGTCCCACGGGCGCCTGGGTGGCTCAGTTGGTTAATTAAGCATCTGCTTTCAGCTCAGGTCATGATCCTGGGGTCCTGGTATGGAGCGCCATATTGGGCTCCCTACTCAGCAAGGGGTCTGCTTCTCCTTCTCCCTCTGCCCTCCTCCCGCTTGTGATTTCTCTCTCTCTCTCTCTCTCTCTCTCTCTCTCTCAAATAAAATCTCAAAAAAAAAATATTTCCAGCTCTGTTAAGAAAAGTGGCCCAGCAAGGATACCACTCCACCAACGACATGCAGGTCAATACTTTGGTGTCCAGCTCTGAGTGAAATGTCAACAGGGCTCCTTGGAGAGCTGTTAATTCCATGTCTTGGGGCAGGAAAAAATCAAGATGCACCTATAACACCAGCTGGCAAGAAAGCAAAGATAGCTTAACAAGGTCTTGGAGTAGAAGTGATAAGGTGCAGAAACTGGCATAAAAGGATGGTCCAGGGCCAGGCAATTTGAACATCAAAAACAGAAGACAATTAATAACATTGTTTTAAAAGATGTTATTTACTTATTCATGAGAGACACACAGAGAGGCAGAGACATAGGCGGAGGGAGAAGCAGGCTCCCCAGGGGAAGCCCAATGTGGACTCGATCCCAGAACCCTGGGATCACGCCTTGAGCCAAAGGCAGATGCTCAACCACTGAGCCACCAGGTGTCCCTCAGTTAATAACATTTAAAGGGAATAAGTGGAGTCTGTGAAAGCCGTGAAATCAGGGAACACCAAAACTAAAGGACAAACAAGTGAACAAGGCAACTGATAAAGGAAAGAAGATAATAGGAAGATATTTTTGAACCATCTTAAGAAGTAGGGGAGAGTAGGCGTGTATGACTCTTCTGTCTCTGCCACTAATATCTTTTATAAAGCATTTCATGAACATTTCTCTAAGTAGGGAGGCTATGAATAAGCCAACCGGATATGGAATGAGGAGGCAGGTGAAAGACTAGGTAGGCCTAACGCTGTGGTCACAAACTATATCCAGGCAGGAGGAGGATTGGGTCCTATGCTTGCAAGGTGAGCTGTAAGTTCTCTTTTGGAAGCACTTAAGAGAATCTAATAGAGTTGGCCTGCTGCATCAAGGGTAATCTATTACATACATTTGTAATCAAATTTTAATGTTTAAAAGAATTTAATCTCTGGGACGCCTGAGTGGCTCAGTGGTGAGCATCTGCCTTCAGCTCAGGGAATGATCCCAAGGTCCTGGGATCGAGTCCCACATCAGGCTCCTTGCAGAGACCCTGCTTCTCCCTCTGCCTATGTTTCTGCTTCTGTGTCTCTCATGAATAAGTAAATAAAATCTTTTTTGTTTTTTTTATTATTTTTATTTTTTTTTAAGATTTTATTTATTTATTCATGAGAGACACAGAGACAGAGAGAGGCAGACACAGGCAGAGGGAGAAGCAGGCTCCATGCAGGGAGCCAGATATGGGACTCGATCTGGTGTCTCCAAGATCACGGCCTGGGCCGAAGGCAGTGCTAAACCGCTGAGCCACCAGGGCTTCCCATAAAATCTTTTTTTAAAAAAGAATTTCTAAGTTTCTGATTATTAGTTGTGTGAGCATATGAATTAAATGTTCATACACATATGAACGATTTTATGTATATACTTGAACGTATACATATATATATACATAATTTTGAATAGTTATTCAATACATTTAAAAGATGAGTAAACATTAACAATTACAGCACAAATAACACAGTTAGGAGTTTGCCCCAAAGTATCTGAACATTAATGGAACCTGCCACATGCCACTTTCCTCTGTGCCTCTCGGTGACTGGCACAAGGCATGTCCTGCCAACCAATTAAGCAGGTGGGTAAAAGGATGGCTCCCTGTGTGCTTCCCTCCTGCTTGGAAGCAGAAACATTCAACAGCCCCAATTCCCTCTGGAATATGTTCCCAGTCTCTAGAGCTTTCCTTCCTTCAGGAAATAGTGTGGCTAGCCTGTCTGCACCCAGTGGTGGCTAGGAGCCTAAAGACAGAGAAGGGAAGACCCAAAATGGACTTCCATGCCAGAGAGGGCTGGTGGAACTCCCATGAAACACAGTCTTACTAACAGACCTTCCTCCCACCTGCTACAGAAAATTGACAGAGAGGAGGTTTCTGTGCCCCTCTCTTTAAAAAAAAAACAAAAAAAAAAACATCGCCACTGCCAGTCACTGAGCTCCTATGGCAGAAGGCAGGCTGCTAGCAAACAGCTTGCTGTCAACTACGCCCTCCCAAACCATCTCCACCTCATTTCAGACACAGGAAAAGCAGGCACCCATGCCACCTCCAGAGTTCTCTAGGGCAGAACGAAGTCTGGCTTTTAGAGACACATCCAAAGGCCAGGAGATAGCATTCAACAGAACACTGCAGAGCCAACGTGCAGCCAGGCCTTGATGCAGTTATTAAAATCACCTGTATGTCTAAGAAGGACACAGAGAAGAAACAGAGTTCAGATGTGTTTCCACAGTTTCCAGTTTGCTTCCTGCAGTGTTGGGGAGCTGCATGGGACATTTCACTCCCAGGACCAGCGAGCGGGTCATACGGCAGACGTTGCAGGCTTCAAAATGCACACCAGAAGCTCCACCAATCCCCAATTCTGCTCCTGCCATAACTCTGAGTCTCTGTGGCCTGAGCACATCCCCCAGGAGGAGCCGATGGGGTGCAAGCTGAGCTGTCATATCAATTTCCCACCTGAGTCTGTTCCAACTTTGTCTTAGATGTGCTGGATTGACATGAAAAGGAAAACAGTCAATCTGTACAGAACTGCTTGCCAAGCATTTTTGGTCTTAAAAGAAAAGATACTCAACATTGGAATCTGGTTTATTGAGAAAAAAAAAAACTGGCAGGTGGCAGATGCCAAAGTAAGCTTAGGTACTAAGCTTAGCTTAGTGGGTAGACTGCCCCCGGGATGAGTACCTGCTATCCAGCAGGCTATCCTGCTGACCAGGCACTGTGTCCAGAGCTGCAGGTGCTATCAGGTGCACCAGCATATGGCTGTTCTGCACCACCTCTCAGGCACTCGTCCTCCAGTTCTATCGCCTGAGGCCTGGGCCCACACCTGGGTGGAGATGCTGTGACCAGGTATGGCTCACATGTGGGGAGTGTCCATACAGCCAGCTTCTCTGCTCTCGCCTCTGACCTTGCAGACACCTGGGTAGCTAAAAGCAGTGACAATGCACCCAAGGAAGAGTCCACTTGAGTGAGGGGTGAGCAAGAGAGGGGAGAAGGCATAACACAGGGTTCATTTGGATGCTCACCTGTAAGCAACATGGCTTCAGGTTTGGGGAATGGCAGAAGGACACGGCCAAAATGTGGGCATTTACAGGAGAGAAATTCATGGCAACTATTCATAAATATAATGCATGCTTTTGATATCTTTTTTGTTAGCAAATGAAAATGAGAAGTTTTCCCTGGTTGCAGATCTCTTTTCCATTCCAACACATCCTCCACCCAACCCTGTAATTTACCTTTACTCCCCTCACACGACCCCACCGACCACACACAACACCTGGGTGAGAATAGATCCCCAGGGTTCTGCAGGGCAACTCCCCACCATGTTTTCTCCTATGCCACCACCTCATATTAACTATCAACCCCCTTCTTCAGAAAGCACTGGGTGCTATTTATCCATTTCATTTGTTGAGGATTAGAGCATATTGCAGTGCCTCTATTTTTGCTGCACTTAGGATTTTAATCAGATGAAGGCAATCTTTGGAAGGTAGCAAAAATCAAAATGATCTCTGTATTCCATATGCAGTTTTTTTTGTTTGTTTTTATCAAAAAAAAAGAGGAAAAGTTTAACTTAAAACATGTATCTTTTCATTTTCTGTTACTTAAGAAGCATTTATTAAACATTTATTAATTTTTTTAAAACATTTTATTTATTTACTCATGAGAGAGACACAGAGAGAAAGAGAGAGACAGAGACACAGGCAGAGGGAGAAACAGGCTCCACGCAGGGAGCCCGATGCAAGACTCGATCCCGGGACCCCAGGATCATGCCCCGGGCCGAAGGCAGGTGCCAAACCGCTGAGCCACCCAGGGATCTCCTTAAACATTTATTTAATGCAAGGCACTGAGCTGAGGCAGCTTTGGCCCATTCAAACGTGATGCAGACACGGGCTCTGCCCCCTTGGGATTTACTCAATGAATACAGAAATTATTTCCAATAGCTTGTAGTCTCTTAGAACATAAGCCTTGCAGAGATCTAAATCTTAATGAGGAAAGTTGTAGGCAATTTAAAACATGCCTGGAGAATTAGGCCAATATTTCTATAGTATTCTGTCTGAGAATTCTTTATGATTTTCCCTAGAATTATCACCTGAGAGCAAAAGCACTTTTATTTTAAAAAGCAAATACTACTTTTATATATATATATATTTATGAAACTGGTTTTACTTTTTAACAATTTCTTAAAACTGAAAATTAAAGCCCCAAGTCTCATAATTCCTGTTAAATAATACAGAAAAAAAATTGCAATAAAACAAAAACAAGAAATAACAAGAGAACTTTGTCATGGGATACCTTTGACAAAAGAGTAAAATGCTCTCAATGACATATTCAGAAAGTCACAGAATGTTTAATGCTGACTAATTTCCAGATAAAAAATCTGAGTCCCAAAGACACTCTGAGATTTGCTCAAGGTCACACATGGAGTTGGCAGATGAGGGGAATGAGGCCCTCAAACACGGGGCTGACTCCTGGGTCTCTCACGACTTTTCTTCTCTAAGAACCTCTCAGAATGATGTCCTTCAACAGATGAATGGATAAAGAAGATGCGATATATATATATATTATGGAATATTATTCAGCCATCAGAAAAGATGAACCTACCATTTACTTCGACGTAGATGGAACTGGAGAGTATTATGCTAACTGAAAGAAGTCAATCAAATAAAGACAATCATCATATGGTTTCACACATATGTGGAATACAAGAAAAAGTGAAAGGAATCATAAGGGATAGGAGGGTAACGGAGTGGGGAAAAAATAGAGAGGAAGACAAACCATGACAGACTTCTAACTCTGGGGAACAAAGGGTTTCGGAAGGGGAGGTGGGTGGGGGATGGGGTAACAACTGGGTGACAGGCACTAAGGAGGGCATGTGATGTGATGAGCATTGGGTGTTGTACTATATGTTGGCAAACTGAATTTAAATAAAATATTTAAAAAAAAGAACCACTCAGAAAAAGAAAACCTTTACCATATAGGAAGGCTACCTAAACCCTAAATAGACATCACTACCCCACACAGATAAGCTGCACCTCTCAATTCTAGCTAAACTTCTATAGATAACATGCATGATTGTTCCTTCATTAAGCTGTCCTTGGTGAAAATTCTAAGGTGATCCCATGATAACACTTTGAATTAAAAAAATACACACACACACACAATTGTCTACTTCCATCATTTTCTTCAGGCCTTTACCTATTATTGTCATTTTCTAAACATTCATTAATGGGTAACCACCTGTACAAGCCAAGAAAAGGCTAAGACATTCTTCCTCAGGTGTCTTACAAGAAAACATACAACGGACTTTTTCCAGTCTTCTTAAAGACCAAAAGCAGTGTTTTCAGGCAAAGTACATCTGAGTACTGCCCAGCCTGATGCCTTAGAAATAAAAAGACAGAGTTGAAGATGAGAAGATCATAAGTCAGAGCTGGGGACAGATGAAATGCTCTCCACTTAAGCACCGCAAAAGCACAGAAGACCTTTTCAAACCCTAGATAGTAAGGCGTGGGCTACCCTGTGGATATCGTACTGTGGAAGAGAATGGGCTTGGTCTAGCTGGGCTCAGACCCTGCTTCTTGCCCATCCTGTGTGACCCTGGGCTGACACTGGAGGGTCTCCTCTGAACCTCAGCCTCCTCACTTTCAAAATGGACAGTCTCCCCCTCTGAGCACTACAGAGGGACTCAGAGTGCCCAGAATGTGATAGACACCTGATGGATGTCCTTTCCATTTATCATTAACCATCACCACGTAGAAACCATCCAACAGAAATTAGAGATGAAACACAAAAAGAA
Organism: Vulpes vulpes; assembly: GCF_048418805.1. Taxonomy (NCBI): domain Eukaryota; kingdom Metazoa; phylum Chordata; class Mammalia; order Carnivora; family Canidae; genus Vulpes; species Vulpes vulpes. The sequence goes on along the minus strand of NC_132790.1, from coordinate 61,996,231 downwards.
TTCTGAATCCAAAGAATGAGGCATCCACCAAATCTCTGGATCTCTACCGACCATTCTCGGTGAGCAAAAAAACATCAGGAAGTTTATGAACTCTTAGAACCTTATGGAATGGTGCCCTACTCATTCACTCACTCAACATGTATTCCTCAGGGTTCCCAATGACTTCATGACTTAGTGTCTGCTCACCAAGAATGGGCTGCTTCTGTTGCGGTAAGTTAACATTTAATCTAAGAGTGAGTAATAACATAGTTCAAAGAAACATAAAAATCACCACATTCTCAAGTTGAGTAAATTTCTAAAAGCACACTTTAAGGAAATCATGAGTGGGGTGTACACATACTGATGTAGAAGGGCGTTCGCTGGCATGTCATCTGAGAAAAAATTAGAAACAGCCCAGATTCCCAATAACAGATAAATGATTAGATATAAATGATAGTATATTAAGCAACAATGAAAATTGTGTTTTTCAAGAATTTTAACGCATGGGGAAATGGTCAACATACACAATTAACTAAAAAAGCATTATGTTCCCAGATATGTAAAATATTTGTGGGAGGAAAAAAATCCACTAAAAATATCTCAACAAAAATTGAGAAGTGGTTGCTAAGGCTGTTAGTCATCTTTTTGTCCTAATTTTTGCTAAATTATCTACAATTAGCACACTTTTATGTACTTTTATGTATTATTTTTAAAATCTCACTCCCTTTAGAGGCCATTTATGTTCACTACACAGCCAGATGCTAAAAGATGAGACATGGAGTGGGCTCCATGATTCTGTCAAACAGTGACAAGCATCCCTGCTTCCTCTACCCTGAAAATCAGAAGTGGACACTATCTCTCAAGGCAATGGGTGCCTCTGAGGACACAACGGATGGGACGAGGCATGGGCTGCTGCCAAGTGCCTGGGGTCTCCGCGGAAGTCAGGCAGCTGGTAAGAAAGGCAGGCGTGAAGATGACAAACTTGTGTTCAGCTTATGTGAGACTCCATCCTGTGGGTAGAGAGAGAGATGTAGACACCGCCTCCAGAGACACAATGACCAAAGCAAAGGATGGTGGGGGGAGGCAGGAGAACCTAAGAAAAAAGACTGACAAGCATCCACTGTTAAGCAGAGGAAGGAGAAAAGAGATTTTTACCAAAAATGAAAAGTAACAAACCAAACCAGAGATGGCAGGTCTGAAGGGAGGCAGAACTACATTGCCAGGCACAATTCAGCTGCTCACAGATACACATTATAAATAAAAGTTCCAGTGGGAAATACTTAAATCAGGATGTTTCCTATTTGATCTTCACCTGGGTACCCCTCCAACATGAACACTTCAAAGACCACATCTCGTGATGAGGAGACTTCTTGTCTTGGCTAGAAAGAAGGGATGTGCTATAAGCTTCTCTATTCCCAACTCCTAGTTGACCTGTAGCCAAAATAAGGGCCTGTGGCCCCCAGAAAGTCCACTGCCTGCTGCCACTGCCCGCCAGCCAGCCACTGTCTCTCGAGCCTGGGCATATGGGCTCTTAGAAATCACGCTCTTTCCCTACCAATTGTCATGGGTGTTTGTTCCCAAACCTGTTCATTTCTGTTTTGCTTGCTAATGTAATCACGCAATTACATTTATCATTTCATGAATAACACCAAAAAAGAGCTGTTTCTATGAAAGTTAAGTTTAATACTTTAAAGACTAAATTAAGGATTAAATAGCCAATCCAGTTTGGATACACCAGTGCATTGTACCTGAAAAAAATCATTTAACAAAGAGGGGATCACAATCCAGTGTGTGTGTCCTAATGGACTCATGAAGGTAAAGCGTTTAGCACAAGCTCAGCAAACAGGAAGCACTCCATAAAGGTGACTCTGTATTATTATTGTTTGCATTATCACAATGTAAGCAAACAGGGAGATGAGAACCATGAAGGCAGCAGAAAGGAATGGGGAGGGACATCACAGATTGGTGCTCAAGGAAGGCTTCGGGAGGAAGGCTACTCTGAAGAGGGCACATTGGTGCTGAGAATGAGAGAACAGGAAAGAAAGAGGAGGGGGTTCAGAGGGAGCCTCTGTGAGGCAAGCTTGGCGTGTCCACAGTGGGGCTGGTACGAGGTTAAGAAGGTGCAATGAGGCTGGCTGGAGAGAGGCCAAGAGCCAAGTCACAGGGTCCTAGAAGACTCTGCCTTTTATTGAAAGAGCAGTGAGAAGCAAAGTAGCAGCATAACCTGAGTGGATCTCGAGACAAGGCCAGCCGGGCTGCTGATATAAAAGAGAGTAGTAGAAAAGTAAAGTTTCAGCAGCCCAGGAATGGGATGGCACTGGCTTCACCCATGATAGTGGCAGCAGGGTCAGAGGAGGGATCTGAGATACACACGCAAGAAGAATTAACAGAGCTGGCTAACAGCCAGCAGGATGCAGAAATGGGGGAAATTATGTCACATTTATCAAGACAAATGTGTAAGGAGGGGGGGCAATATTGACAGTGGATGTGCTAAATTAATGACTACATATGGGAGCCTGGAGCTGGGAAGGGAAGGTGGGAAAGGGGAATCAGAACTGGACAGAAATTTGGGAGTAGCTAGCATGTAGCTGGTACTTAAGCCTTGGGAGGGGAGCACACAGGGAGATGCAGGCTGGGCGTCCTGACATTTACAGCAGCACATCAACTTACCTGGACATTTGAATTACGGGCTTAAATACCATTTCAAAAAGGGCTTATTTTTAAAAGCTCTCTCAGTTCATCAGGATCGACACAACCACTGATTTAGCTCAGAAAAAGAGAAAAACCCAGTGAGAGAGTTTGGAAGGACCGGCCTGAAAGACAGGAGGGCAAGTGTCCAGAAAGGAGCGGTTGCTACGTCAGCCCTGCTCCAGGAGCACCAGGACATCCAGGGCCAGCCCACGCTCTGGCCAGTGAGACCCCTGCAGATGCTCTGGGCCTTCATGGCTCGTCCCCGAGCAGACTCCCTGCTGACCCGCAACAAGTCCTAAGATGGTAAAGCGTGACACATAGGCTTGTACAAACACTCATGACGCCTGGGACCGTGTGGACACAAGTGAATGATACAGTGGAAATGCGTGGAAATGTGTATGATATTGACTGTGGGTTGCACTCACTCCTCCACGGACACAACCCCAGAGCACCGGGCGGCGGAGTAGGGGGACCCACACACGACCCCTAGCCCACACAAGGCAGACACCATGCATGACCTTAGGGACGAGCCACTTTGCCATAGGCCTTGGGTGCTCCAGCAATGGTTGTGAATTTTTTGTTTGTTTAAGTTAAACTTTAAAAAATTAAAATGGGGGATCCCTGGGTGGCTCAGCAGTTTAGCGCCTGCCTTTGGCCCAGGGCGCGATCCTGGAGTCCCGGGATCGAGTCTCACGTCGCCTCCGGCATGAAGCCTACTTCTCCCTCCTCCTGTGTCTCTGCCTGCCTCTCTCTCTATCATGAATAAATAAATAGACAAATCTTAAAAAAACAAAAAATTAAAATGGCACAGGGACCTGGTTGAATGTGGAAGTCCCCGGACTCTATTGGCTTCTCCCGCATAAGCAAGGCAAGCCACCCCGTGCAGGATGCCAGCAGAGGCCTTGAGGGCTTCCTGGGTTAGCCCGAGCCAGTGGCAAAGTCTCTGCTTAGGTAAGGGAAGAAAATCAATAATCCAAGAGATGTTTTCACTTCCTTAGCCAGAAAACCTCAGCTGGAACTCAAACAAGTCAAGCTCACAAAGGATTACAGGTGCATACCAGGCGCTCAGTAAATACTTGTTGGCTGATTAAGAAACTTTACAGCAAAAGTAAACAATAGAACAATGTCTTGAAACTCTTATTTGCCTTATGACCTTCTCTTCTCCTCAGGAAAAAAGATTATTCCAGGTAAAGTCAGAGGTGAAATGGCCAGAGAATCCTATGCACTTGAGACATAAAGAGATTTCTTTTCTTTTGACCGAGTTGTCTCCTTAACCAAAGAGATACAGAGAGGGACGCCTGGGTGGCTCAGAGGTTGATCATCCGGAATCCGGGATCAAGTCCCACATCGGGCTCCCTGAGAGGAGCCTGCTTCTCCTCTTCTCTCTCTCTCTCTCTCTCTCTCTCTCTCTCTCTCTCTCTCCCCCCCCCCCACCGCCTCCCCTCTCTATATGTCTCTCATGAATAAATAAATAAATAAATCTTAAAAAAAAAAAAAGTTACAGAGAGCAGGCCCTGGAAATGAGGACCACAGCCACCTGGCACCAACACAGCTGCCTTCATGTCTGGTGTCTGCAGAATGCTGTGTGGCAAGAAAGGTCCACAGCACCCACAAGTCATTTCTACCAGAGATGGGGAAGCATGACCTCCAGACCACAGGACAGAGACAAAACCACAGGGAAGAAGGGAGGAAACCTCAAGTTGAAATTAAATTATATCTGGCTGATTGTTGCTTGGGACGCCGACCTTTATGGGGAAAAAAAAAAGTTGAATTTTGAATATGTGGGACACACATTTTATAAATAAATAGTTCCTGATACAAACTGAGGGTTTGCTCTTTGTATCATGTTTTCCAAGTAAGCTTTATTCTTAAATGGTTTTCTCATTTTGCTCTTCTGAGAAAGTAAAGCATGCAGTCAAACCAGACAACATAGATTTGAAATTCAGCACCCCACTGTGCTAGCTGTGTGACCTTGGGCAAGCGTCTTAACTTCCCTGTGCCTCAGTGTCCTCACCTGCAGGATGGGGACAGCAAGACTCTCTCCCAGAGGTCACTGTGAGAACTGAATGAGATACATGTAAGGAATTAGGAGCAGTGCCTGATACCGGCAAGGGCTACTTGTTGACTGTTCTTTCTTCCTCCTAGACCACTTAGTCCTAAATGTCCCCTATCTATGGGTACGTTTGCTGTGTGAATCATTTGCATGTTCTGTGTTTCTCACACTCCCCAGGAGTCAAAAAATCAACCTGTTAAATATTTGCCTGAAAGGGTCATTCTACCACCTGGTAAAGGTAGACCCCCCAAAAAGTTAGACACCTCTTCTTAACAAGCCAGGTGAGGAACACCTGGCTGGCTCAATGGGCAAAGCATATGACTCCTAATCTCGGGGTTGGGGGCTCAAGCCCCACATTAGGCACAGAGGCTACTGAAAATTAAAAAATAAAAGTACTCACTTTGGCAGTACATATACTAAAAAACAAAACAAACAAAAACAACAAGCCAGATAAGGGCCAGATTTAAAAGGCAAAGTGTAATTTCTCTACTCTGAGGGACGGCCTGTAAGGAAGAGGGCTGAGTTTTACCTCATCTCCCATTATCAAAATCTCTAGGGTCTCTTCTCCCCACTCCCACCCATAACAGAGAACCACTGCCCTAACTGATAAGAAAATAAACCTAAGAGGAAACAGCTCTGTTATCTTCTCACACACCTCACAACTGATTTAACACACACAGGTGAGTCACTGTGTCGTGGCCAGAGCATCTCCTAGTTACGCACGTATAAACAAACAATGAAACCCAAAGAGGACACCATGCACAGAGCAGGGCCCCTGATCTGTGCTTTCCACTGACCTCTCAGCCAGCTTGGCAAGGCTCACGCACCCCTCCTTAGAAGAAAGAGTTGAAGGCAGCCCGGGTGGCTCAGCGGTTTAGTGCCACCTTCGGCCCGGGGCATGATCCTGGAGACCTGGGATGGAGTCCCACATTGGGCTCCCTGCAAGGAGCCTCCTCCTCTCTCTGCCTGTGTCTCTGTGTCTCTCATGAATAAATAAATAAAATTTTTAAAAAAAGAATAAACAGTTGAAAACATAACATAAAATACAAAGGACTACAAAAGGAAACCAATTGTATTACAATGTAGTTATTAAAACTTGCAAAAAGTCTGTGCTATAAGAGCTTCATTATCAATGTATTAGATAGCAAGGGCTATCGGCATGCTTAATAATGAATGTAATTTCAAAGCAGTGATGAGTAAAGGTGGTATTTCAAAGTATCTGTTTCCACTGCAACATGACATGAAAATCTTGATTTCTATTGGTGAAAAAGTCACAGGTCCTGCTAATACCACCATGCTTTGTTTTCTATCTTCACAGTGACAGGAAATGCTGCATTTCAGTTAGAAGTTAGTGAAAATAAAGACATCGTTTCATTCCTTTAGAACTTCACAGAATCCCCAATTTCCCTCTACAGACTTTTTGGGGGTCCTAGGACCTCAGTTTGAAATCCCTGCTGAGGAGTGTGCTATATGTAAGAGCTAACCCTGATCATTCATTTAATCAAGTTAGCAAATACCTACTTTGCTCTAAGTGTAAGTATCACAGAAGAAAACACAGAATTAAGGTCAGACTTGGGGCAAACTATGCTCTAAGAACCTTTAGAACCTCTGCTCAGCATTTACTTTGTTTCTTCTAATCTTAGTATAATTTGTTTTATTCACTGCCAAATCCATCATATTTTTTTTCTCCCTCCCTTAAATATGTAACTGGGGCACCTAGGTGACTCAGTTGGTTAAGAGTGTTCCATTCTTGATTTCAGCTCAAGTCATGATCACAGGGGTCCTGGGATCAACTGCGATCAAGCCCCCAGTTCAGGCTCTACACACAGCAGGGAGTCTGCTTGGGATTCTCTCTCTCCCTTGCCCCTACCCCCCACCTGCACACACGCTCTCCTGCACACATCCTCTTTCTCTAAAATAGATAGATAATAGAGATAGATAGATAGATAGATGATAGATGATAGATAGATAGATAGATAGATAGAGATAGATGATAGATGATAGATAGATAGATAGATAGATAGATAGATAGAGATGATAGATAGATGATTGATAGATAGATGATAGATAGATAGAGATAGATGATAGATAGATGATAGATAGATAGATAGATAGATAGGATCTTAAAAATAAATAAATAAAAACAGAACAAACAGAAATAAGCCACAGTGTCTGTTCAAGTCTGCTGCTGCAAGTATTTGAAAAGATGGGAGATCAGTACTATGGAATAAATACTATGCTTCTACTTCCTTGAGAATCAAACCAGCCCTGCCCAAACTGCAGACATTTCACAGGGATGAAAGGAGCAATTCATAGGAAAATTCTACAAAAACAGTGAAGTACTCCCTGTGGATGGTTCCCACTATGCTGTGAATGTAAGTGGTTAATCTGTGTATGAGAAGGGATCCAGGAGCCTCCGGTGACAGAAACAGCCAAGCAGGGTCCAACAGAATCACACAATCTCTTAAGGAAGATTAAGTAACACATGAGGAGTTTTGAAAAAATAGTTCTGCTGTGAATTATACCGTGAAGCAGTCTGAAGGAACCAAATACAGAACCTGCCAAGGACGTGACTCCGGACACAGTTTTCTACCCAACACCACATCTCTTGGTGTAACAGATACCGTGCGTCAACAAAAGTGACTGCCAAAGAGCTTCCTATATGCTACCAGACACATCAGAAATTTTAAAGCTCCAATGTGAACACTGGTACAAGTCTAACATGCTTCATATCTGTCCTGGTGTGGACTACTCTATTTTTATTCCTGTTGAAATGGATTATCTGCTGTGTTCACAAAGACTGTAGGATTTGTCTTAGGTATAAAACACAGGTCAGTCTAAACAAAATTCCTTCCTCATTAACATCTAATAGAGAAAATGTGAAAATAGCCCCAGATACTTTCTAAAAGAGAAACTTGTAGTTCCAACTCATTTATTATAAGTGATTTCCCAAATTTAAGAACACTGGAGATAATTCTGTATTGAGGCAATAATTACAGAAAACTTACTGCTGTTATAAACTCATTTTGAACCATGTTACCATCAAGTAGAAGATTGCTATACTTTTTATTTTTAAAGGTGACATAATGATACACAGGTATGTAAATGATGTCACTTCCAAAGGGACATCACTAATTTAGACTAGGCTAAAGCTGACTGGAATTTTAAAGTCAGAAGTTTTAAGACAAAGGAGAGCTGGTCTGTCCTATCCATCTCATAGGGCTGCAGTGAATTTCTAAAGAGTAAAATTATTTCTACAAAGGCACCTCTTGAATGAACATCAGAAACATCATTAGCATGAAATTTTAAAATTATCATGTTTTCTAAATCTGCAAAATCAGGTTTCACACACTGGGAAGTGGCGGGGGGGGGGGGGGGGGGGGGAGAACCCACCTAGTGTACTGCTCACCCTACCAGGTGTCAGCCTAAGGCAGAACTGGTTTGTCACTGGAGCAGCCTTTTGATTTTCCTGAATAACCAGCTTAGTGGGCTTTCATACGGAAATCATTAGCCTTGGAAAACTAAGTTCACAGATATAGAAAACAGATAGGTGGTTGCCAGAGGCAGGAAGGTTGGGGAGGTAGAAGAAACAAATGAAGGGGGTCAAAGGTACAAACTTCCAGTTATAAAATGAATATGTCATGGGAATAAAATGTACAGCATGGTGACCACAGTTAATATTATGTATTGCATATTTGAAAACTGCTAAGAGAGCAGATCTCCAAAGTTCTCCCCATGAGAAAAAAATTTTTTCCTAACTCTGTATGGGGACAGATGTTAACAAGACTTATTGTGGTGGTGCATTCTATAACATGGACAAATATCAAATCATTATGTTGTACATCTAAAATTAATAATGTTATATATCAATTATACTTCAATTTTTTAAAAAAGAAGAAAAATTGTCAGCCTTGTTATACATGTTTTGCTATGTCCTATAAATAATACTAAGCAGCCAAGAATTCCCAGTACCTTTGGTTTAAATGCAAACTCTTTCCCAGGGAGTTTCTAAGGATTCACATGGTATTTTGGTAAGAGGGGGGAAATGGGAGCATTTTCAAATTCTTCTCTACAGTTATGAGAAAACTGGTTCAAATGAAATTTCGTACTTGGTCCCCAATACACTAAAATGTCTATTCATAACACTCAAAATCAAGGCCATGTGTGAGACTAAACCCGACAGCCACGTTTCCTGGAGCACCCTTCCATGAATGGCAGGCTGTAAGACCTGCTAACCAGTACAAGGTCCCATGCAGGGCCACAGCTAAGAAGCATGGGCCATTGCAGTGCCTCACCAAACGAAAGGAACTACTCACGGAAGTACTTCAGCGTCTCTTCAATTTGCTCGGTTGTAAGGTCAATGTTGGCATCTGGAGAAATGAGGGGTGTATGGAGCCAGTCGTCGTGGTCATAACCGTAGATGGTGTCGGCTCTTAACTTATAATGGGGCAGCTGCTCCTCCAGCAGGCTAATGATCTCGACTTCCGGAAGATCGGTGCTGTTGCACACGTCTGGAGAGAAGAAAATAGGGAAATGAGAGCCCAGAAATGGTTTTGGCCCTGCTGCTGCCAGCTAACTGGCCTTGTGGCCTCAACAGATATCTTCAGCTACTTACCCACAGCATGGAGAGGCCAGCTACGGCCACATCAGAGATCTTTTCTGCCAATTTAAAATCCATTCTCGAAACTTACAAGACCTACCCGAAATAGTTCTATACCGTTTAGCGGCCCACTTCATTCGAAGTAAAGCCACAATTCGTGTGCTTTCTGGGCTCATTCTTCCCAACTATTTCTCTGACCATTCTCTTTCAATCACTTGATGCGTAAACCAAAGCAGTTACAATTTCACCAATATGTCTAATTTCTTCCTGCTACTTGTAACCAGTCAAGCCATCCCTTCATCTGGGATTTTGCCTTCATTTAATTCCCCGAATTGTGGATCGGCCTGTATTTCTTTCCATTCATCCACCCAAATACATCCTGAGTCCCAGAGACACAGGAGATGCAACAGTAAACACAACAGTCGTGGTCCTGCTCTTGCAGTGCTTGTATTCTTGTGGGACTTCCACCCATTAAAGCAACAAGTGTTCCTCCATTGAAGGCAGAGCTGGATCATCCCAGAAATGTTGGTGTTTTGAGCACGTCATGCAGAATTAACCTCTCTCCTCCCTTCTATATTATTTTTTTTTATAAATTTTTATTTATTTATGATAGCCACAGAGAGAGAGAGAGAGGCAGAGACACAGGCAGAGGGAGAAGCAGGCTCCATGCACCGGGAGCCCGACGTGGGATTCGATCCCCGGGTCTCCAGGATCACGCCCTGGGCCAAAGGCAGGCGCCAAACCGCTGCGCCACCCAGGGATCCCATCCTCCCTTCTATATTAATACAGTGTTTTGGCAGTGTTACATTCTATCTTCTGAGTATTTTAGTATCCAACACATTCCCCTGTGAGATGGCAAATTTCCATCAGCAGTTGTTCTCAATCTATCACCGTACCCCTCATAGGTCCTGGCCTAGACTGTGCTCAAAAGATGCTCCATAATGCTTATGAAGGTGCATCAACCCATATAAAGCACACTACAACAGAGGCCTTTTAATTAAACTGTAAACACACCACCACAGCAAATGTACCCAGGACAAGACCAGTCTTCCACAACTTCTCTACCCCTGAGAACAGTGAAGTAAATAAATGCTAATGGATGCACGTTGATGATCTCTCCACTAATTCTGACATCAGTCACCATACTGGGCCAGTTCACAGACAGTATTCATGACTCATGATGGTAAATGGCAGGTGGGAGCAGTGGAGGTCTTGGGAACCCATAAATAAATCGATGTGGTCCTCATGGCTGGACGAGAGAGTTAACTGGGTCTTTCATTCGAGGAATGAGCCTTCAATGAGAAAAATCACTTGAAAGATAAGAAGAATGCAGTAAGAGCAATTAAGAAGGTTATTGCACAGTGTCCTTGCCTTGAAGTAGTAAACAAAGGCGGGGGCCAGGATCAAGGTGGAGAGCAGAGCATGAGATTCAGACTCCTGTCCCTCTCCAAAGTGCAGGGAGAGGCAGGAGGAGAAAATCCTCTCAAGAACCAGGAAACTACACATGGGCAAGGTAAAGTAAGGAAGAGGTGCTGATGAGAGATCACAGTCATGAGTCATCTGAGGACGTGGAAGGTGGCATCAAAGGAGGGAGGCCCTGTCTGAACACCCACGGAGGAAGTGAGTGGTGCAAACAGTGGGAGCGAATCCCAGGGTGTGGCTAGCTGGAAGGGGAGGCGGTAGGAAGAGCCCCAGGCAGGTGTTCAGGGGTTCACTGGAGAAACAAAGCCAGCACAGCAGGGAAGATCAGTCCCTTCACTGCTCCTGGCCTGAACCAAAGCAAAGGCAAGCAGCAAGGCAGTGCCTACAGAGCCGCTCACACTCAAGTAGAATACGGAGCCTCTCATGCCCAGAACAGCTATGCCAGAGATTTACCAAAATCCCTCTGTCCTTCATGGTTTAGGCTACATGGCAGGCAAAAAAATACCAAATCACAGGTAAAGGGAGCATTCAGTGACCAAGTGCCTCCCTTTGAGCAAGACCTCACTGAATGCACCTGTCATTCAATGCACCTGACTCCCCTTATCTCCTTCTCGCTCCCCACACACCCCCTTGCACCCCTCTTCCCCCACACAACCCCTTTTTGCTCAGCTTAATATGCAAAGCTTCACTGCAGAACATTTCAATTCAGGAAGTCAGTGTGGTTTTGCAAGCACTAAGGAAAGAGAAGAAAAATAAGTACAAAGTGAAGACATTTAGAATTTTTCTTAGAGCTTTAGGGACTGGAGGGGGGATAACATCTGAACACTTGGATTCTCTGCGTTGTGTGGGGAAATGTCACTGGGAGCGCTCCTGGCATTTCAGCCAGCTGAAAAGCAGACCAGAGCTGCTCTGCCACTTTGCAAAGGTCTGCTGGGAACAGAAGTTGCCTCCTCCCGGAGGCCAGAGCCAACAGCCCAACCTCAAGACAGAGGTCTTGTGTTTCTTCTCACCTCCCACCACCAACAAAACGCCACCCAAGAGGCTCAAGATGGGCTCATAATTAAGCAATTGGTTTCTCCCCTCACAATCAAGTGACGAGTAAGTTCCCACAAAGCTCATTTTGAAAGGATGCCTCGTGATTATAAAATGGCAGCCTTGTGACTGAGGGGACGTGGGGTCACGCCCAACTGGAGGCGTCTCTTAACTGAGCACAGATTGGCTCCACAAAAGACATTGCCAGCCTATGCCTAGGAGAACAGGCAGAGGACCAACACATTCCTGCATGACTCACCCTCACAACAGGCTAGAATCTTCTGGTGTCTCTGCTTTTGGTGGTGGGGAAGGCAACAATCTCAAACAAAAGTCCCTTCTAAGAATACCATGTCACTTCTGAGCACGTTGGCAGCTGCTCAAACTCTGAGACTTGACCTGTCCTTCCACATTTCCGGGGCTGAAGGGCAACCTATTTACAGTGTGGGTCTTTATGTCCAAGAGAGATTGTTATGCTCAGAGCATGTGATGACAGGTGAGATAAAATATTGAAAGGTGAGACTGAGCCAAAATGCCTTTTTAAAAAAAACACTGTATTTGATTTTGCCATAATGGGACCAGCCATATGAACACAGCAAGTTTCCAGCTGCCTAAAAGGCCCAGAGAATCAGAACATAGGGAAGGATTACAGAGACCCAGGGAGCATTCCTCAACCTGACCTGGGCTGCAGGACCAAAGGCCCAGGGGTCCTCCTTTGGAGGGGAGCACCACATTTGCCTCACGGAGAAGACATATCGCAGGCCTGAGGTTGGATAAACATAGCATGAGAACCTTCAAGAATTCCCCAGGAATGCCTGCACTGTTGCAAGCCCCAAGCCTGCGGGGCACTCTCTGACCCTCTGAGCAACCTGGGACAGGTTATATTTGTTCTGTTTTGCAGATGAGGAAGCAGAGATTCACAGGAGCTGTAGAATATCTTGTTGGTCAAGGCCACGCAGGTATTATTTGGCAGATCCTGCCTGAGAAGCCTCAACTGTCTGTCTGAAATCTATACCCTTCCCCTCTGCCACCCGTCTCCCAGGCAGGCACACAAGAAATACTGGGGAATCCCCAGGATATTCTAATAAGGAAGGTTCTGTTCTCAGCAGGAAGATGGCTTCACAAGCATGATAGGGATGTGCAGTTAAACACACTGACAAATGAGGGAGGCAGGCAGGAGAATGATTTTCTCTTCTAGAGCACAGGAAGTGAAGTAACTTGTCTGCAGAACCAGGAAGGCCCTGCCCCCTCTCCTGGAGCTTATTCAAGCTCATGGTATAAAAGGGCACTTTTGGCCCAACCTGGAAGCAAGGACCCCATTATACTCTTGACAGTCATCATTTCTCCACCGATCCAACTCACATCAATTTTTTTAAGTTTCTTTATTTGAGAGAGAGAGCATGGCGAGAGGGGCAAAGGGGAGGAGAGGAAGAAGCAGAACTCAAAACCTGATGACAGGGGCTTGATCCCAGGACCCTGAGATCATGACCTAAGCCAGAACCAAGAGTTGGATGCTTAACTGACTAAGCCACTCAGGTGCACCCCCCACAACTTACATTATTAACAAGCTATAAAAACATGTCCTCAGATAAACCTCAAATAAAGGGCATCAGCCTGCTGATTGAACTCAGACCCAAACAGGTCCTTGGCTTCAGTCAGATGTGCAGCAACCACAGCTGGGAACGCACTAACGCCCAGCCTGTCAAACTATCAAAAGGCCAGGCTCACCCAGGCAGTCAGGGTAGATCTCCTCCTTCCTGAGTTACTACAACAGCCCCGTGGTTGCTGGCCACACGGCCACTGGTGCCATCTGTGGGAAGAGGATGCTTTTTAAAAACATGGTACTGCCCTGCTTTACAAACCTCCTGGCTCTCTATAAAGTGCTTCATGTTTCAGCCCACGCTTTCCTAAGATAGAAGCCGATGGGACAGAGGTTTCCCAATATCCAATTTCTGCTTCTTCCTTTTGGTAATGGAATTCCCAAGGTGTGGCTAGGCACAGGGCCACTGGCCGAAAACTACATTTCCCATCTTCCCTTGCAGTAAGGTTATGTCCCCAAGTCCAGTAACAGGATGTGAACAGAGCTTCTAAGCCATGGCTTCTCCAGCTGTCACATACAGAGAGGTAGCTGGTGCTGAAACCATCTTCAATCACACAAGTAGGGCAGCCCAGGTGGCTCAGCGGTTTAGCGCCGCCTTCAGCCCAGGGCATGATCCTGGAGACCTGAGATCGAGTCCCACATCAGGCTCCCTGCATGGAGCCTGCTCCTCCCTCTGCCTGTGACTCTGCCCTCTGTGTGTGTGTGTGTGTCTCTGATGAATAAATAAAATCTTAAAAAAATAAAAATAAAAAATATTTTTAAAATATTTTTTAAAAAAATCACACAAGTAAAGGCAACACCCAAGCAACCCTGGGTGCCTGGGACCATCTACCTGATGGAGTCTACCCTTCCCCTGGGACTTTGAGGAGGGAAAGAAAGGTCTACCTTGTGGAAGCCACTATTATCTCAGTCTCTGTTAAAACATCCTCTCTTATCAAGTGCAGGCTCTGCTGTTTTATCCAAGACCTCTTTGGTTAAGCCACATCAACTTCTCACCATTTGCTAAAGATATTTTTTCACAAATCTTGGTTTTTATACCAGCTGTCCTCACTGCCTAGAAAGCCCTTCACTGCCCAGCAAACTCCATCTCAAAATACCACTGAAAGGTCACCCTGTATTTCAAGCTTTCCTGGACTCCAGTCCTGTGGCTATGTACATGGTACATTGAGTGTTTTGCTACAATGTTATGAGTGTTTTCTGCAATCCCTTCTGCACTAACTATGAGCCCCTCAGGAGAAAGAACTGAGTTAGCCACCTTTACATCCAGCTGGGCAACAAACAGTAAGTGCTAGCTGAGTGCTGGATAAATAATGGGGACAGGGGATCCCTGGGTGGCGCAGCGGTTTAGCGCCTGCCTTTGGCCCAGGGCGCGATCCTGGAGACCCGGGATCGAATCCCACGTCGGGCTCCCGGTGCATGGAGCCTGCTTCTCCCTCTGCCTGTGTCTCTGCCTCTCTCTCTCTCTCTCTCTGTGTGACTATCATAAATAAATACAAAAAAAATAATAATAATGGGGACAAAGGCAAGGAAAAATGAGCAGTGGGTGCAGGGCTTGTCTGTCAGCCCTGTGTCCCCAGGATGGACCAACGCCCAGCCTTCAGCACAGGGGAGGTGCCGCCATCTAGTGCCAAGTGTTTTCGTGCCCCTCCTGGCTTGCCCCTAGGCTTTCATTCAGCATGGAGGCAAGTCCCACGGGGAAGTGATTATCCTCTCAGTCACTCAGCAAACACAGACTCAATCCAATACCCCCTATTCTTATGGCACCACTTTGGGAGCAAACCACAGTGGGTCTCTTCACCTGTTCAGAACTCCAGTCCCTCCTAGGCTTTCTCCAAGACATAAGCTTTGGAGTGGGTCCTCCTACCTGAGGATGAGGGCTACATCTAGGGCTGCCTGGGAGGTGGGGCAGGGTGCTGGAGACTGCTAGGTATCTGGAAGGTCTGGGGTGATAGGTGCAGCTATGTCCACTCCACATCTGACTTGGGCTAGATCCTCATTCCTACAGAGGGGCTCGAAGGAGGCCCCTCTGATACACAGGTGACATGCCAGCTTCATGGAATTTGCCAGGCACCCAAGATAATGTTTAACATTTTATAGCAGAGGCAGAAACTCTGCATTAATGCCTGACATTTTAAAATTAGGGAGTCTCATGTAAAGACACAGATCCTTGATCTCTCAGAAGAAATCAGTGTATCCAAGGACCATGCACTTACATGCTCTGAGTGGTGGCCACCCCCAGATCGGGGAGGGAGGGTGGCTCCACTGGAGTTTCTGGGCCTCCTGCCTGCAGCACTGAAGCTGGAAGGCTAGGCCCAGGAGAGGAGAGAACTGCACAGATGCAGGGGAGAAGCAACCTACACACTCACCCAGGCTCCAGGAAATCCAGGGGCAACAGCAAGGGAAGAAGAAAGAACAAAAAGAGAGGGGGAATAGTGCTGGATAAAGAGGAGAGCTTCATGAGAAGAACGTAGCAAAATCAGGGGAACACAGGGTCAAGTCAGGGAAGAGACAGACGGTGAGTGAGGCAAGCCAGCAGCACGACTGCCACCTGCTGGAGGGTGCCTGGGACCCAACTATGGCAGCAGCATTGTTCCAAGAGCTTGAAGGAGGGGACCCCAGGCCTGGTTCTGTCCCCAACTTCTCCCTTTCACCCCAGCAGGTCCTATTTTCATCCGTCTGTAACTCAGTTTCTGCATCTACTGAACAAAGGCATGAGGTTGCAGAAGAGTTCTATCCCTGCCCTAAACATGTCTGAGCAGCCAGGTCAAGGGCTGTGAGTACATCACATCCTGCTCCACCCAGGAGGTGCTCATGGCCCCAGATATGCTGATTTCTTCTGAGAGGACAGGAATCTGCATTTTTACATGAAATTTCTTGAACTTTAAATGTTAGATACTCACTTAGAATTTTGTAAACATCCAAGGGCCACATTAAAACGTGTGTGTGCCTCCTGTTTGTGCTCTGGGATTTCCCATCTTTGTGTCTCACTCTAGGCCTTGGGAGAATGTTCTAGACTATAGTAAAGGTGACGATCAAAGGAAAAGTAAAGGAACCTTAATTCAACAAAACTGGCCATATTCTAAAAACTAATCTATTTTCTATTTTTGCCTCCCCTACCCTAATCCATTCCATTTCTTTACCCACCATGTTTCCACTTGGCCACATCAGTGGTGACTGAGGAGTGTGACCCCAGGTCTGTGCTTGGGGAAGTTCTGGAGATGAGGTAAGCCTCTTACCATCATTATGCTCAGCAGTGACAGCAAACCCACAACAATGTTTTAAAAACTGCACAAGATGAGACCTTTCTCTACTCAGCCATTTGTAAACCACTTGTACAGACTTGGAAATAATTCATTTTTCTTGAAATTATTAAGATTAAAGAGTGCAGATGCAAAGATTTACAGGCCATACTGGTACCAGAGACATGCCTGATACTTTGTAATTGGTGTCTTTCTAGAAAATTCCTATTATAGGGTCACACAGTTAAGAGCCTTACCTAAGCATCTTCAGGGAAATCAGTAGTTATGCTCTACATCACAAAAGTTATGATTTCACAAACTCAAAGGGACCACTAGAGCTAAAAATTACTGGCTCAACTGCCTCACCTAATGGAAGGGGAGACTATCCTCAGAGAGGCTGAGGTGGTGCCTACTGAGCAACTAGCCACAGACACAAGTCTGTGACACATGAGAGGCCTCAGAAAGTGACAGTGTCATCTTGAATGTTGATCTATCCCTCGCTGTTTAGGCAGCACCCTGCCTGGTAAACAGTAAGTGCTCAATAAACATGCGCTGAATGATGCAAAGCATGTGTACCTATTCCAGAATTTCATCTATTCGTATTCTCACAAACCAGCAGTCCATGCAGGGTGAGAATTAAGAACACATTTTACAAACAAGGAAACCAAAGTCTCAGATTATGTGAGGAGCCCAAGTGAGTCTGCTAGTAAGGGGCTGTGCTGGCCCCCCACATCCTAGTCCACTTCCTCCTAACCCTAATTCACACATGGCTCACTCCCAGTCTAGTGGGTCCTGGCAAGGACTCTCCAGGGAGGGAATCTCCCATGAATTGTACATGGGGGTGATGTTGCCAACAGGCAGGCTTCTCTATGAGGGACCTTTAGATGACCCCCAAGGCTCCACTCTAGACTTCCTGTACCAGGATCTATGTGGTACAATCCAGGAACTGACTTCTAAGTCAAGCCCTACAAGGGGTTTTTGCACACCAACATTTGAGAGTTGACACTTAGCCCCTTGTGGTCTTGACTAACTGAACCTGCTTTCTTTAAAAACAAAATCAGTTAAGTAAGGCATGTGGCTCAACATTCAAACAGTATGCAAGGGCAAGGAGGTCTCTCTGCAGGCTCCATCCGGCCACACCTCCACCCTGTCCCTACTTGCACACAAGACCATTCTTAGACTTCCCATGAGAACCAGTGTGGGCCCCCTGCGGGCACATCCTCGTCCTCATTCTCCTTACACAGGGGAAAGGCCTACCAAGTTCAAGGCAGCAAGGAGGTCTCATGGCTAAGTTGTAGGGGGTCCAGACATGAGGCCCTGCTGTCTCCCTGCGGCACAGTGGCTCACACTCCAGCCCCGGAAGGCACAGACACGAGTCCTCCTTCCCCTCCTCTCCTGCTTCTCCCCCAGTGAGGGCCAGCTCCCTTGCTGGCAGCAGCGCAAATGGGTCTACAGGAGAGGTAAGGCCACACAGAGAAACCCATACGGGAACATAAAGAAAAGGCCAACCCCAGAAAGAAAAACCTGCACTGGGGAGTTGTCAGCAATGGCTGTGACCCTAACTGCCAGCAGAAGCAACTCTTTCTAAGAAAAAGGATAAACAATTACACGAGGTAGATTCCACATACACTGGGTGTCAGGTTCTGAGTTACCACATAATCACACGTGAACACCAGCTTAGAGGACACCTACCAGCCAGGAGCACTGTAGCAGAGACTACCGATCTGAAAGAGGACAAGTTCACAAGCAGGAGTTCCAACAGGACAGGACACTAGGCAATCTTGTGCAACTGACCTTTGCTGTGCAAATATTCTTTGTTGTGCAAGAAGAGAGGGCAAGAGGTGGCAGGGCAAAGCAAAGGAGGCGGATCCTGCTGGGGAGCCTTCTAAAATGGCAGAACCAAATCCAGTTTTTCAGAAATAGGACCTCTGATGGGCTTTGTATAGAAATCTACAGGGATGCCTGGGTGACTCAGTTGGTTGGGCATCAGCCTTTGGCCCAGCTCAGCTCATGAACCCAGGATCCACATAGGGCTCCCTGCTCAGTGGGGAGACTGCTTTCCCTCTCCCTCTACCCCTCCCTCTGCTCCTGTGCTCCTGCTTGCTCTCTCATGTGCATACGTTCTCTCTTTCTCGAATAAATAAATAAAATCTAAAAAAAAAAAAAAAAAATCTACAAAAGCAGATGATACTACATTACAGGTCGAATTGATTCTAATACTGAGACATACAGCTTGAACTCTACAGAAATTTATTTTAAAAGGCAAAATTAATGTGCATAAATTCAGTCCAAAGCTAAACCTGCACAGAAAATAGGGAGCATTACAACCCACTGGGATGTTTTATCGCGCGATAAACCCAAAAAATACTTTGGTCTTGGGATGCCTGAGTGGCTCAGTGGTTCAGCATCTGCCTTAGGCTCAGGGTGTGATGCCGGGTCTCGGCAATGAGTCCCACATAGGGCTCCCTGCGAGGATCCTGCTTCTGCTTCTCCCTCTGCCTATGTCTCTGCCTCTCTCTGTTTCTCTCATAAATAAATAAATAAAATATTTTTTAAAATTACTTTGGTCTTCTAATTTCCTTGATAATTTCTCTTAAAAGTGTATATTTTATAATTGTTAAATTACCAGGGCGGGGGAATAATTTTACATGAAAATAGCCAGGAGGGCAACCCAGGTGACTCAGCGGTTTAGCACCGCCTTTGGCCCAGGCCATGATCCTGGAGACCTGGGATCAAGTCCCACATTGGGCTCCCTGCAAGGAGCCTGCTTTTCCCTGTGCCTGAGTCTCTGTCTCTCTCTCTCTCCTCTCTCTGTGTATTCTCATGAATAAATAAAATCTTTAAAAAAAAAAAGAAAGAAAATAGCCAGGGTCGATGTGATGATTGCAATTAAAGTGCTCACAGCTGAATTAGTGTTTAGACAGATGGAGCTGGTATAAATTGGAACAACACTGGCAGTAAACAGCTTGACAGCATGTTGGGAGAACCAAAAAATGTATCATGACCCTCAAACCAGTACCCTCACATATAGGATTAAATCTAAGAAAGGAATCCAAAAAAAAATCTAAAGTGCAAAATACATAATCATGTTTACAGTGCATCTGATAAAAACATGCATAACCAGTTTCCTCAAAAGAGTTAAACACAGAACTACCTTATGATACAACAATTTCAAATCTGGGTATATATCCAGAAGTGACTGCAGAGACTTGAACAGATACTTGTACATCCATGTTCATAGCAGCACTATTCACAACAGCTAAAAAGGCAGAAGCAACCCAAGCGGTCATGGATAAATGAACGAACATCGAAATGCAGTCTATACACAGAGCAGCATATCATTCAGCCTTAAACAGGAAGAATATTCTGGCACATGTTACAACATGGATGAACCTTGAAGACATTATACAAAGTAAGACATTGTAAGGCATTATACGAAATAAGCCACAGCTAAGGGGGCGAGCACTGAATGCTTCCTCTTATGTAAGGTACCTAGAGTAGCAAATTCATGGGGATAGAGAGCAGAATGGTGGTGACCTGAGGCTGAGGGATGGGGGGGATGGGCGGTTGGTGTTTAGAGGGTACAGAGTTGCAGCTGGGGAAAATGACAAAGTTCTAGGAAAGTATTGCCTTCAGTACTTGCTCAACACTGCAGTACTTGCAGTACTTGCTCAACACTGGAGAGGTAACTATACCCTTAAAATAGCTAAAATGATAAGTTTTATGTTATGTATGTTTCATCACTTTTTTTTTTTTAAGAAATAAACGACAGTCACAGCATTAGGGATTTCCTTTTCTCTCAGACTGGGGACCTGGGGACCTCAGCACCTCAGGGGCAAGAAACGATACACGTGGACCAGATGTTGAAGAACATACAAAAGAACCAAGCATACCATCTGGATGGTAGCTGACGCCAGAAGGGAAGGGAAGGGAGCAGGTGGAGGGGTAGGCTGAGCAAGGGTGCCCATTTGTCTTGGCTTGCCCAAGACAGCCCCAGTTCATGCCTGCTGTTCCTGTGTATTAGTATTAGTATCACTCTCTATCATACTTGAGGGTGCCCCTTCTAGAAAACAGTGTGGCAGTTGTTGAGTAAGTTAAACACAGAATCATGATCTGACCCTGCAATTCCACTCCGGGGTTATACCCAAAAGCACTAAAAGTGGGTATTCACACAAAATCTTGTCCACAGCTACCCTCTTCTTCCCAGTAGCCAAAAGGTGGAAACAACCCAATGTTGACCAACCAATGAACTGACAGAGAAAATGTAGTACATTGATACAACGGAATGTTATTTGTCCATAAAAAGGATACCTGCTACAAAACATCATGCTAAGTGAAAGAAGCCACTCACAAAAGACTACATATGATATGGCTCCATTTATATGAAATATCCAGAGCACATAAAGCCATAGAGATAGAAAGCAGATCAGTAGTTGCCAGAGGGTAAGAGGAGGGAAGAACAGGAGTGAGCGCTAACAGGTAGGAAGCTCCCTTTGGGGATGATGAAATGTTCCAGAAATAGATGGTGCTTACACACATTTGAATGCACCAAATGCCACTGAATAACACACTTTAAAAATGGGTAATTGGGAAATGTTACATACATTTTAACAAATTAAAAAAAACCCAAATAACAAAAGTGTCCCTGATGATAAACCTCAACGCAATACCACTACACACTAAAATGTCTATAACAGAAAAGACACACAGTGGATTGAATTAGAGGGGATGTGAAGCAACTAGAACCCTTACACACTGCAGGCGGGAATGGGAAATGGTACAGCTACTCTGGCAGTAGTACAACTCTAAATCTACTCAAAATATCTCCAAATTGCATACTTACAATGGGGGAATTATATGGTTATGTAAATTATACCTCGACAAAGCTGTTAAAAATTGTCCTTGCCTGAACAATGATCACCCTAACTTGGGCCAACTACTTAGGAGATCCGAAGTTAAAACGACAAAAGCTCATCAAATACAAATGGGGTCATAATACCTGTAAATTATTTATGCACATTTCCTATATGTTAACAGTCCCATCTTCAACACACTTTTTAAAAGATGTTCATTGCAAAAAAATAAACAAAAAACAGACTCTTAAATTCAGAGAATAAACTGGTGGTTGCCACAGGAGAGGTGGTGGGGGATGAAATAGATAAAGCAGATTAAGAGTACATTGATCTCAATGAGCAGTGAGGAATGTAAAGAACTGTTGGCTCATTATATTGTACACCTGAAACTAATGCTGTAAGTTATATTTGAATTTTAAAATTCTTAATTCTAAAAATTAAAGATATTCACTGCATTGCCAAATACAACCTTCATGTCTAGCAAAAGGGCAGTATCTACGTAAATCATACCAACTTAATGGAATTTTTTAAAAAGATTTTATTTATTTATTTATTCATGAAAGAGAGAGAGACAGGCAGAGACACAGGCAGAGGGAGAACTAGGCTCCATGCAGGGAGCCCGACGCAGGACTCGATCCCAGCACTCCAGGATCCTGGGCCAAAGGCAGGTGCTAAACCGCTGATCCCTATTCCATCAGGGATCCCCGATGGAATATTATAAAGCCACAAATATCAATTATTTGTTCATTTCTAGGGAAAGGTCACTGGGGCAGAAACTGGAATGAATATCTAGGGGTACAGTGTTCTAACACAGGGAAGAGTAAAATAAAAAAATAAAATAAAAAGGCCAGCGGCATCCTGTGTGGCTGGAGCCAGGGGAGGTAGAGCAATGCAGGTGAGGGGAGACAGTCCATAGCTCCCAGAACCTTTAGTACATGGCAGGAGGTCTGAACTTACTGTGACAAGAGTGCCATGATCTGACTCAAGTATTAAACAGGTCTCTCTGGCTGCTGTGTGGACAGATTGAAGGGACTCCCAATTGGGGCTAAGCCAGGATGCTACAGTCCAGGCGAGAATGACACAGGCAGGTAGAAGTGGCTAGATTCAGGAAACACTCTGAAGGCAGAGGTACCAGTACTTGATGATCGATGAGAATTTCACAGGTGAGTTTGCCAGAGATTTAAAAGGAGTAGAAGGAAGAAAAGCGTCCAAAAGCACCGGACACAGTCATTAATTCCAAAACACTCTGAAAAATCTCTTTTCTATTTCCTGTGATTTTATTTCTCTCCCCTCCACATGCCTTGGAAAATTCACTGGCGATGTTATCAATTTATCACTAGCATCTCTCCAAGGCAATAAATTCTGATCCACCTCCTTTTTAAGGGCTGAGTAGGATTCCACTTTCAGCATATACCACAATTCACAGTTATGTAATTCCTCACCCATAAACATTTCATATCTGTGCAGTTAAAGATCACTGAAATAAATATCCCTTCTTTAGTGGCTGCACCAATCTACATTCCCATCAACAGTGCACAAGGGGTCCCTTTTCGCCACATCCTCACCAACACCAGCTGTTTCTTGTCTTTCCCATATTGGCCCTTCTAACAGCTGTGAGTTGATCTCTCGTTGTGGTTTGGGTTTGCATTTCCCTCCTGACTGGTGATGCTGAACACCTTTTCATGTACATGCTGGTCAGTAGCATTTATTTCTTAATAATACTCAACATCTTTTCATGGACATATTGGCCATTAATAGTTCTTTTACAGGATGCTCATAAATATTTTTTCTTGCTTATCTCTTCTTTACTGCCAATATACACAGAGGAACTTTATATTAACCCTTTGTCTATCAAATATAATGCAATTGTTCCCACGCCCCACTCACCTCCCACCTTGTCCCTGGTCTTGCAAGCCTACTCGTGTTTTCTGGCTTTCCCCACACAGCCTTATGTGCTGCTACAGGACTTTCTACTGGGAGCTCATATGCCAGTGGTAAGTAGGGAAGTGCTCTTATATTGCACAGGCAGGAGCCCTTTCAGCCCTATTTTAAAGAGGTTTAAAATATGTGCTCCAAGTAGAGCTCTATTCCTAAGAAGGTGTGTCGCAGCCTTGCATGGCTCTCTGCTTGCAGAGGCTGCATCTCCTGTGCCCCCCTTCATGGGAGCTGAAGGCCCCAGACCCTCCCCCTCCTGCATGCCTCCTAGCCTTTGGTCCGCCTCAACTTATCTCCCACCGTACCGTTTGTGCTTTGTACTGTTTAATGTTCTGGTTACAAAGTCACCGAATGATTCCTGTTATTTCTGGCCGACAATTTTGCAGAACATGCAAGCTTTTCAGGAGCAGGCACATCGTCTTACAGCAAGAATCCCTGTGTAAGTCTTAATTTTTAAATAGTCAAAGTGATCCATCATTCTTTTATAGTTATAGCCTCCATATCAGGCTTTAGCATGGCGCTGCCAGCCTCAAATTATTAAAATGTCCAGTAATAATTTACTTCTTCCACTTTTATGGCTTCATTCTTGACATTCTATCTTCGAGTGATCTGGATTTTACTGGGTGTGAAAGTTATGTAGGGATCCAGCTGTACTTTTTACAATGATAACAAACAACAGTAATAATAACACAAACATTCCTGGAGAGCTACCATCACTAAATAAATCCTATCAGGTGAAGCCGCTGTTCTGTGCAGCCAAACCCAATCCTTACTGATATGGGTAGTTACCTTTAAGCCACTTGGAGGTAAAGCTATATTTTTCTGATTCTCCATAACAAAAATAAAGTAGATTATACTTTATCTCACCAATCTCCCTCTTTACCTCTTGACTCTTGTCGCTCTAATTTGTAGGTTCAGGTGCAATCTCTCCTGTTATGAAATTTTTAACTTTTTACACTTACAATTGCTTTCTGTTTTCCAAAAACCCGGTACTTATAGTTACCCTCTCTAAAGCTTTCAAGGCAGCCTGACCTGAGGAGCTGCCAGAGTTCTAGGTCCACATCCTCCCTAAAATTAGCTTTTACTATGGAATGAAAGTCAATTAGTGTTGAAGGTTAAACTCTGAGATAAACAGTCAGATGTTGAATCAGGAAAACTTTATATTATTAATAGAACACAATTTTGTAAAATCATAATGCCTACTGTGCCTCTTCCATTAAATGCAGTTTGCTGCTTTATTGTTCATCTAAATTATTTCCTAGGCAGGAAATTCTGGTTATAGGCGAACAATGGTTACTTTTTCAAAACATGAAGTGAGATCATCTGGATATTAAAAGACTAAAAACTCATCCCTAAAACCATGACTACAGCCCAACAATAAGCGGTTAGGCAAAATAGATAAAACGAATAAAACACTTGAGTGTGAAACACTTTACTTGACCAGGTCTCAAACCAACACACATGTATATTCAAAAAGCAGAAAATTGCAAAGGGCAACTCCTCCAAAGCAGAATACAAATAACCAGGTATAATAAAAGACAAAAGTTAAAGCTATATTATCAGGTGATATAGTTCTGATGCACACATGTTAGAGGCAATGTAAGTCTCTATTGGGTGTATACTTGCAGAGCACTATGAGCATTAAGAAGCTCCCTCACTCTGTTCTCCAAGGCCAGGGCTGAGCCTGTTAGGGCCAAGAAACAAGGGCAGCAGATTCCAAGAGGTGACCTTCAAAAGCTCATTAAAAATTCAGCCACATTGGGAGGGGGTAGATGGGAGCGGATTGGAGGTGACAGCTAAAGGATCTGGAGTTTCCTTTGGGGGTGATGAAAATGTTCTAAAATTGATTTGTGGTAATAATTGCACAACCCTGTGAACAAGCTAAAAGCCATCAAGTTATAGATTCTATATGGGTGAATTATATCTCAATGAAGTGGTTACACATACAAAAATATAACCACAAGAGAAAGTAGGGAAAGTAGGGTCACTGAGCACACCTACTGCCCCTACTTAGGCACACCTCAAAGTCCTCTGCCAAAAACACTGTGAAAGATAATACTGAATCCACCAGGAAGGTTAAATCGCCTTCCCCATCATCCTTGGAAGGACCAAGGATCTTCTACTCCCTTTACAGAAATTTTCATGGAAACTAAGTTAAGCAAATGAGGTTTCATACTTAGAGACAATAAGCTTTGGCTGTCTAGAAAATTCAATGCCACAGAACACTGTTTACAGCTTAACAATGCTGAATGGTGGGTGGGGTATTATTGGACTCAACAGCAGCCTCCCAACTAACAAGGGGGGATTCCTCTCTTATTGTTGACAGCCTGATAGAAATCAGGGCTTGACTCTAAACGAGGAGTCCACCAACTATGATCCATGGTCAAATCCAGCCCCTGCCTATATTCATAAATAACGATTTTACTGAAACCCAGCTGCACACCCATTCCTCTAGGTATCGTCTACAGCTGCTTGTATCCACAACCGTAGAAGCCGGGAGTTGCTGCACAGATCCCATGACCCAAAAACCTGAAATACGTACTCTCTGGCCTTGAGGGAAAGGTCTGCCAACCCCTATTCCAGGCCATAGGAGAGATCGCTGATCCCCTGAGGCTTCCCGATGGCCACCTGTGGGCTTCAGCCATTTGAGGATCTTCTAAAATTCAGCTATTTGTTTTATTCACAATTCTTCCTCCTTCACTACCTACCCTTGCTTTGGTTTGGGTTCACTGTGAACAAAGTTCACTTTGCAGTTCTGTGACTTTGAGCTGGGCCACAGAACTTGCCCTGGCCAATTTGGAATGTGAGTGGCCGTCACTTGCTGCATATCCAACCAGAGACTCTGAAAGTGTTGGCTGAGTTTGTCCATGTACGCCCTGTCCTCTGACAGGAGGAAAGTATGGCCTGAGACAGCTCCTGTCCCTTGAGCCGAATTCCTCAAATGAGAGATAAGGGGAGCTGACCTGAATTAAAGCCCAGGCAATCCTCAGGTGACCTATACCCACGATCTCGGAATAAACATTGCAATAGCCACTGTGGATATGGGAGTGGTTTGTTACCCAGCAAAATCTGACTCAGTTTAAAATATATACATAAAGTACATAAAGTAAAATACTAAAGTACGATGACTAAGAGCTAGAAGAATAAATCATTGAAATCACACCACCATCAGAATCTCTTAACAGGTATCCCTGGGTGGCTCAGTGGTTTGGTGCCCGTCTTTGGCCCAGGGCGTGATGCTGGAGTGCCGGGATCGGGTCCCGCATTGGGCACCCTGCATGGAGCCTGCTTCTCCCTCTGCCTGTGTCTCTGCCTCTCTTTCTCTGTCTGTCATGAATAGATAAATAAAATCTTTTTTTAAAAAAAGAATCTGGGCAGCCCAGGTGGCTCAGCTGTTTAGCACCGCCTTCAGCCCAGGGTGTGATCCTGGAGACCCCGGATCGAGTCCCACGTCAGGCTCCTTGCACGGAGCCTGCTTCTCCCTCTGCCTGTGTCTCTGGCGCGCGCTCTCTCTCTCTCTCTCTCTCTCTCTCTCTCTCTCTCTCTTCTCTCTCATAAATAAATAAAATTTAAAAAAATTTAAAAAAGAATCTCCTAACGGTCCAAACAGGAAAGGCATGATCACACTTGGCTCTCAGAATACCCTCCCACTTGCAAAAACAATTTCTGGAATTAACTCCAGCAAACAGCAGATGAGGATCACTAAAACAAAGGTGGAAGGAACAAGACTGAGGAGGCATGGAGGGATGGACGGAGACTTGTTTTGTTCTACACAACTGAAGCTATCTGCCTTACGTGTTGGATTCTCTGGACAATTAACCTCCTCTTCCCTTCAGTCCCTTTCGGAAGCTGTGAACCCAGGACACTGTGGGTATTCTGGTCTCTGGGTTAAGGCTGCCACTCCTGTTGCTGGTGGCTCCCTGATCCACTAGAGGGTGCTGCATGCACACCTGTGGGGGGAAGCGGGGCACTCCCAGCCTCCCAGGCAGGTAAGAGGAGCCTGGGCATCAGAATTCCACACCCTTTCTCAAGCTCAGATCTGTGCCTTCCCATTTCTACTCACCACAGACCCCCACATCAATAGGAAAAAATGGACCTGAAATAACACTGAGCAATGGAGTTCACACCTGCAGTTAGGATAATCTGAATTGACAGGTGTAACGCTTTTTCTTTTTCTTTTTTTGTCTTTTTTTTTTTTTAATTGAATTCATGTTTTTGTTTTGTTTTGTTTTGTTTTGTTTTTTCGGTTTTTCTTGGTATAGGAAAAGAAATACACTGATATTTATCAGATAAGCTGAAAGTGAGCATGTTAGGAATTCCGTTCTCATTTTCAACCCAACGAGAGAAGTGAAGGAATGTCTGGGTCGCCATGCCCCTACGCTTATAGCCTTATCGTCATCTTCCCAATCATTACGAAGCAAGAAGGAAGAGGGAGAGAACTTTCCCACTAGGAAAGTTCAGTTTGGCCCACACACATGTTCCATCACACAGATCAAGATCCAGGAAGGCTGAAAAACTTCTAGAAGATGAACATTCAAGTCTTGCCCTGAGCTGGTTCACTTGATTTGGAGTTAGTGTGGGCATTCTCCGGCTCCTCTAGCCACAACTGGTTCATTTTCTTCCACTTGCTCTTACCCTTGCTCACTTGAGACTCACACCACCCTGTGCTCACGCTCATCTCTCCACTTCCCAGTCCCTCCAGTCTTGGCATGGGGCTTGCAGCCATCTTCCCCACCATGCTCAGGGGGTCACCCAGGCTGCCGTCAGCACCTCCCAGCTCCTTCCCTGTACTGCACGCTCCACCTCTGCCAGCCACACCTGGGCCATCTCTGAAATCTGAAATTCAGAGGCCCCCTCCCTGACAAGGACCACCCCCCTCCAGCCCCCTCCCCTCATAGCGCTCCCTCATTTAACCCTACTACACCACATCAAGACCACTACCCCGTGGACCCTTCCACTTTGCCTTCATCATGCCCTTCCCTACGGCTTGAATCCCACAGCCTTTTGCTTCAACTACCCTCCTCCATCCATGGTATATTCATGGTGCACAGCAGACCCAACCCAATTCTGCAGGACAACAAGTGTCCACCTCACCCTGCCCTGTACCTGGGCTCCCAGAGGCACTAGGGGAAATCACAATGTACCATGGGGCTGGTGGAAAGGCCCAGAAGGCTGAGGACTCCCATGCTCAGGGGGGCCACCATGCCCATCACCTCATCTCCTATTCTGCCACAGTGCTGGGGTGGCAGGGGTGGGAGGATGAGAGAGGATGGGTAAGGTCTGAAACAGCCTCTCCACAGGGCCATAACTCAGGGTAAAACCACCTTCCAGCAGCTTCCAGTATCCCAGAGGATGAGTGGCCAGTTCTTTGCATGCTCTTCCTCCTTCCTTCTCTTTCCCGGGGGTCAGCTCTGAAGACTTCCAGAGCTCACATCCTAATGCTCAGCGATCCCTTCCTAGTTAGCTGCATCTGAGAATTCTCTAGACCTACTGACTGCATACACAGTGCTTAAGGTCCAGTTCCTTCTCTTGTCTGTTCGCTCACCTGCACACTCAGCGGCGTGTCTGGGAAACACCTTTGCTAATCTTCCTCTTCTAACTAGACCCCAGCGTATCATAAATCAGCATTAGGTAGCCTCCTGTATTATCCCAGGATGGGTCAGGTAACAGAAGAGGGTGCCTGTTACCCAGACAAGAGAAAGGACTCGTTTACCACAGGCCACCTCATCTCCTCTGTGTGCCAGAAAAGCACTAAAGAACATTAACCCAGCAGAGCCTGTAACCTGTTGTCTTTACCTAAGTGGTTCTGGTTGAATGTGGCACAGCTTCCAGAGTCTGCCTGCTGAGATCCACCTCTGCTTTAAAATGTTTAGAAAAAGAAAAAAACGGGCACCTGGATGGCTCAGTTGGTTAAGCAACGACTCTTGATTTTGGCTCAGGTCAAGATCTCAGGGTTGTGAGATCGAGGTCCAGGTTGGGCTCTATGTTTATGTTCAGTGGGGAGTCTGCTGGAGATCCTCTCTCTCCCTCTCCTTCTGCCCTTCCTCCCATGCACTAGTACACGTGCACGCTCTCTCTCAAAATAAATAAATATTTTTTAAAAGAAAAAAGAAACGGTTTCTCTTATGGTGGGGGGAGCAGGGGAAGGAGAGGAGAAGGGGAGTGAAGAGGGAGGGTGGGGGGGGCAGAGAGGGAGGGCGGACAAAGAGAGGAGAGGAAAGAAGGGGAGAAGATTTAAAAGATAGAAAGCAAAACTGAAAATGTAAGTCCTCGGAACTGGTCCTCTGGAAACCGGATGCCCACTGGTTCCTGGCTCTGAGGCAGTTCCTGGCAGGACTATGGCTTAAAACATCAGAGCCCTTCCCAGAGCTGCTCAGACTGACCGCTACCAGCATGTGTGTGTTCAGTCTGTTTCCCAGGACAGGCATCTAGGGAATGTAAAGACTCAAATCACCAAATGCAAGGTGATCTATTTGTATAAGGCACAGGGCACCCTCAGTGGGTGATCCAAAGCCTGGCTCCTTGCCTCTGGAATTCAAAATCAATCAGTGAACTGCCGGGGGGAGGACAATGGGCAAGGATTGCACCAGATTTCATGGCAAACCAGGCTGGCTGAGGCAGCTTCATAGAAATGGGAATTAAGCAGAGGCCCTAAATAGAAAGAGTCATTAAACCTTACTGAACACCTTCCATGCACCACTGTACTAAGTACTTAATAGGAATCACCACACTGAGTACCAACAACAACCCTGAGGTTGTTACTGTTACCCCATTTTAGAGATGCAGAAACAGGTCAGAGACTAGCTGACCTGCCCAAGGTCACACTGTAAATGCTGTAGCTGTAAAACACACCCAGATGTCTCTGCCCCAAAGCCAACATGCTTTAGGCCCAGAACACCCCAGGAAGCCACACTGCTACTGTCAGCATCTATTCTGGCTAAAACATGGAGGTGGGTAGACTTCTCACTGGAGCAAGCTCATGGCACCCTGAGAAAGCACAGGGGGCCAACATCCATTTATTTCCTCTTCAACCCCGTGTAAGTCCACTAAGGTTTCAACAGAACTATGTTAGAATAAGTATAAAAGAAGAGCACTCTATGTATCTTACTAAATAGAAGGAGGCAGGAGTAGGAAAGGACAGTTTTAACAGAATAGCTACTCAGTGAAAACCTAAGGCAACTGAGCTTCCTTGAAGCCAAAGTAAAAAGAGGCCTTTCCCTACACACACACCAAAAAATTCCCTCATTATCTAATAAAAAGAAACATCTATTAGTAGGAAAGAAAAGACTTCTAGCAAGGACCCCAAGAGTTCATCAAGAAATTTTTTTTAAGATTTTTTATTTGTGGGGGATCCCTGGATGGCTCAGTGGTTTAGTGCCTGCCTTTGGCCCAGGGCGTGGTCCTGGAGTCTCGGGATGGAGTCCCACATCAGGCTCCCTGCGGGGAGCCTGCTTCTCTCTCTGCCTGTGTCTCTGCCTCTCTCTCTCTCTCTGTCTCTCATGAATAAATAAATAAAATCTTAAAAAAAAAAAAAAAAAAGAATTTTTATTTGTGAGGCACCTGGGTGGCTCAGTCAGTTAAGTGTCCGATTCTTGATTTCAGCTCAGGTCCTGATCTCAGGGTCATGAGACTGAGCCCTGCATCAGGCTCCATGTTCAGTGGAAAGTCTGCTTGAGATTCTTTCTCTCCTTCTGTCCCTCCCACTGTTCACGTTCTCCCTGCCTCTCTAAATAAGTAAAATATTTTTTTTAATATTTTTTCTTTATTTGAGAAAGAGAAAGAGGAGAGAGAGAGCAAGAGCAGAGGGGAGGAGCAGAATGAGATGGAGAAGCAGACTCCCTGCTGAGCAAGGAGCCTAATTGATCCCAGGACCCTGAGATCATGACCTGAGCTGAAAGCAGATCCTTAACTGACTGAGCCACCCAGGCGCCCAGAGTTCATCAAGAAATTTTTGAGATAAATATTCAACAATGAAAAAAAAAATATTCAACAATGTAATGGGGAAGTATCTTCAAAATCATTTTTTTACAAATGATGCAGAGATACCAGTCACTTCTACAATCAACTAAAAATTTAAAAAAAGAGAGAGATCATATGCTAAAAGTCTAAAAAGTTTAATTGAGAAACATTTCCATCACTCTAGAAGGTTCTACTGGACTTCCTGTAGAGCTTCAGGCTTTTCCAAGTATTTCACAAAAATCTGTCACTTGCTCCCCCCAATAAAGCCACCATTCCCACTAGACAGGGAGAGAAACAAATTCCGCCTCCCTGACACTCCAATAAATTCCACCT
The DNA here is from genome assembly GCF_048418805.1 of Vulpes vulpes. NCBI lineage: Eukaryota > Metazoa > Chordata > Mammalia > Carnivora > Canidae > Vulpes > Vulpes vulpes. Next base: position 61,964,538 of record NC_132790.1, on the reverse strand, counting down.
CCTCCAAGGCCTGCCCCTCCCAGAGGCCACATGGCAAGGCTTCCCAGTGACTGGAGCCAAATCCCACCCAGCTTGGCACTCCCTGCAGAGCCGGAGCCAAATCCCGCCCAGCTTGGCACTCCGCACAGAGCCGGCCCCTGAACAAGGAGAGCAGTTAAAGGAACAAAACGGAAGAACAAACCCAGATGGCCAAAGGAAGGAAGAAATGAGTGAAGAGCCATGAGTGGGTGAAAGATAAGCACGTTTCTGAGAGAGGGATGGGAGCATGCTAATGTAAGAAAGAACAGAGTAAGCCTGAGGCCCAGAACACATAGAGGGGCCGTGGGCCTATCTCAGAGACAGCAAGACAGACAGAAGATGGGGAAGGGGCCTGCCAACTACTGGGGAGTGGAAAGGCAACATGTGAAACAACTGTGCCACCTGCTGTTCTTCCTTCCCCTCTACCCTCCATTCACCCACCCAGCTGCGGGCAGCCCAGGGCTTTCCCCCAGGCTGACTGCACATAGATGAACAAACAAAGGATAGACGATAGACTGCAGGCAACAAAGAAACTGGCTAACTGAACACTTACTATGTGCCAGCAGCTCAGTACTCCACGTGCAGTGACTCAGTTGGTCCTCACGGCCATCCAGTGAGGCAGCCTTCCGCCTCAGCTAGGCCTTCTCTACCATTGGCAAATAAAGAAAGGAAAGTACGAATAACTATTCTCTTACATGGAATTATGGAAATAACTATTCCATAGGCTAAAACCAGAAACTGTTAAGAGGCATTTATTTCAGATCACATAAAATAAAAATAAAAACTCCCTCTACGTACAGTGAGGAATATAAATTGAGACCATCTGTGCTCTTGTTCTCACACCTCCATTGGCAAAGTGCAAGGCGTTTGCTAATACCTGGGGTGCAGGAGGGGGCCCAGGGGGCCAACACCCCCTTTATCTGAATAATACAAAAATACGACCTCTCTGGCAACATCCATCAAGACTAAAATTTCAACTCCAGAAATTCTCCTGCCAAGTGTATTCATTGCATAGTAGTTCAAATATCTGGGAACATCAGGACACATGGGTGGCTCAGTAGTTGAGCATCTGCCCTTGGCTCAGGGTGTGATCTTGGGGTCCTAGGATCAAGTCCTACATCGGGCTCCCTACATGGAGCCTGCTTCTCCCTCTGCCTGTGTCTCTGCCTCTCTCTGTGTATCTCTCATGAATAAATAGATAAAATCTTAAAAACAAAAATCTGGGAATGGTGATATCCCCTGCAGCCTTTGGCATCATCCTGAGAGATCCTGAGCTAGAAACCACCAAGCTAAGCTACTCCTAAATTCTCAACCCACAGAAATATGTGAGACTATAAATGTTTGCTGTTCTAAATGGCCAAGGTTTGGGGAAGTATGGTGCATAAGTAATACATGAGACTTAAATTCAGGTGGATATAAAAGGATATTCTACTTCAAATAATGTCTAGTACATAGTAAGTGCTCTATCATTGCTAGCTATCCATAATCTTCCTACCACAGGATCTTTGCTCATGCTGTCTTTCACTGATGAGAATGCTCTTCCCCCATCCCCACCCTGCTAACTCCTACAGACTTCTTTTTAAATACTGCTTTCCCAAAGAAAACTTCTTGGAAATGCCACTTCAGAAATCCCCTTTATACAATCTTTTATCACCCTCTGCTTCTCCTATGAATATCAAATAAATAGTAATAGCAGTTAAATAGTAATTCCTGTTACTATTTTTAAGATATTTTTCCTCTTCTTAAGTGTAAAAGAATCTCATCTTGGCACACTGCCCTATCCTCTATACACACAATAGAAACTCAATTATACCTCTTAAAGGTCAACAACCAATTAGAAAAAGTGACCAAAGACAAAAGAAAACCCAAACTGTTTGCAGAAAATAAAATACAACAGGAAAGAGGTGCATTTATTCATAATGAAAAAGATACAAAATAAAATGAAGTACCCTTTTTAATGACCATCTGATTAATGGAGATGAAAAGGGTTGATAATGCCCAGAGCTGACAAAAAACGGCCACTCCCTCACACTCACGCTAGGCCCTTAATGTGTACAGGCTCTCTGGAGGGCAGTGTCGTGATTAGACTAAACCCTATATGCACACTCCCTGTTACCTTACAGACACGTAGATAAGTGACCCAAAAGATACACATGCAAGAATGTTCCTTGGAGCACTGTTAAAGTGTAAACCCTGGAAATAATTTTAAGGCTCCAAACAGAAGGGGTCTGCCCCAAAGAGTGGCTCTCACTTGGATCTTAACTGTCCAGTACACAGTCAGCTGCCTTGGCAGGTGCACCTTCATGGTGATTCTACCTGCAGGGGCCAGACCTGACTGCTCGTCATGCACCCTGAAGCGGCCATGTGCATGCAGTCCCAGCTGAAATCCAAGTTACAGCAGTTTGTTCAGCTTCTTGTTTACAGTAAGGCATTACACTGGTTCTTTTAAAATTGTCTTTAGAAGGCTTAGTGGTCTATTCATTTGCAGTTTATAAAGGTGGAATTAAAAAGTATGTTATAAAAGGAACATTACACCTGATAACTGCTGTATTAAAAAAATGATAATGATAAGCAATAGGACATTTTGTAGCTATTGTTATTTAAGATTTTATTTATTTGAGAGACAGCATGAGTGGGGGCAGGGGTGGAGAGAAAGGGAGAAGCAGACTCCACACTGAGCAGAAAGCCTAATGCAGGGCTCAACTCTGGGACCCTGAAATCATGACCTAAGCCAAAGGCAGATGCTTAACCAACTGAGCCACCCAGGAGCCCCTGAGGCTATTGTAAAGAATAAGGCAATATTATATGTACTTAAAGAAACATTCACAAGTAGTACTGTCAACTTTTTAAAAATGCATATCAGGGTAGAGGGTATGGTCCCAAAATTTAGGAAAAAAAACTTAGAATGATTTTTTTAAAAAACATTAAACTATATAGACGGCAGAGTAACTGCTATTCTACATTGCTATGCTTTGGTACAATCTGAGTGTTACCATTTGCATGTATTATTTTTATAATTTGAAACCCAAATTAAATCAAATTATTTTTTAAAAATTTCACAATGGAGGAAGTTCATTGAAATAGGTTCAGCAAACTACATGACTGGGTCAAGCCCCAAGGACCCCTATCTCACATGAGAGGACAACTCTGCACCTCCTTAAAGGTGTGGATGATAAGTGCCCCCTCCCCCACCAGCAGGGTTGTGCTGAAGACAAAATGGGTTTCCACAGCAGTGCTTGGAAGCCTGCCAGGCACAGAGCAACTACTCAGTGTCAGCCTGTGTTAGCATTTGTGATGGCTAACTGTCAACTTGACCGAGCCATGGGATGCCCAGGTGTTTTTTTTTTTTTTTTAAGTTTTATTTATTTATTTGACAGAGACAGAGAGTACAAACAGGGGGAAACAGCAAGCAGAGGGAGAGGCAGACTCCCTCTGAGCAGAGAGCCTAACGTGGGGCTCAATCCCCATGACCCTGGGATCATGACCTGAGCCGAAGGCAGATGCTTAATCCACTGAGCCACCCAGGATGCCCAGGTATTTGGACAAACATTATTCTGGGTGTTTCTGTGAGAGTATTTTTGGAAGAGATTAACATTTAGATCAGTAGACAGAGTAAAGCAGACTGTCCTCCTTAAGTGGGTGGGCCTTATCCAATCTGGTGAAGGCTAGAATCAGAGAAACCATCCTCCCTAGAGTAAGAAAATTCCTCCCACCTGACTGCCTTGGAGCTGACATCAACTTTTTCCTGCCTTTGGACTCAAACTGAAACACTGGCTCTCCCTAAATTGCAAGCTGTCGGTATTTGGCCTGGAGCTGCACCACAGGCTCTCCTGGGTCTTCATTTTGCTGACTGCAGACCTTGGGACTTGTCAGCCTCCATAATCCTGTGAGTCAATTCTTCATAATAAACCGCTTTTTATATGCATATCCTGTTAGTACTGTTTCTCTGGAGAGCCCTGACTAATACATGATTTATGAAAATTGATTTACTCCAGGTCTAATTACAGCTTTAAAGTTCCAGTTCATGATAGTTTCAATGTGAGGGGCTCAAATCTGTCAATGTTCACACCAGATTGGGGCTCAGAGAACACAGACAAGTTTCTCCAGGCCACAATTCCCAGAGTCATGACTGTAAGCATAGATAGGGGAACATCTGAGCCCAGTAACACATCTTGCACCGTCTCTTGCTGAGGCCCTGGCAAGCCCCTCCAGTAGACCCTGGCCAAAAGGGAATCCAAGGTCCTGAGGCCAGAGGCCCACACCTGGCCCCTTAGTTAGCAAGGACCCTTGAGCCCTGGTCTGGTCCCATCAAAAAAAGAGCACCTTGACAAAGCCTGTAGAAAGCAACCCTCACTCTGACACCTGCAAATCAAGTTAATGTAAGTCCACTAGGAAAACGTAGCATCTGAAGGGATGCCATGAGGAATGCTACTTGCAGATGGGATCAATGTTCTGAAGCCTCTGAAAAGCATGCCTGATTAATACTTTAAAATAAGACTGCTTTTTAATTTTTTTAAATATAATTTACTATTTTTGAATATATTTTACCTAAATTTTATAATGTATGTCAAAGACCGTGTCCCTCTAATGATGAGGGACGGAGGGGGGTTAGGAGGATCAGTTGGGGGCCTCCACAATCATTCACATGGCACATTTAAAAGACAGATGTGAATGTTTGCATGTTTTGCTGAAGATTAAATGTTAGCTCTAGAAATCAGCATATGAGGCCCTCCTCCTGCATTCCATGTGTGAAAACCAACTGTTACACCGAGCAGATTTTACAAAGAAGCAGCAAAGAATCTTTCCAAGTTATGAGTTTAGAAAACATGTGTGATTCCCTAGATTCTAGTTCACATTTTCTCACCCCATGAAAGAAGGGATTTCACTCTCCATTCTTTTCTGTTTCATTCAGCCAAGCACCATTGAAGTTATAACTTTTCAATAGAAAACATATGAGGAATTTTATGCTAGACAAGAACTGATAAGCAAGACATCAAACTTAATTCATAAAAGACATCCATAATATTTTCTTTGAGCATGTTTTCAGAGGATAAGCCATCAAGTCCGATAGTTTAGGCTAGTGATAGAAAAGGAACAAATCCTAAACGGAGGCCCTGTGAGGGGGGGGTTGCCCCTGCAGGGCTGCTCCCAAAGCAGAGTGGGAGCAATTCTTGTAGGGCCACCGCTGGCCGTCTACACCTTTGCCCGCCTCCAGTGCCCTGGGCCAGAGCCAGTTCTCATGTTGGAGCCCCGCAAAAGGCTAGCCTCCAGTAGCTACTGGTTGAACAGAATCATGGAAAACTCCTGAAGAAGCTTTACATAGCCCCCCAACATACAGTCACAGCCCAAACTCTTGTCCAAACTCATATGTCCCAGACACTGAACTACTTCAACAGGCCAAGAGGGGCTTCCCTCTCAGGAGTTTACTGGGTTTGGGCCCAGACAGCTCTTGGTCACAGCACGTACAACACAGGACAGACACCAGACGCTCATCCACCGTCGGACTCTGATCAGCCCTTGCAGCAGGGGAGACAAGCCAGAGCAGAACTGATTTGCAAGCTCCCCAGCACTGAGGCGTGGATCAGAGGTACGGGGCTAAGCACATTTAGTAAAAGGAATGAAAAAAAAAAGTAAAGGCAGGAAAGAGAGGAAGAAGAAGAGAGACATTAACTCTGTTCTTCACCTTTCAAAAAAGTCCTCGCTGACCCAAATGCCAGGTGAGGTGCTGAGAACCAGGATGAAGACACGGGATTAGGACAAACTGAAGAGCTGGAGAGACCAGAGGGGGGCTTGGAGACCCTCCCCATTTAGCTGCTGCAAAGCACCCCAAAAGGGAAGGTGGTGGAAGTCTGAGAGGCCCAGTCCCAGCTGCTCCTCACGGCCCCCCGGTGCTGCCCCCACTGAGCTGGGATGAGGGGATAGGCGGGAGCAGGCCCCAAGGACCCTCGGCTCTGCCCTTCAATGATTCAATATTGCAATTTCCCCATCACATGGCCAAGGGCGACCTGCCAAGCAGAACAGAGCAGGAGAGACACCACTTCTCCTGTGGTCTCTTCTGCTTTCCGGCCACACCACAAACAAAACAAACAGCAGAAAACTTACCACATGAGTTTGTCTGAACGAGCCTGCCTTGGCAGAGTCCTGGCAGAGGCTGGGCCCTGACAGGCTGCCCGAACTGAAGTACCAAGGCCATGTACACAAATCGACTCCAAAGGCAAGTCAGAGAGAAAAGGGATTCTCCATGAGAACCCAGATGGGGCAGGACCTCGGCACAGCCACCCGCCTGCGCCTTCCTCAGCAGCTTTGTCGGTTTGCCTGTTGGGGCAAATCCTAAGATTGCGAGCTGCCCTGGAAGCACAATGGGTTACGTAACTCCGGGCAGCCTGGGCACCCTATCGGCTCATTTTGTTAAGCCACCCCAAAGAGAAAATGACGCACCCCAAAATGTGATATCCCTAAGCGAAGGGGTGGGGGAGGAGCAGGGGAGCAGGGCTTTGTGCTGGGCATTTGGCTTTGCCTAAAAATTAAAGAGGAACAAAAAGTCTGCTGTTCATCTCGCTGCTCACTGGGAACCGGGGGCGGGGGATATTTATCAGAGGCCTGAGGCCAAGTGGGCTCCCAGGACTACACTTGGCAGGGCCCCTGGAGCCAAATGTGCATTCTTGGGGACACTCCAGGGCTCTCTGAGAATATTTTTCACTCTGTGTCCTCCTCTCAGTGACCATCTAGAAAACCTTTAACCTGAGACTGTCCTGCATCATCTGGCCACCCAGCACCCTCAGTGTGTAACGGGGCCTGTGCTTACACTCCTGTTTACTAAGCCACTGCCAAACGGGATGGCGCTGAGCTCTGCTTCTCAGCTGTCCTCCCACTGATGTCCAGCAAACAGCCTCCAGGCACCACGCCCTGTGGGGTTTGAAGTTTCAGCACCACATTCTACCATTTCTTTGTCCTTGTTTGTCACGTTTGGAGAAAGTGAAACTACTTCAACAGGCTGCATGTTTCCTGGATTTCACTGGCACAGATGCCACTGGAAGCCCCAGGGTTAGTTCCCATGCTTGGGCAAATGAGAACACAGCTGGGACTCTGCCTCCTCCAGGAAGCCCTCTCGGTCCTCCCCCAAACTTTTCCCTCCAAGACTCGCACCCTTAGTGTGCTCTCATGTGACCATGCTTAACACTGTGCCAACCATGGCACATTGTCAATTTTCCTTCGCTCATCTGTCCATCCCAGTGGACTGTATTCTGGGGGTGCTAAGAACTCCCGTCCTGGGATCATGACCTACATACAAATATCACCCCTCAGAGCTCAAGAAGCTCGGGCAGGATGCCGAACCTCTCATGATTTACTCTCTTTACCAGTAAAAAAGGGAGTAATAGACCCCACTTGCCAAGCACTGGCCACATGAGGTGCTATTTCAGTCATTGGGATACAGGGCTGCACAAAGTCCTTGTCCTCAAAACACATAGTAGCTCATGACTAAGTCTGGGGAGGAAAATATGGCAGGAAAGGGAGAAAGAGAAAGGAAATGGTGGACCACTCTATTCAGGGAGTTCACAAAAAGGCCTCTAATGTAATGCCATCTGGAGAAAGTGAAGAGGGAATCACGAGGACATGGGGCAGAGTAGGGGTTGGCGGGTAGGCGATCCAGGTGCTGGGCAGCAGCAAGAACAAAGGCCCTGAGGCAGCACATTCCTGGTGAGTCCAAGGATTAGCAAGGAGGCCAAAGTGTCTGGGGTGGAGTGGGCACAGATGAGATAGTCAGAGGGGTGGGAAAGCCCTGTCACTTAAACCACCACAGGCCATGGTCAGGTAAGAGTCCACTGGAGGTTTAGAGCAGAAGAGTTAAATCACCTGACTGTTTAAAAAGCCTCTTTGGTGGCGTGGAACAGGGTAGATGCCATGGGGCTGGTAAGAAACCATAAAACTCTGGACACACTGAAAACAGAGCCAACAGACTTTCCAGTAAACCAGGGTGTGAAAGAAACACAGGGGTCATGAATGCCTCCAAGGGGTTTGGCCTGGGAGACTGAAGGATAGAAGTACTGTCTCTAAAGACAGGACAGACCACAGGAAAAGCAGGAAGAGGTGCACATCAGTTCCTTGTTGGCTGTTTCAGTCTGAGATGCCCAGAGGCATCCCAGGGAAGATGTACGTGGAGTCAGACCAACATGTCTGGCCTCCAGGGGAGAGGTTTAGTCTAAGGACAGAAGCTAGACAGTGGTCAGCATACGGCAGATTTTAAATCCTAGAGACTGGGGAAGATCACCCGAGGCCTGGGTGTTTATGAGAGAGTGAGGGGCTGGAAGGACTGAGCCCGAGACCCTGCAACATTCCCAGGCTTGGGGAGAGCAGCAGCCAGAAAAGTCAGAGAATGGGAGAATGGGGACTCGAAGCCAAGAGAGATCTTCCAGGAGAAGAGAGTGGTCAGCAGTGTCAACTCCTGCTGAAAAGCCAAGAAGATGAAGGCTAAGGACTGACCCCTACACCGGACAAGGCCCTCAGGGCTAGGGGCGTGATGGGGTCGCAGCCTGCTCACACTGGATGCAGGTGAGAACAGAAAAGAAAATGTAGTGTGTACACAGAGGAGCAGAGACTGGCTGTGGGGGCCACCAATGAATCTTTTAACAAAGGGAGAGGTCACAGTTTGTTTCTGTGCTAACACGAGAGATCCACGAGCAAAAGGAAACAGATAATGTAGAGGGAGAGGAGACGTAGGAAATGTCTCCTTCTGGAAGTGGGCAGGCAAGCAGGTGTGGGATTCCGTGCATGAGCAGATAGAGGGCCATTCGTGGGGCCAGAGCTCAGCACAAGGGCTGGGCACCCAGACTGGGATCCTGGGCCACCTGGGTGCCCCTCTGTACTTAGGACACTCTTGACACACAGGAGGTCCTCAATGCTTATCTGTGAAACAGAACAATACAAAGCTGCTGGAATCTGCACATTTTAAGCTGTCACTGGGCATTATTTCAAACAGGGGGAAAAAAGTAAATGCTGCAGACAAGACAACAACTGGGGCAAACTTTGAGAGGAATGCATCTGGATGTAACTCTAACAGCGCTCCTTCCTGCTTCTGCTCACACCAGCCCACATCATGTCTGCTCAGAGCCCTTGAGTGCACTGGCTCCAAGCACTTGTCTCAATGATGATCCCTCAGGGCTGGGGGGAAAAGAACAAGCAAGAGCTCTAGTATGATTAACTCTGCTCCTGGGACATGAGGAAGGTGTGACTGGTGCAGGCATCTCTAAGAAGCCATGTCTGTGCAAGTCTTGGCAGTCCACGAAGGGCCCTGCAAACAGTTCCCCAAGTTTGCAGCCCACAACGCAGCCATGTGTGATTTCCACCACACCTGTCTGTATGCATGAATCAGAAACTGAGCTTCAGCGAGAGGAGGAGGCACCAAACTACACTGAGCATCACTAAAGGCTTGTCTTCACCTTATGTTGGTTCTGGATGGCAGGTCTCAAAATCCCAAAGCTCAGACTCTTTGTGCTCAGACATTTCCCCCCTGGCCATTCACACCTCACCCAGACACACTGCTGTGGCCACGGCCTCCCCCAGTCCTCATTCACTGAGGCCTCCCCCTCGCCCCACAGGAAAGGGCTCCCCTTACCGGTGATGGTGCAGGCATCCCGGTACCCTTTGCAGCTGGGAGCATCTTCCACAGCCTCGCTTACATAGTGCTCCTCAGGGATGCCCGGGCTGCAGGCTAGGACTGCATGGTTGCACGCCTCCAAAGGGGGCACAGAGTTGGCCAAAGTGTCGTCGTTCGGAGCTGTGGCGTCCAGCTTGGCAGGTTTCACGGGGAGGTGCCCACTGCCATCGGGGGCCCCGTTGCCGGAGTCTGGGGCAGTCAGGTGGACAGCCCCCGGTTGGTCTGGCACACCAGCAGGGGCTTCTTACAGGGAATCTATGGGACAATCCAGAGAGAAGAGTAAGTTAGTAGCACCTCTCAAAAAAGGACAATAAAAATGGGCCCTGAGATGATGAGGGTTCAGACCACAAATTCTGAAAAGCGTTTCCTTCAAGTCAAGGTATTTCCAATCAAATTCTTCAGTTTTGATAAAGGAAACCTCAATAATTTGCGGACATACTTTAGCACAACAGTTCTCAAAGTGTGATCTGAGAACCATGGCGTTCCCTGAGACCAGTATGAAGTGTCAGAATGACTTTCTAAGCATAGTGGAGTTTTCTAGAGACCACACAATGTGTGGTGACACCTTGCCCTGAAGGCTTAATAGTGGAATCTGTATTTCTGTATCCTTGTGGCTTAAATTTTTGTTTTGATTTCTAGCACAACATATGTGAATCAGTGTGACACCTATGAACATAGCCTCTTTGGGATCCTCAATAATTTTTAATGGGTCCTGAGACCAAGAAAGTTTGAGAATTACTGCTCCAGTGTTAAACACCTAGAGTTTGTTTTAAGAAAGAAAACAAAAACATGGGAAAGTTAACACTTTACCCAACAAAGTACAGTCAGTTCTGACATATAACTACAATCCTAGGCCTGTGACCTTTTCCTTCCATATGTACCACAATACACCAAGAGTTCCTATTAGATATAAATGAATTCAGCTCTCATTAAAACGAACACACAAATATAAAGTGGGAAGAAGGGGAGAACCTGTATAAATCCCTGGTGAAAAGTGAAAGGCAACCAGAGGTAAGACTGTAACATCTAGTCAGTAATTCAAATACAAACAGATGGGGATCCCTGGTGGCTCAGCGGTTTAGCGCCTGCCTTCGACCCAGGGCGTGATCCTGGAGTCCCGGGTTCGAGTCCCACATCGGGCTCCCTGCATGGAGCCTGCTTCTCCCTCTGCCTGTGTCTCTGCCTCTCTCTCTCTCTCTCTGTCTATCATGAATAAATAAATAAATAAGATCTCTTTAAAAAAAAAAACCTCAAATACAAATGGATAAGCAACCTGATAAGAAAAAGCCTGGAATTCCCAAGCAGAACCCCAAAAACATTGTGGGCAGCAGAGGCCTGAGGAGACAGACCAGAGACCTCCAGAAATGACCAATGAATCAATTAAGCTACTGTTCTATACAAAGACAACAGAAAGACACTGTCCAATATTTAAGAACTTAAAGATTGGACCCTGGATAATCCTGGGGAAGCTCCAGCCAAGTATGCTGACCACAACCTTATAGCTCTCACTAATGAACAGATCAATGGAAAAAACTTGAAGGTGAGGAAGGACTGCTATAGCAAGAATGGCAGTGAAATTAAACCAGGGACATGTAGAATTAATGTCTAAATAATGCACATGATTCACAAACCTGAAGCAAGGGGCACCTGGGAGGCTCAGTCAGTTAAGCATCTGCCTTCATCTCAGGTCATGATCCCAGGGTCTGGAATTGAGCCCCACAGTTGGGCTCCCCACTTCATGGGGAGTCTGCTTCCCTCTTCCCTTCTGTCCCTCCCCCTGCTCATTGCCTCTCTCAATTTTTAAAAAAAAAATCTTAAAAAAACAAAAAACAAAAAACCTGAAGCAAATAGCTCAAAAGGAAAAATGGTCAAAGGATATAAAGATTCTCCAGTCCCCAAAAAAGAAATACACAAACACACACACACACACCAAACATGTTAAGGAAACTTAACAGTGATCCAAAAAAAAAAAAAAAATCTATCAGACTGACAAAGATTTAAAAATTATAACAAGGTTCAACTTGGCAAAGTTTTAAGAAACTCACAGTTGTATGCATTACTTGGGGTGGGAGGGGTGGTAATAAATTCAGAAGGGCAGCCTGGCTAAACATATGTGGCCCTCTGGCTTGGGTGGACGTGGGCCAAGGATGTTTATCATCATGAAATGCAAGAACAACCCAATGTGCTAGAGAGAGCAGAGAGTCAATTAGAGCTGTACCACAGAGAAGGCAACCATGCAGCCATGAGAAGTTTCCGAGCTGCTATGAATTTATCATCATTGGAAACTGCTCTACCCAGAGAAATAATGAACATGGCCTTGGAAAAGTTTTAAACACATTAACAGACTGAACCTTCACTCAAATCTTCCGTAATCTATACTCAGATGCATTCTTTAGGATCCTAACAGAGAAGTTTGAAATACTTTGTCCCCTTGCAAAATGCCACCATTCTACTGAAAGCTAGAAAAATTTTGTTCAAATCGATATATTTTTTTAAATAAGCAGTCTTAAATACACAGATTTCTTTTTTTTTTTTTTAAATATACAGAGTTCTTAAAGAGGACTGCAACCATGGATTCTACAACTTTTGCTTTCACAGTCCATAAGGTGAGGGAATTGGCCTAAATCCTGATGACAAGCCCTAAATTGCTACTGTCCTGCCTCCTGGCGCCTTTGCTTCAATTTACAGTAGTCATACACTCAACCCAGAAGTATACTGTTATAAAACAAATAGCTCAATGGTGCCTGGGTGGCTCAGTCAGTTAAGTCTCTGCCTTTGACTCAGGTCATGATCTCAGGGTCCTGAATTGAGCCCCACATCTGATTCCTTGCTCAATGGGGAGTCTGCTTCTCTGTCTCCTTCTGCCCCTCCCCCTGCTCGTGCTCTCTGTTTCTCTCTCTCTCTCAAATAAATAAAATCTTTTTTTAAAGAAACCACACAAACTAATAGCTCAAGTATAAGCACTTTCTAAAAAAAAACGTATTCTGGACACATCAGCAAATGCTCATTCAAGCCTCAAAAGGGAACACAAGCAACTATTTTGAAGTACAAAGTACACTTATTATTTGCTGCAACTGGCAAAGCCTTCAGAAGCTTGAGAGACCTCTCTTCTTAGGTAAAACAGAACTACTCCAATTTATTTTCTCATCTCAAACCCCAATGAAAATAATTAAAGATACAAGCAGGTGCATTCCTATGCACACTGCACTTGAGGTACATCATATCCCGTAATCTGTGATTTTTAATTCGCACTGTATGACTTCCTTTGGGCATATTTTTGTTTTGTCGTGGTAAAACAAAAACAACAACAACAACAAAAACCCACAAAACATAAAATGTACCCTCTTAATCATTTTTTAAGTGTAAAGTTCAGTAGTGCCAAGTACATTTGTGTTGTTGTGCAACCAATCTCCAGAATACTTTTCCTCTTGCAGAACTGAAACTCTGCATCCATTAAATGACCCCCATTCTCTCCCTCCTGCCAAAACCTGGCAACAGCCATCTACCTTCTATTATCCTATGAATGCACTACTCGAAGTGCCTCCTGTGAGTGGAACCATACTTTGTCTTTTTGAAACTGGCTTCTGTCACTTAGCAGAATATCCTCAAGGTTTATCCATGTTGTAGCATATGTCAGAATTCCATTCTTTTTAAAGGCTGAATAATATTCCACTGTATTCAGAAGCCCTCCTTGAAATGAAGAGACCAATCTCCAGCCCATGAACTGGGCACCTGGGTGGCTCAGTCAGCTAAGCATCTACCTTTGGCTCAGGTGATGATCCCAGGGTCCCCTGATGGAGCCCTGTGTCAGGCCTCCTGCTCAGGTGCACGTCTGCTTCCCCTCTCCCTCTGCCCTTCCCCCACACATACACACATGCTCTCTAGCTCCGCTCTCTCTCAATAAAATCTTTAAATTAATCAATAAAATCAAATAAAAAACAATCTAGAACTTCTATCAGTACAGAAACAGTTATAATTACAGCCAACCCAAACTACTGAATGCTATAAGATGAGATAATCTGCATAAGACACACACCTCTGTGCCAGGTACATCTAACATTCTCAAAAATAATCAGATTCTACTGTAACACTCACATGCCACCCTTTCCGATCCTATTTCACCGTGAAACCTTTCTCCTCATGATACCTACTTGCACGCCATTTACCGAATAGAGTGCACTTTGGGAAAAGCCTCCCTGTATCTGACACAACGCCCATGCCTTTGTCATCATTTGTCCCAGACACATGTCTCCCACATATTGGGAGCATTTGAAAGCATGGGCTGGTCCTGGCACCTGCTGAGTACTAAGTAAATATTCACAGAATAAACAATAAACAATAACGAGTAAACAACAAGGGATTTGGCCCAAATGATGCTGAGGATCTGCTAAAGCTCTGAAGGTATAGTTCTGTGATCCATATAGGAACCAAAGGGCCTGAACTCCCAAGTTACAACTCCAGATGCTAACCTGGAGAGGACTAACAAATCAACAGAAAACCTTCGGAAGCACTCTCCTGAGGTGTTCCCGGGATAAGGACCACACTCCGTGGGCTCTCCAAATGGCTCCAAATGAACCTCACGGCATCCTTTCCATTACTCACCAATACACACCAAATGCGATTTCGTGTAAGATGACCCACAAACAACAATTCAGGAATCAGGAAGCCTCATTTATAAACCACTCAAAAGCTGGCTTGCATGTCCCTCACCCAGTTTCTAGCTTGAAGAAAGTCACACAGCACAGCCCTCTAGGGAGACTTGGGGATGGTGGGGGAGGGGTGACGACTCTTCTCTCCTTCCCCAAGGCACAGCCAGGTGAATCATGCTGGGAGAGACACCCTAACATTTCAAAATCAGTTTTCCTAGGACAGTTGTTTCGCAGCATTTTTACTCATAATGCAGTATTCTGCTGGTAAGTCTGGATCTCTAAGACCTCAACGATCAGAAATAATTAGGGCCAGGCATCTAATCAGACTCAGGAGGGAAGCAGCCACTGCAGAGGAGGCCACCCAGCATGGGACCCCAACCACCCCAAAGCATCATGTGGGGGAAAAGGAGAGATGAGTTCCCATAGGTCTCAGAACCTCAGATTCCACCTCTCTGAGGCAATAATATCCACATCTCTCAGATTGTTAAACAGATTATAGACATGGATCCAAGTACCCAGCACCATGCTAAGCACAGAGCAAACCCTCCAGTTTTACAAACTCTCAAACTGCCCCCCTAAATTATTTGTTTACTGTGTAGAAGTGATCCTTAGAATGTTCCTACATGTGCACAATTTGAACACCAGTATTCTGTAAGGCAATGCATAAAATCTTAACAATATCGACTTTTTTAAAGATTTTATTTGTGAGAGAGAGCACTCAAGAGAGAGCATGCAGGGGCTGGCGGGAGGGAGAAGCTGACTCCCACTGAACAGGGAGCCTGATGCAGGGCTTGATCACAGGACCTCAAGATCATGACTTGACCTGAAGGCAGATGCTTAAATGACTGAGCCACCCAGGTGTTCCAACAATATCAACTTTTATTAAGGGCTGGTAGTGTGTGCCAGGCCCTGTGTCTAGAGCACTTTGGAAGCTCTAACCACCCAGCACCACCTCTGTCTCCTTGCTGGGGTACTGTTACCAGCCCCATTTTACAGTTAAGGAAAAGAATGCTCAGAGAGGTTCAGCAACTTTCCAAAGGTCACAGAGCTAGTAATCCAGGTCTTAATTGAGACAAGCGATGGAAACCCAACATGAACACAATTCCTGACACCTAGTCTCTTGCCTTCCCCTCCGACTACCGGACGCAGGCATTTCTGAGGCTCCACGGGGTTCAGGAACAAAACAGCCACAGCCCTGGGTGCTCTCTGGCTCCAGCAAACCCTGGCACACCAAGCAAAAGGCCTCTTTCAGGCAGAAGAAACAAACAGGGCTTAAGCAAAGTGAGAGTGGATGGTCCTGAGCAATGAAAGCGCCTCTGTTTCACTGCCTGGATTCTGCTTGTGGAGACTTTGGGAAGGAGGGATTTTTCTCAGCAGAGGAGTGAGAAATCTGCAACCTGGTCAATTTTCCAGCAAAAGAGGTGCCAGGAAAAGAAGTAGGAGAAAGTACACACACAGAGGCGGCTCTCCATTTGAGCTGAGAGAATTCTCTGGCCCAGGGCCCCAGGCCCTTGCCCAAGGTTCCCCTGCCTCCCTCTTCCTCTTAACTGTGGTCAACAACCCAGCCCCCCAGGTTATCAGAGGATGCGACAGGCCACTCCAGTTTGTTGCTGACAAAGTACACATGTGCAAGTCCATGCCCCTCCAGCACGTAATTTTGGGGGACCTGAACTAAAATCCAGAGAGCTGTGTGACACTGAGGCAGTGGTGTTGCCTCTCTGGCACCCAGATGCCTCATCTGGATAAGGGAAAAAACCTGAGCGAGCATGAACCAGATAGTCCCTCGCAGCTAGGCCACATGAGGATTCCCCAAAGCGCAGGAAGTTATGGGAAGGCTTCTATGTCCTCATCAGCCTTTTCCTCCCAACTCCCCCAACCCCATATCATCCACCTGAACCCTTCTCCATCACCCACATATAGCTGACCTCTGCCAGGAAAGCCAAATGTTACTGTACAGACACAGATGCCCTCTGCAGACACAAATAACCTACTGCACAAAGCCAAAAAAAAAAAAAAAAAAGAAAAAGGAGCTTCCACCAGGACAAACTCAGAGGTTGCTGGGAGAAAACCTGAACAGGGCTCCAGGTTGATGGACCCACAGGCGACAAGAAGCCAGTGCGGGGTGACTCCCTCCATGGCCAGCCAGGTGCCTGAGCTTTTATGGCTTCCCTTTTCTGGGCAGAGGCATCCAATACACCTGGGGACTGAGACTTAACTGCCATAGTTTAGCAATTCTAAACAAACAGGTCCAAGAACAGCAAAAGTTTCAAAAAGGGACAAACTGTTCATCAGGACTGTAGCAGTTTTCTACTGCTGCTGCAACAAACTGCCACAAATTTGATGGCTTGAAAGGACATCTATGTACCTACTGACAGTTTTTTGGTTTTTTTTTTTTTTTTTAATTTATGATAGTCACAGAGAGAGAGAGAGAGAGAGAGAAAGAGAGAGAGGCAGAGACACAGGCAGAGGGAGAAGCTCCATGCACCGGGAGCCTGACGTGGGATTGGATCCCGGGTCTCCAGGATCGCGCCCTGGGCCAAAGGCAGGCGCTAAACCGCTGCGCCACCCAGGGATCCCCCCTACTGACAGTTTCATAGGTTAGCAATCTGAAATGGGCTCGTTGGTCCCAGGCAACATGTCAGCAGGGCTGCGCTCCATCCTGGGGCTCTGGGGAAGAACATGCAGCCAAGCTTAGTGGGGTTGTTGGTTGAAATCTGTTTCTTGCATTTCCAAGAATGAGATCCTTGTTTCCTTGCTGGGCTGTCCGCTGGGGGCCAGTCTTGGCTCCTAGCAATCCTGTGTTCCTTGTCACAACATCCTTATCTCAGGGGCCCCTTTTTGGTCCTTGCCTGTGCCCCCCACATCTCAGAGCAACAGCACATTGAAGCCTTCTCATGCCTGGAACCTGTCCTCCCCTTGCTCCACATCTTTAGAGCTTCCTCTTCCTCTTCTGCTTTAAGGGCCCGTGTGATTACACTCACCTAATCCAAGACAATCTCCCTGTCTTAAAGTCATGTGATCAGTAACCTTAAATCCAACTGCAAGCCTTTTTGTGACAGAACCTAGGTTAGTACTGGACTGATTAAAGCCAAGGGACAGCCATCTTGAAAGAAGGACTTTAGAATTTTTGCCTCCCACAAGGGCCTTTGGTTCCGAAAGCACAGTACACTTCAGGAGCCCCTGTGTTGCCCCAAGCCTGGTGAGAAGGTAAACCAGAGTCAGCCCAGACCCTCTCAGCCCCACAGGAAGGTGATTTAGACCCAAAACTGGGGACCAAACAGGCCTGAATCCAGTCCTGGCTCTGCCACCATCCACTAACTCCCCGATCAAGTTCCAAAATGTCCCTCATCCCTAAAATGCAGGTGCCACCTACTGGTTGTCAAGCAGCTAGAAGAAGCGGACACGATGAAAACAGATGGCCTGCCAGGCCTGGACAAGAGTCTAAGCGTGGAGGCATATTTATAACACACTGTTTTTCTCTCAAGAATGCGCACACGGGGCCAGGTAACTTGCAGGCTATGGACTCAGGGCACCCACTCCCGGGCCCGGACCCTCACTGGAGGCTGACTCACTCACAAAGGTCCCTGGCTAAGATGCGACAGGCACAAGGCGCACCCCACTCTCAGGCCAGCCATGCAACAGCTGCTTCTCTGAGCAAACTGCTGGGTGCTTCAAAGGTGGTGAGACCTACATACGCTATTTCAGAACGCAGACAGCCTCAGCACTCCTGTCGTTGTAAAAGGAGCCCAGAGGCCTGGCCCTCGGCTTGGTAATTTACATGCATGATCTTGTTTATTGCTCACCAACCTATAAAAGTACTATCAGTATCTGCCTTTTACAGGAGAGGAACAGCCTCAGAGAGATTAAATAACTTGTCCAGGATTTGAACCTAGATCTGAATGGCACTAAAGACACTGCTCTATTACAGTTGTGAGTAATCCTGTGTGACTGTGTCGTTCACGGTCAAGTGAAGAATCATATCCCACATGATCTCTCACCACTGACCATTCTCCTACATCTGTCCACTGTCACTCAAAACCACCCTCCTGGGGTACCTGGGAGGCACAGTCAGTTAAGCATCCACCTCTTGGTTTCAGCTCGGGTTGTGATCCCGGGGTCATGAGATCGAATGCCATGTTGGGCTCCACACTCAGCATGGAGGCTGCTTAAAACTCTCTCTTCCTCTCCCTCTGCCCACCCCACCCCCAAAAACAAAACAAAAAATAACTCTCTTGCCATAAGGGGGCAAACAAACTCAAAGTGAAGACCCCACTGAAGCCACTCAAGTGCACATAAGAAATATGTACACCCCCCCATAGCCAGCCCAAGATGGGGTCTGATCTCTGGGGCCATGCCAAGCAGGCGGGCAGACAGCTGAGGGGCAACCACAGAAGTCCGGTCCTACTTTACTTCTCCATCTTACTGCTCTCTCCCTACCTCATTTGGTCTTTCTGCCATTCCCAGGAGCCCCAGCCAGCTCCTTAAATAACTGAACAAGCAGCTAAGTAGTGGGGAATATTATGCACAATTGGAACAGTTGGAGGATGAGGAGGGGGTGAGTTGCAGTTTTGCAGCGATGGTGCCACGTGAGAGAAAGACCACAGGGGCCCAGAAGCAGCCACTGACCCCGCAGGATGATACAACTCACTGCAGGCTTTCCCACGCTGGAAGCCCTTTGCCCCATCAAACCGAACCGGTGCTAGAGCCTGCTGGAGCTGTTCTCATTTAGTGAAGCACGGGGTGGGGGACACGGCTAAGTGCCTTGCCCAAAGTTTCATCTTGGATAAGAGCAGAAGTGGGACTGGGAAGCACTTCTTATTTACACAAAAACATCAACTACCGTTACACCACACCATAAAGGGAAGGAGACATCCTGGAAGAGAGCAGGTGGGACAACCCGCAGAATGAGAAAGAACATTTGGAGGAGTCGGTGTCGGCCACCACAGCCAGGAAGTCAGCCACTCCGGGCCACCCCAAGGCACAGGAAAGGAGATGCCATATGGTCTCAAGGATGACTGTCAGGGCCTCTTGTGGCCTCTTATGAGAAGTCTGGAAAAGGGGCCCTGGAAAGGGAGAGGCCAGGACTAGGGACAGCTGGGGACTGCAGGCGGGCACTGTCATGGTTTCCACTAGCAAGGCCACTGAAGGTGTGGACTAGGAGCCGCACTCAAGTGCCTACCATGCGTGTCTTTCTCCCTGGCACCCACTTTCCCATGCTCTCATGCTCACACACACACATGCACATGTACACACATGAAATAAATGCCATTTTCAAGGCTGTACCATTCTCTGCTTCCAAAGAAAGTGAATCCCTCTAACAGCTTCTAAAAGAAAATCAAGAATCAAAGAAAATGTTTATAACTCCAGAAAAAAATCTGGTGTCTGGTCCTATCGCTCAGCCTTGTCTTTTCTAAACCTTGAACAGAAGCAAACCCACCCACACACAGCACTGCCCCCCAGTCAATGCTATGAAGGACAGGCCCCTTTCATAGATTGGGTCTCATGAATGAAAACTGCTGTCGTGTGACCAGATCCCCCAGTTTCCAAAAATAACCCTGCTGCACTGGAGAGAGCAGAAATGCCCAGCCATGCTGCCTCCCAGCCCTGTCTCCCAGAAGGAGGCAGTCAAGGGAATAAAAGACTGAGCTGACAGCCTTACGTAACAGTCCCAGCTCTCCCTAGCTGGCGGCTGCAGATTTATAACACGCCAGAAATAGCTACCTCTCCTGCAAAAGGGGACCGGCCTGGGAGGCTGAGCAGCAGAGCCTCGCCTACAGCCTGCCTCTCCCCTTTGGTCTGCAGAGGAACCTTTCTATGCCTTCCAGCACAAAGCGAGTTCAGTGAGCCCACAGCCAGGGCCTTGCACAGACATGTGTCACCTGAGACCTGCCAGCCCCAAATGCTGGAGAAGACATTCAAAGCATAGCTGTGGGTCCCTCAGAGACAGCGCTCCCAGGCCAGGGGAGGAACAGTAACTCTAGTATGTTGCTCTGCAGAGAAGCTTCTCCAGCACAACAGAGTCGCTTTGCACTCCCAGATCAACTCAGGACAGAGAGTGGCCTTTGGACACTTTCTCCTGCCAGCCACTGGAGTAGGAGGCCAGCCTGACAGGTGGCAGGCCCTGCCCCCACTTCAAATCCCAATCAGAAAATCTGAAACGGAGGCAGCAGAGATCTTCACATTACCAGGACACCAGGAGGAGTTCTGGAGGCTGGCCAAAGCTGAGGAGGGTGGCAAGAGTGGTAACCTCATCCAAAAATCACTGTGGGATGGCTTGCTGGCAATCTCTGAGATTCCAGGCTGGAGGGCTGCTGCTATTAACAGGAAATGCTCCCTGAGAAGAGCCAGATGTCCTCATCAGAAAGCCCTGCAGCCCAAATGCATGTGTCATCACTTCGAAGGAGCATGGGGTCTCTGGGGAGCAAAAAATGTGGGTTGGAAGAGAGTGTAGATCCTTGGAGAAGGCAAGCCCACAAGGCCTCACCTGCCCTTTCAATGTATAGGCCTGAATTAGTAATAAACCTTGCCCAGGTCAGAATAGCAGCTGCCAAGCTGTCATGCTCCGGGATAAAGTTAATACAGTAACCAGAATGGGAAGGAGGCCCAGGAATGTGAGACAAGGGTGGGAAATGAGGGGAGAAGGAAGTTCTCTGTGCATGACCTCTCCTAAGGTCCTGGCTTTTACTGCACTCACTCCCTGGGAGGAGTCTGGCTTTAAAAAAAAAAAAAATCATAATGGTCTCAACAAGGAAAAGAGTATTAATGGCTCCTAGTTACTGCAGAATGACCATGTGCCTGGCCAGGCTGGGTGCCTTACCCCCAGAAGCGGTGACATAAAACTCACAGAGGCCTAAGGAGGCTGCACAGGAGCCCCTGTCAGCTTGCTGATGGTGAAAGTGGGGCTAGCAAAAACTTGCCCACAGTCCAGAACCTGGAGGTAGGACTGGTATTGAACCCAAGCCTGTTTACAAAGCATGCAGCAAATGTGTTGCACACAGCAAATGCCAAAAAATGTATAAGATAAACATCAGGTTTGTTCATGGTATTCCTCTCTTACCACTTACATAGAGCTGAAGTTTTTCAGAATGGTGAGGACATAAGAAGAGCATCCTTCAGGAAAAAGAAATTAATATTACAAGATAATACCAATTTTGCGACAAATGCATTCAAAAAAATCATGATCATTTTACACTAAAAAATGTTAACATCCCCAGCAAAAATGCTTATGTATGAATCTTTCTTTTTTTTTTTTTTAAGATTTTGTTTATTTATTCATGAGAGACACAGAGAGAGAGGCAGAGACACAGGCATAGGGAGAAGCAGGCTCCATGCAAGGAGCCCAATGTGGGACTCGATCCCAGGTCTCCAGGATTACACCCTGGGCCGAAGGCGGCACTAAACCGCTGAGCCACCCAGGCTGCCCTGTATGAATCTTTAATAAAGGAAATTCAGTAAGTTTTCAGGAGAAAAAAATCACACAAAAAAATCAAAGAAATTTAAAAAAAAATCAAAGAAATGACAATTAAAACATGAAATACTATCTTATTATCTATCAAATAGGCACACCTCTCCCCCACCCCCAGAGCCTACACTGCTAACAAGGGTGCAGATAATGAGCTAGGTCACATCCAGGGGCATGCATCAAAAGCAATTCCACTTCTACAAGTATTTCCTAGGGAAAAATCACAACTGTGTTCGGACAGAGAACTTTCCCCTTAGCACTGAACAGAGAACAGCTAGTATGAAAATGTCTAATAATATGGATCTCAAGTCAATAAATTAGCATGACCCACTCATATAGCACATTTGTACACTTCTGACCATAACACCATTTCTAATATCAGTGCAGAGAGACATATGGAGGCCAAGCCAATATACTCAGGACAGACTAGGTGGGAAAATGGCAGACTACAAAAGTAGGTGCAGAATACAGGGTATCTGTTTTAATAAAAATGCAACACAGGCAAATATAATAAGGATAAGTCATCTTCATAGGCGTCCCAACCTTGTGCCCCAGCCCCACCCACAGAACTACACCCAACAGTCCTCTGCTACCCCTCCCTTATTAGGTCCCTGGCTGCCCTCCCGCATGACAGTGTGGTCCTCACCTCTCGATGGCTGGTGGAGCTTTAGCACCACTGCACCATCCCAGATGCCCACACTCATGAACAGCCTGAATATAATAAGTACATTTTCTTACCACAGCCAGAGGAACACCACAGGAACAAATGCATTTCCAACAGCACTTCTCCTATAAGCTCAATTTCTTTGAAAGAGTCACCATTAGTCACTGTGTGAAGTTGGGCAAGTTAATGTTAGCCTCTATAAGTCTCAGTTCTCTCCTCTGTAAAATGGAACATTGTAACAGTACCTAACTGTACAGGGCTGTCCTAAGGATTAAATGAGATAATAGTTAAATGAGATAATATGGTCAAATCAAATGAACTCTAAGCACGCAGAATAAATGCTCAGTGACAGCTCCGCTAATGGGAGTTAACTTGTTGGGAAAGTGGGGACCCTATTTCAGAGAGCATTTCATATATATATATATATATATATATGGAAAAAAAATATATAAAAACATAAAAATTCAAGTACACATGGCTTATAGTCTATGCTTTATATCATATGGACAGAAGCTGATTAAAATGAAGGCTCATTTCTGTTCACTGCTGTGTCTTCAGTGTCTGGAATATAATAAAGGTTCTGTCAATGTGGAAAATTAGATGACTCACCCAACTGAATATAACCAACCCAAACTTCTGACTTAATTACAACTACATAACAAGCTAATCACAATTGTGAATATAAAGGACAATGGATTTGCACTAAGTCATCTATCATATTAGAATGAGAAGGGAATGTTTGAGGGGCTTCCTGAATGAAAGAATTAAGGTCAGTTTCCGAAACTGACCCACAGAACCTGACAGCTTGAAAGAAGAAAAAAAATTCTCACCTAAGCATCAAAGGAGGGCAGAAAATTTTTATTTTCAACTGTATCTTTGAATAAAGCTTCCTTTCCATTTCCATATCAGCTTCTCAATGTGCACCAAACTACAATGAAATCATAGCCTTGTGTTTTTGAAAACAGATTCCGTAGCTATAGTAACAGAAGTTGTCACTATTCTGACTTCACTTGCAGGATCAACTGAGAAGAAACAGCTCTCAGCTTGCACACGCTAATCAGCTCTAGAGATTGTTCTTTTCAATAAAATGTGCTTAACCATAATTAATAAAGCCCTTAAACTCTAAATTCTCTGGACAAGTACCACATAAAAGTTCCTTTAGCTAACGATTCATGCTTAGGCACATACACACAAAAATACCCTATTCCTAGGTTTATTCATTCTAAATAATGCCCCAAGAGGAAAGTGAATGGTCCACATTAAAAATCAGATTCTGGACTTAAACCATCCTGCCAGCAAAGAAGAAGTTTTCTATAAAACGTTAAAATAGGCATCTGCCCAGAAGTGGGAAACCATGACTCAATTTTTATCCACTTTTAGTAAGTAATCCAAAACAGACTTTGGGATTACTCAAGAAGTAGCACAAATAATTAGGAATGTATGGCATTGAGAGTAGAAGCCAAAAGTTTCTGTATGAGAATATCACAGAAGGCAGTGAGGTCAGAGACCATAGATACCAAGGGGCTAAAAGGAAGCACATTCTCTCCCCCCAGGAAAAAGCACCCAGGGGTGACTGGGTGACTCAGTTGGTTAAGTATCTGACTCTCGATTTCGGCTCAGGTCTTGATCTCAAGGTCATGAGTTCAAGCCCCATGCTGGGCTCCAGGCTGGACATGGAGCCTACTTAAAACACACACACACACACACACACACATACACACAGCACCCAATTAGTCTTTCTGAAATTAACAGAGCTGCCACTAGGGAATTTTTTGAACAGCAATGAACACACTAAATGAATAAAAATAGCTAGTTTGCAGTCATCATGTAGTTTCAGGGATGATAATATCTCCTTAGGGTGAAGGGGCCATGATAACCACAACACACAGAGGTAATAGCAAGATAGGAAACAAGAGGAAACATACTGGCTAGGAACTAGATGGGTCAGGGGCGGGGAGGACTGAGTCATCTCCAAGCAAGGAACCAGTAATTCCTCACTGGTCCCCGCCAGTCACTGCCCTCAGGGGTGCCAACAGTGGAGGTCCCACAGAGGCACCAATTCTGCACTGTTCATGACCCCACTTTGGGGGATCAATCCCCACATGCCACTTTCCCAAGTTGGGCTCCTCCTCTCCCTTATCTTTCCAGTACAAGTGGCATCTGTCCACGACCTTGGTGAGTCTAACACACCCCGAACCTTCTTCTTCGTAACTGCAAGTTTAACAGCAGACACAAGGAAGACAGCTTGCTCACAACTTCAAAACCACACCACCCACATGGCCCTGGGAGAACTGATGGGGTCACATTTTCACAACTCTATTTTATCTGGCCTATACTGTGTTGCTAATGTTTGAACTAATTGCCAAGTGTTAAAAGTCAAAAAGTCTTCACATTAAAAAAAAATCTGGATTTCTCAGCTCCCCAATAAGTTTGAAGATCTGGCAACATCAGGTTCACAGTCCTAAGAAGCGGAAGTTGGTCTGGAATAGGGAGCCAGTACCCTCCATCTGCCACAGTCGCCACCACTCCCCTGGTATCTGATGCCCAGCTGGTTTACCTCTTTGTGTTACCTGCCTGGCCTCTACCAGCATGTTATACAGTAACAAGGCAACGCTCTGGAATAGCTTTGCCTTTAATACAGGATGAGTCCGATCTTGGGAGGTTCCCTTTTTTCTATCATTTTGCAAAATTCCAATCTCTGGAAAAGGGACTAGTTTTAAATAAATTCCTGGTTAGCTTATTGTTTATACTTATAATAGAGAATGTATAACCCAACATAAAAGTTTTTAAAGAAATCCTTAAACTTCCCACAATGAAAATTTTCTTCATCAAACTCTACGATTTAATTTACAATCAGAATTTCATAGGGGAATTCTAGTAGACATTCAAAGACCAAATAATCCCAAGTACATTTACATTATTCCCGGGCATATTAAAAAACAAAAAACAACAAACAAAATGAGAAAACATACACACATCATGGGATCTATTATTTATTCCAGGAGCTGATCAACATTTAAAAATCCAATAATATAATCTACCATATTACTAAGTCTAAGGAGAAAAATGATTATAAATGCAAAAAAACTTCAATATAGTTCAAAAACCTATATCTAGTAAAAAATAGTCCACAGGAGCACCTGGGTGGCTCAGTAGTTTGAACATCTGCCTTTGGCTGGGGTCATGAGCCCAGGGCTCTGGTACCTCCATTACTATGTAACAATATGTTGGGGGTGTCAGCTAACACAATTAGACAAAAGAACAATTAGCAGCATCAGAATGGGAAAAGAAGTAGTAAAATGGCCTCTTTGTAGATGATATGATTATAATATCTAGAACAAGAGAAATAATAAATAAAGGAAGTTGGTAAAGTAGCAAGATATATTAGCACTAAAGTCAACAGCCTTCATATCCACAAACAATAACCAGTTGGAAGATACAAAAGCAGATGAAATCCCATATAGGACGGCAAAATAAACCACTCTGAAATAAACTGAATAAGTTATATGTACAACATAAGAGAACATTTTAAAAAATCATGCAAAGTTATTCATCATGACACAAATTATAAGAGGGAAACATCAGAAGCAGCCTAAACATTTATATAAAAGTTTGTTCAACCAAACAATGGAATCCCACACAACAGTAAAGAAAAAAAAATATATCTACAAGGAAGATCTCCATAAACAGATTACAAAATAGTCTCTGGAATATATTGCTAATTGCAAGAAGAAAGTTATACAAGGTTACTACTTTTTGTACAAGAAAGAAGGGGAAATAAAACATTCACATACAAGTTGCTGTGGTTTTTTTTTAAGATTTTATTTATTGGGGTGGGGGGGGGAAACAAGAGCTGGGGGAGGGTCAGAAGGAGAGAAGCAGGCTCCCGGTTGAGCACTATGTGGGTGGATCCCAGAACCCCGATATCATGACCTGAGCTGATGGCAGATGCTGAACCGACTGAGCCACTCAGGCGCCCCATTGCTGTTCATTTTTATATACACAAACACCGGAGGAACAAACAACTGAAAACTAGTTATCTTTCTAGGCGGGTAGGAACAGGGTGAAAGTAATGTGCGCTGTCTCTGGGTGCACTTTTTCCTACGGCTTTGGACTCCAGGTCATGTTAGCATTTTATATAATCAAAAAATTAAGTCAATGAAGATGGGAGACGGATACTGCATGTAAACAGAAGGAAAAGAACACAGTCACAGAGCAAATGAGTAACATTAGCACTGGAAGAAGAAATCATCAAAGTCACTCTTGCTCACAATACTCTGTACACACTCAACGAGATACAATCTGAGGACAAAAAGAACTACACAAAACCAATCTTATTTCATAGGTATGTTGATGGTATGAGTGTAGCCAATTTTAAAATTATTTGGGGTGCAATGTGTGAATATGTTGGTGTTGTTATAATCCCAGCTATTGTTAATAACAAGGTGGGTGGGTGGGGATTATTCATTTAATTGGAAGAGCAGGGAAAGTAAAAGTAAGAAAACCCTAAAAAGGTTCAATGTGGGTAGAACTCAAGATGCTAGGGATAGGGCAGCCCAGGTGGCTCAGCATTTTAGCACCGCCTTCAGCCCAGGGCATGATCCTGGAGGCTAGGGATCAAGTCCCACGTCAGGCTCCCTGCATAGAGCCTGCTTTTCCCTCTGCCTGTGTCTCTGCTTCTGTGTGTGTGTGTGTGTGTGTGTGTGTGTGTGTGTGTGTGTGTCATGAATAAATAATTAAAATCTTAAAAAAAAAGATGTTAGGGATAAAGCTAGAGACGCAGGGGCAGGTGTAGGCCATATCATCACATAGCTCCAGGGGGGCACCACTCAATATAATATATATAATTGTACACTAAGACAGCCCTGGCCTGCCTGCCCCATGCTATGTAGAGCTTGGTCTTTATCCAGTAGGCAAAGAATCCACCATGGAAGACATGGTCTGGGCTGCAAGTTCATCCTGAGATGCCTAGTGAGTTAAGAGAGAGCTTCATGGCCAGAGGGCTCAGGAAGGCTCAGTGCAAACAAGTGCCATAGATTTAGATCTGCAGAAAGGCACGTGTTTTAAAAACCTATTCCATGGGATCCCTGGGTGGCTCAGCGGTTTAGCGCTTGCCTTTGGCCCAGGGCGCTATTCTGTGGTCCTGGGATCGAGTCCCGCATCGGGCTCCGGCATGGAGCCTGCTTCTCCCTCTCCCTCTGCCTGTGTCTCTGCCTCTCTGTCTATGTCTATCATGAATGAATGAATAAGATCTTTAAAAATAAATACATACATACATACATACATACCTATTCCAGCCCTTCCAACAATTCCTCTGATTAGCATCAACAGTATCCAACTGAACAGCCATACCCAATGTGACTGCTGGGGGAAAAAAAACACCTCATTCATACACACACACGCACACACATGCACGCACGCACTTAACTCCCTGAAAATAAACCCTTAATATTCCAAGGTAAGAGCATCTCACAAATCATTTTCAAAAAAGCTTTCATTTCCAAGAAGCCTTAACACAAATATTTTAACTTCAGTATTTCAGGAACCATTCTGTAAGCTGCTTAAAATGCTTATCATTCATTTGCTTTTTCCATGAGAAGCTCATAATAAAGCAACATCCATTCTCTAATTAGTCTAGAATCACATGATAGCTTCCCAAATTCCAATTGATAATATTTTAGAGTTCTTCAGATTTACATTGGGGTAACTCCCCCAGACGGCAAATCCAAAAGTCTGTTTCACACCTCAAAGTACTCCGGCACTGACGTGGGACTGTCTGAAAATTCACATTTTTGTGATGTGTCACTACTACCCAATCTAGAAGGCATCTGTGGCCTCTCCCCCAGGTGTTATCTCACCTTGGGCTCACATATCTCTTGTACAACAAACTACCACAGAAGACACTTGCTAAAAACAAGGATGGACTATCTCTCCCAATTCTGTGGGAATAGGATAGGCTTGGTTGGGTGGTCCTTCTGCTGTTCTCAATTGGGTCTCTCATGACGTTGCTCAGATGGTAACAAGGATTAGAGCATTTAGAATGGGTTCACTCATGTCTAGCATTGTGGCAGGGATGACGGAAAGGCTGGGAACTCTCCATTATGTGGCAACATGCTATTTCCATGTGGCTCCTTGGGCTTCTCATAGGGCTGCTGGATCTCCCTAGAAAGTGGTGTTCAAGGTCTGAGGCAGAAATCCCAGATCTCTCTAGACTGGGTCTTGAAAGTTACACAGTATCACTTCTGCCACTATCCACTGGTAAAAAAAATAAATAAATCACAAGTCCAGCCTGCATTCCAGGGGGAGGAGAGAAACTCTACCTCTCCACAGGAGCATGGCAACAATCTGTGGCCCACCACATGGGCAACATATCAGGCCCCTGACACAGTAAGGACAGCTGCCTTGCCCCACCTGCTTTGACTTTGTTCACAGTAAAACTCAGCCACAAAGGTTTTCCTGGAAGACAAAGTCCAATGGCACAAAGAACTTGAATGCATTGTCAGCTATGGACTGTGACAAGGGTTGGCAAACTTTCTCTTCAGTTGAAGGGCAAGATAGGAATTTTCCAGGCTTTGAAGGCAAGTATGGTCTCTGTCACGACTCAACTCTGCCTTTGTAGCAGGAAACAACCCTTGGCAGTGTATAAATGAATAGGGGTGGCTGTATGCCAATAAAACTTTATTTACAATGACAGGTGGTAGGATGCAATATTTTGCAGACCCTTGGTCCAGGAGCACTGGATTTGGGAATGGAAAATCAGGAATTCTGACTTCACTATTCACTACCCATGTGACCTTGGTTTAACTTTCTGGTTTATTTTCTACATCTACAACACAGTGATGATATCATGCATCTCCCATGATGGCTGTGGGCAAGGATCCACGTGAAACTGCACAGCACCCCCTGCCCCAGTAAAACAAGCATGCCTTAGTTCTAGCCTGCAGGGCCTGAAGAACAACTCCTTGGAGGGGGTCATGGGGAAATCCAGCTGGGCAGGAGAGAAGGGACTATCCTGCACTGTTTTTCAATGAAATGGAACCTTTACTGTGAAAATTATATTTCACACCAGACTGAACACTGTTTGTTAAAGACCTGGCACTGTTTTGCTCTTTCTCAATAGCAAAATACCTTACTTTAAGGCATGAAGACAGTATTGAGACACAAACAAGTAGCATACATGGTCAATGAGAAGAAGGGGAAAAAAAACCAAAATGAGCAAAAGAAGTATTTTACTCAAACACAAAGTTGGTTCAGAAGCACAGCAATATCTTTATACTGTACTTAAGCTGGTTTTATAACTTCTGAGAGGTTAAGCAGAAAACAGTCTCTGAGACAATTATGTATATATATATATATATTTTTTTTGAGAGACAGCATGGGTAGGGGGCAGAGGTAGAGGGAGAAGCAGACTCCCCACTGAGCAGGGAACCTGTTGAGGTTACAGGGGTCACCCTCAGGACCTCAAGATCATGACCTGAGTCAAAGGCAAACGCTTAACCAACTGAGCCACCCAAAATATACATACATATTTAATGATAAAAGTATAACTGGCATTTTTCAAACATGTGAATACAGCTTTATTTTCCTGAAATTGGCCTTGGTGGGGAAAAAAAATGAATTCAAAGTGTTTTTTTAAAACTCTATCCATAGCCAAAAGGAATTAAAAGCATTAAAAAAAAAAAACTTTCTTTGCATCTCCACTAATAGGGCAATATCATACCAATAGTCCTCTGTGAGAGTAACAGATTTCCCATTAAATAACTGGCAGCATTCTACTCTTATGTCTGGAAAATTCCATTTTGTTACTGTCCAAATCTTGTTCACTACGGATCTCCCTGCTGCACACACCTGAGCAGGATCTTGATCACCACTTGTTTTGCAATTTCACATTCCTTTCTCCCACAGCTGGGCAGCCATGGTCAGGAGCACTCGTCCCACAGCCTCTATGAGAGACAGCTGCATTCCAGTGTGATGGTGTCAGGAACATCCTAGAAGGGTGTGGGTTCTCTCCTAAGCCCCAGAGTGAGTGCCAAATGGCTGTCATCGTTTGGATTGAATGTCCATTTCTAAAACAACCTGTACCACTTCCAGAACAAAGTTCTACTAAACGAAGTTAAAATCCAGGCAAATGGATGGATGAATGGCCTCATCACTCCTGGTTCAGAGATTAGTAAATTGGTATATCTTGTTGGTCTTCAGATTCAGAAATTAGACGGGACAGAAGTGGGATGACTTAGCATTAAGAGAAGCAAAAGCAAATGCTTCCAAATTCTCTTGTATTTGTACTTAAGCAGAATGGAATTCTCACATGATAGCTGGGAGGTCTATATTAAGTATCCGAGGCCAATCTTCTCCTAAATAAAGTTCAAGAGGCACTGAGTTCACATGATACTCGGCGCTCTCCAGACAGCTGATTGTTCTCCCATATCTCATGCTTTGGAACTTGAGCTTCAAAGTAGTTCCTTGCCTGCTTTTGCCGCAGCCAGAGTCCATTATGTACCTAGGAGGTGTGATGGTGATGAGCTACCAGGGGACCGAGTGGTAACAGACCTGCCTCTCTCATGCGGGTGTGTGTGTGTGCATATGGGTGTATGCGCACATGTGCATGCATATGTGCATACAAGTGCACACTGCTGAAGGTCACTGGTCACGTAAGATACTAACATCAGGGGAAGCTGGATCATGGGTTATGAGAACTCTCTGTACTCTCTTTGCAACTTCTCAGCAAATCTAAAATTATACCATTATAAAGCATTTTTTAAAAAACAAAATAAACTTTAGGTCAGCTTGAAGGCCTGAGTGGTGCTTCTAGTCTTCAGAGGATCCTTTTGTATTAGCCATTAAACCCCTCAGAAGGCCAGTTTGTATAGCCCCAAAATGAAGCTCATGAGACTTCCAAGGGATTGCAAAATACGCCTGACAAAAATGTATGAACATTCAATATTAAGATTCAGGCTTTTCCCCCGTGACAGGCTGCAACTACCACCCAACAAGACCGTTAAGTGAAGCCAGGCCTGGAGGGCAGGCAGCATTTGCTCTATGCTACTATACCACCCTACATGTCAATGCTACTGCATTTCCACCCTCCCAAATGCAAAGGGACAACACTTGGGGACTCTTTGGTAGCTCTTCAACATTTTAAGGGCACTGAAAATATTTTTTATTTAGTCTTCACTAAATGGAACTAAATGGTTGTCTATTCCACATTTAAATGAATACACTTTAAAATAAGTCATGTAATATCAGCATCCTCTATTCCTTGAAACTCTGGGACTTTGTACATGTTCCTTCTACCTGGAACCTCCTCCCCCAGGTATCCTCAAGGCCTTCTGTCTCACCTTTTGTCAGATCCTACTGACTTCAACCCCTCAGAGAGCCCTTTCCTGACTACCCCGTTTAAAACTGCACACCTTTCCCAGTGCTCAATATCTTCTTCCCTTTTTATTTTTCTTCTTAGAAGTCATTCCTTCTAATACACTGTAATTTACCCATTTGTTGAGGGCCTATATTTCTCAAATGGAAATCATGCTCCACACAAGTAAAGTTTCTGTATGTTCTGTGCACTGATAGTGCAATTCTTAGGAACCCTTTATGGAGAGATATTCCATGTTCATGGACAGGAAGACTCAATATTGTCCAGATGTTACTTCTTCTCAATTTGATCTATAGATTCAATGCGATCCCAATCAAAATCTCAGCAAATTATTTTGTAGAAATTGACAAACTGATTCTAAGATTTATATGAAGAGGCAAAAGGCCCAGAATAGCCATCACAGTACTGAAGGAAAAAAAACAAACCTGGAGGACTGGCATTACATGAGTTCAAGACCTCTATCAATCTACAGTAATCAACACAATGTGATAGTGGTGAAAGGATAGGCAGATCGACAGAACAGAATAGAGAGCACACAAATAGACCTCCATAAATATAGTCAACTGATTATAGACAAAGGAACAAAGATGGTCTCTTCAACAAATGGTTCTAGACTGGACACCCACATGCAAAAAAAAAAAAAAAAAAAAAGAGAGAGAGAGAGAATTTAAACACAGACCTTAAACCATTCATAAAACATTAACTCAAAACTGATAACTGTAAAACGCAAAACTATAAAACTCTGAGAATACAACATGGACGAAAACTTAAATGGCATCAGGTGTGGCTATCACTTTTCAGATACAACAGGAAAGCACAATCCATGAAAGAAATAATTGATTAGCCGGACCTTCTTTAAAATTAAAAACTTGTGCCCTGCAATATCAAGAGAATGAGAAGACAAACTACTCAGAGGAAATATTTGGAAATGACACTTCTGATAAAGGACTGTTATCCAAATACAAAGAACTCTTAAAAACTCAACAATAAGAAAACAAATTCCAATTAAAAAATGGGCCAGTGACCTCAGCAGACACCTTACCAAAGAAATACATGGTGGTAATTAAGCATATGAAAATATGCTCAAAATCCTATGTCATCAGGAAAACTGTGAAATACCACTACACCTACTGGAATGACAACACCAAATGCTGTCAAGGATATGGAGCAATAGGAACTCTCATTCATTGCTGGGAATACAAAATGGCACAGCCACTTTGGAAGATAGGCAGCTTCTTACAAAATTAAACATACTCTTACCATGTGATCCAGCAATCAAGCTCCAAAGGAATCCAAAACTTGTACTCATACAAAAACCTGCACACAGATGTTTATAGAAGCTTTATACATAACTGCCAAAACTTGGAAACAACCAAGACGCTCTTCAGTAGGTGAATGGATAAACTGTAGTACGTCCACACAATCAAGTATTATTAACTCCTATGAAGGAATGAGTTATCAAGCACAAAAAGAGATGGAGAAACGCATATTATTAAGTAAAAGAAGCCAATCTGAAAAGCTACAAACTATAAGATTCCAACTATATAACATTCTGGAATAGGCAAAACTATGGAGACAGTAAAAAGATCACTGGTTGCCAGGGGTGAGAGGTGGGGAGAAGGGAAGAATAAGCAAAACACAAGGAAATTTTAAAGCAATGAAATATCCTGTGTGATATTATAATGATGGATACATACATGTTATTATCCATTTGTCCAGACCCACAGACTGTACCAAGCCAAGAATGAATGCTAAGGTAAACTACGGATTTGGGATGATCCTGATGTGTCCATGTAGTTTCATCAATTATAACAAATGTATCATGCTAGATATGGCATGGTGGCATCTAAAGAAATACCTTAAATACATATAAGTCACTTTGCCAAGAGCCACTGGGGTATGAGAGATAAACTCAACAACTCAGGTGGCCAAACAAATGATGAGCAAGGACAGGCTGGATGTCAGGGGAGATGCTTGCATCAGGCAGGACTGGGTGACTTTAAGGGTTCCTCTGGTCCTCAGTGACCATCATGAAGATGAACAAGACAAAAGAGAGTTTAAACAATCCTTATTTTATGTAATCATCATAACTGCCAGATGACATGAGAATGATCCACATTTTATTTTTTTGTTTTGTTTTGTTTTGTTTTTTGTTTTTTTGTGATCCACATTTTAAACATGAAGAGAGAGGGTTAGAGGAGTTACTTGTCCAAAAGCTGGACACAGGTCTGACTTCCCATCAAAATACCACTACCCCTCCCCAATCATGGCAGAGCAGTAAGAAAAACGTAAGTAAAACCAAGAGAGCCAAAGGTGCAAGGACAATTCCAATACACATTGGACAGAGGAGGGAGTGAAGGAGGAAGTGAAGTCTGAGCTCAGCCTTAAATGACATGCTCAGGTTTACTGGCATTAAAACAAAACAAAACAAAACAAAACAAAAAAGATCTTTCAGTTGGTTGTACCTTCCAGTTTCTTCAAATACTTCTGATTAACAAGGGGCAGGGCAAGGAGCAGATTAAACAGGGTGAATTCTCAAAGCTATAAGGTACTTTATGGAGAAGGGACGTATGGCCTGCATGAGAGGCAATGAATCAGAGTCAACCCCATTACCTGTGTGTCCCTCCTGTTCCATGAAGGCACATGTACAACGTCAGTGTCTGCAGGCAGGCTGGTTCTCCTCAGATAGCTAGGGGAGGGCAATAGGTACAGGGTCGCTGCAGACATGACAATGTCCAGGGGAAGGAGAGAAGCAGTCTTCATGTGTCCCTTTGTCTGTCTTCTCCCAAAAGAACTTTCCTTAGGAGGCTGAAGCAGATTTGTCCTAATTGCTACAGCCCATGTCAAAACCATGGCAGGGAGAATGGGACCACAGTGACAGGCCTATGTTAATCAGCACCCCCATCTATCTTCCCATCCCCATCCCATACACTGCAAAGGAAGCTAAAGAGAGTGGCACAAAATCCAGAAGAAAATGTGGTGGAAAATGGGTATATGGGTTGGCAAGCAGTTTCTGCTACTTCCATCACCTATTCATCTGTTTGCCTGTTCAAGCACCACTCTGAGTTTGTCGGTCCATGTAGAAAAAAAAAAAAAAAAAACACCTACCCAAAACTGAATTCTAGGCTCCCAGGAGCTTATGGTTCAGCCATATTTACATAAGAATATTCCATCTCCTTGATATTTGAAGTAGCACTGGACATCCCAGGCAGTCTAAATATCAAAAAGTAATACAGCCACAGCAACTTCTTGCTGAACAAGTCTCCAAAGGCAAGAGAAACAGAAGCAAAAGCGAACTGTTGGGACTTCATCAAGATAAAAAGCTTTTGCACAGCAAATAGTCAACAAAACTAAAAGGCAACCTATGGAATGTAAAAAGATATTTGCAAATGTCTTATCAGATGAAGGGTTAGTATCCAAAATCTATAAAGAACCTATCAAACTCAATATCCAAACAAGCCAATCAAGAAAGGGGCAGAAGACATGAACAAACATTTCTTCAAAGACAACATTCAAATGGCCAACAGACACAGGAGAAAATGCTTAACATCATTAGGCAACAGGGAAATACAAATCAAAACCAAGATGAGATACTACCTCACACCAGTCAGAATGGCTAAAATGAACTCAGGAAACAACAGATGTTGTCGAGGATGCAGAGAAAAGGGAATCCTCATGCACTATTGCTGGAAATGCAAGCTGATACAGCCACTCTGGAAAACAGAATGGAGGTTCCTCAAAAAGTTAAAAATAGAGCTACGCTATGACCCAGCAACTATACTACTAGGAATTTATCCAAAGGATACAAATATAGTGATTCGAAGGGGCAATGCACCCCAATGTTTATAGCAGCAATGTCCACAATAGCTGAACTATGGAAAGAATCCAGATGTCCATAATAAATGAATGGATAAAGAAGATGTAAGTACATATGTACAATGGAATATTACTCAGCCATAAAAAGAATGAAATCTTGCCATTTGCTATGACATGGATGGAACTAGAGGGTATTACGCCAAGCGAAATAAGTCAGAGAAAGACAAATACCATATGACTTCACTCACATGTGGAATTTAAGAAACAAAACACAAGAACATAGGGGAAGGGAAGGAAAAATAAATAAAATAAGAGAGGGAGGCAACCCACAAAAGACTCTTAACTCTAGGAAACAAACTGAGGGTTGCTGGAGAGGAAAGGACTGAGGGGCAGGGGTAACTGGGTGATGAGCCTTAAGGAGGGCATGTGATGTAATGAGCACTGGTGTTCTATGCAAATGATGTCACTAAATTCTACTTCTGAAACTAATAAAAAAATCAAAGAGTAATATAACAGTGATACACTGCTTTTAATTAGTATACCTTAAGACACACCACTGCCCTACTTCTCATCATCATGATCACAGGTAGCTAGGAAGTGGTTCAATCTGAGGTGGCTAAGGCAGCAGAAGGTGCCCTTCACAGGGCCCGTTCTATTAATAGCAGTTCAGTATGACTCAGGTTACCAGTTCGTTCAAACCCATACACAACTGGCTCCTCTGAATGAGGCACTTTTAGTACTTTTGTTTCTCACATGAGATTTTTCTGTTTTACACTAAATTGGAGGGGCCCCTGGGTGGCTCAGGGATTAAGCATCTGCCTTTGGCTCAGGTCGTGATCCCTGTGGGGAGCCTGCTTCTCCCTCTGCCTACATCTCTTTGTCTCTCATGAATAAATAAATAAAATTTTTAAAAATTAAATAAAACCATAGACTGGAAATAGAAATGTCAATGAAGGTATTAAAAAGAGTAGAGAGCAGTCTATTATCACAATCAGGGCCAGGAAAAAGTATAAGACCTTGTGAATATATATGTAAATATACACACACATACGTATATATACATAAACACATATACACACACACACATATATATACATATATATCTTCCAAGTTTTCAATATTGTATTCAATATTATATACTCATGAGACACACATTTAAGCTTAAGATATAAAAAAATAGGGGATCCCTGGGTGGCTCAGCGGTTTAGCACCTGCCTTTGGCCCGGGGCATGATCCTGGAGTCCCGGGATCGAGTCCTGCATCCAGCTCCCTGCATGGAGCCTGTTTCTCCCTCTGTCTGTGTCTCTGCTTCTCTCTCTCTCTCTCTCTCTCTCTCTGTGTGTCTTTCATGAATAAATAAAATCTTTAAAAATATATATATATAAAAAAATACACTTTTATGATGTATTTGAGACATTAAAAAGTAGGAACTTTTCTATAAGATTTCTAAGTGAACAGGACAAAAAAGAATGCTTTTAATTTTATAATTTCTAATACTTATTTGGTGAAATAACCTATTTAACATTAGTTAATATGTCTGCTACATATAATTTAAAAATCAATATATAAAAGGGTAGACTTCTGTTTATGTTGAAATATTTTAATCATTTACTGGATATTCATCCAAGATATATTTTAATTAACAAAATAATTTCACAAGTTTGTGTGACAAATGGCCAATAAGCACATGAAGAGATGCTCAACATCAGCAGCCATCAGGAAAATGCAAATCAAAACCACAATGAGCTACTACATCCCACCCACTGGGATGGTTAAAATCAGAAAGATAAATAATAGCAAATGTTGGTAAGCTGATGGACAAGTTGGAAGCCTCAAATGCTGCTTCTAGGAAAATGCAAAATGGAGCAGCCACTTTGGGAAGCGTCAGGCAATTTCTCAAAAGGTTACCATATCTATGATTTAGCAATTACACTCATAGGTAGCCCTTCAAGAGAAGTAAAAAGATATGTCTATGCAAAAACTTGTTTATGAATGTTCATAGCTGCATTATTCATAATAACCAAAAAGTGGAAACAATCCAAAAGTTCAATAGGCTACACAAAATATAGCCTATGCAGACAATGGAGTAACATCCAGCAGTAAAAAGGAATGAAGTACTGACACATGCTACCACACTGATGAGCCTGGAAAACATGATGCTAAGTGACAAAAGCCAAATGCCAAGGACCACATATGATTCCATTTATATGAAATGTCCAGAATAGGCAAATCCATAGGAACAGAAAGCAGATAGTGGTTGCCTGCAGCTGGAGGACTAGAGGCAGATGGGGAGCCACTGCTAGTGGTACAGGGTTTCTTTCTGAGGTAACGGAAACATTCCAAAATTGATTGTGGTGATGATGGCTGAACAACTCCATGAATAGACCAAAAACCTGTGAATTCTATAAAGGTGTGAATTGTATGGTAGGTACCTTATTATCTGAATAAGGCCATTATTTTTAAAAAGAAAAAATGTTTAGTCTATGGAAGCAAGGGATTAGGAAGGAACAGGGCAGTATCTTTGGGGTAACAGAACTACTTTATATCTTAGTGGTGGCCAGCAACTCTACATTTTTGTTAAAATTCACAGAATTGGACACCAAAAGAAAAATGTCCATTTCGCCATACAGCAATTTGAAAAATAAGAATTTTTTCACAAATCTATAGCTTTGGGCATCCACAGCTGACCTGTTAGGAAGCAATGTTCAGATGTGATCATGTCAACGATTTGTCTGGAAAGAGGGAAGGATTCTGCTGACTCAGCTGTATCTGCTACAGTGCATAAAACAACCAAGTCCTCAACACGTTCCACCATAATAAACCCTAACATACTTTAGAAATGTTTCAACCATGCTGGGAACAAGTATGATGGTGGTAAAACAGCAGAAGGCATTTTAGAAAGAAAGTGTGTCCCCCAATATAACACTGAATCTTCTAGTCACCAGGTGAGCAGTGGGAGGTCCTTGATTCTTGGTCTTGGTGTACAACTGCTTAGCTGTGAGCAGGTGACCTGGGCTGAGTTATTTCTAAGCCTTCTGCTTAAACCCGCCCACAGCTTCTCATCTTTGCTAAAACAAGACCCAAGCTCCCAATTCTGGCCTGCAAGGCTCTCTCTGTGCAGCATGTATCTGACTCTCCATCCCGGCGAGAGGCCAGGACAAGGGAGGACAGCAGGGTGGGCCATGAAACCAGCCAGGCCTGTCTCTCCAGCCAGAGGAAGAACTAAAGGAGGTCACTCATTCCACAAGTACTTATTGATCATGGTGACTAAGCGCTTAGCTTGGCACATAATGTGTCCTCAATAAATGGTAGCTATTGTTTCTGTTAAAGACACACACACACACACACACACACGAATGGTAGCTTAAGGACAGGTCCCGTCTATGCTGTGTCAATTCCCAACGGCAATGACACCAGACACTCAGTTAACACACTGACTCCTTGAAACTAGTCTTAGAGAACCAAGGGAAGATTCTTCAGAAAAAGCCAAAGTATTTAAAGAAACTTCTACTAAAAATTATAGCAGATGTTTATGCATCCCAGTATCTTTTGTCATAGCTGAAGTTAGTGTCTGGGTAGGGTGGCTGTCTGCAGGGATATAGATTTTGATTCCCTACTGGGCAAGTAATACATCCAACACCAAGCTTGGCAAAAGCAAATGGAGGTCTGGGGTCTCACTTTGCTCAGGGAAGACAAACCAAGAAGGGAGGAAGGGCAACATCTCAGGTGTCAGGATATCTCTTTGCTCAGGCCAGTTTAAGCCTGCACAACCTGCTGAGCCAGGTCAAGCAGGGTCAGTGTGAACTTCACTCAGAGCAGGACCAGAGCACAGGCACCTACCCAGCTTTTGCTGGCTCCTCTGAGCCTGGATTTCAGGGCCAAGGGCAAGACTTGGCAGCAGCTCCTCTGGATTTCTCCAATCTTTGCCTGGGTCCAGGAAGAGAGAAGACTACCCCACAGAATGTGGACCCTAGCAGAGCATACCTAGCTCAGCCACCAAGAGGAGACACTCCTCCAGTCCCACAGCATCCACCTGCCCTAAGGGTTCTCTTTTACTGTCTTCCCTTGCTACCAACTTGATTCTTTACTCTGAAGGATCTGTGGTATTTTCTCTCCATAGTGTCTTCTTTTTTTTCCCCCTGGAAATGAGGGAATGCCATGATCACCTTTTTCTTTGTGCAAAGAATGAGTCGGCTATCACACTACACTAACTGTAAACATCAGATAAAAGTCAACTAGACAGAGTCCATAAGGTCCACCAGCTTAAACAAATGGAAAAGAAAAGTTTCATTGTATGGGACATTGCCTGGGAGAAGCAGGAACTCATAGAAACAGCCATTGTTTGGGAGGAAAGAATCAAGCGGCTTATTCCCAGCAGCACATGAAAAAGCAACATTCAGCTGGCTTGCAGTGTCAGGGAATCTGAATGGCAATGGAGTGGCCCGGCCAGTTGGCTCCCTCTGCTGCTCCCCCTTAACAGAAGGTTCAAGAGGAGCCAGGAGCACCAGCAACCCCAAATACCATGGGGGAAAATGACTTCTTGAGGGCCTGTGCACCTAGCACACACTTTTCTCAGAGCGTGGATAGGTGCGGCTGACAACCAGAACTCAAAGCCTGGGGCCACTTGCTGCCTCAGCCCTTAGACAGTGGTGTCTAGGGCTCTTTCCTGATGGCGTGGGGAGCAGGTGAGGGACATAATACAGAACATTCCACACAGGGTACATGCAGTGCAAGCTCAGCGAGGTGAAATATACATCCCAGAGCCATATGCACACAGAAGAAAGATTGGAAGGAAATCCCCAGAATGCCAACTGTTTGTATAACCCGTATCCACAAGCGCACATGTACATGCATGCACCCCTCATTAGTTCTTCACATGATGCAGGTTAAAACAAGTTATTTTTTTCCTTTAAGACTTAACCATGCTTTTGGTCGTTTGCTACTTTCCCAAATCACAGGCTGAAACTGCTCAACAATGGCATAGGGGCCTTAGGTAGTGATGCTGTAGGGATACTTCCCACAGGAAGCCTCAGGTGAGATTACCACTCCTGTGGGAGAGACATTTGTAGGCTTTGTGTCACTAACCCCCACGTCCACAGGACTGACTTTGATGTGAACCTATAAGATCATCTAAACCAGCAAGCATGTGTCAGAACCTTCTGGAGGGCTTGTTAGAACAAAGATTGCTGGACCCCCATCCCTGAGTTTCTCCAGCGTGGAATAAGATACAAGAATTTACATTTCAGACAAGTACCCAGGTAAGGCTGCCGCTGCTGCTTGGGGACCATCATCTGAGCCACTGCTCTCAACCCACAAGTCATTTCAAGCCAAGCATCCCTCAGACACCAACATGCTGAATTCTTCAGCATGGGGCAAATGCCCCCTAGAACCCTGCCCAGGAGGGGTACTTCTGACTTTTAACTGAAAAATTTTGTGTGAGTTTGGATCTACTTCACTGATGCCTCCTCCTTGCTTCTGAGGAAGCCAGCGGGTATCATAACTCCAAAGCTGGGCATCAGCTCAGCTATCATATCACAAGGTCACAGGGCAGCTGCAAGTCACAAAAGGTTTCCAAATGAGTCACCAGGGTGTCACCAGGCAGTAGAGAATCGGATTAGAAGGAAGAGAATAAATTCAATACAGAAAAAAAAATCTGTCACATTTAGACAGCCACCAGACCTGTGTTCTTGAGAACAGGGGATAAAGCAGCTAGAACTCCATTGTCTTTCATGATTTAAAAGATGAGGGTCTCACAGTCTTTGAGGTCACATACGTATCACCCATCACTGCCCTTCCCTCCTAATTTGGCTCATCCAACTGCAGTGGCAGAGAGCTAGCCATCCTCTATAGGACTTTAGAAGGTCAGTTCCCTTAGCTCTTGGGCCATCAAATAGCTACTCAGACTGGTCCTTAAGTACACACCGGAGCCAAAACAGGAAAATACCACAGCAGGCTAAAAACCAAGCTGCAGATAAAGGGGAAGTCCCCAATAAGGGAGTCCCTGAACCATGAATAGGGTTAATCTTATCCCCACTGCAGGGGAAAATGAGAAGGCATGGATCCCACTGAGCTACCTACCTGTCTTCCTGCCTGCCTTGGAAGAAGGTTCCCTAGTGATTATCAAAGCACAGGCAACAGAAAAATGTGCACCACCCTCATGCTCACTGTTAACTCGCTCAGAAGGCTGGAACCTCTGGCTGGGCTGGTGAACACTGGGATATATGAGGAGATCTGCCACCACTTGGAAGATGATAGCTAAAGTTGCCTCTAAACTGGACTAATGGTAGAATGTTAGCGTTTCTGTATGTAAAAATAAAATTTTGCCTTCAAAATAAAGTCAGCCAGAGGGCTTTTGACTTTAGTACCTAAGTCCCACAAGGAAGAAAATGTTTGCTATAATAAACTATAAAGACAAATAAAATGGGAGAGAAGAGAACATGAAAAATTTCAATGAAGTTTCATAAGATGAAAAGCAGCAGGACCTAGCTTTACCTGCCTTAGCAGAGCAGAAGCAACTGCAACAAGTACCTCCGGGGGGGAGGGGGGGGGGGGTCCCAAGGAGAAGCGAGAAACTCTGAAAAGGCTCAGAACCT
Organism: Vulpes vulpes; assembly: GCF_048418805.1. Classification (NCBI taxonomy): domain Eukaryota; kingdom Metazoa; phylum Chordata; class Mammalia; order Carnivora; family Canidae; genus Vulpes; species Vulpes vulpes. The sequence continues at coordinate 61,922,308 of NC_132790.1, read as the reverse complement.
TAGGAACTGAACTGTGGGGGATGGTGAGAGAGAACAAGTTTGGGATTAGCAGAAGGTTCATAAATGAGCAATCTGACACCTTCCCAGCCCCCATGGATCCTGTTTGACCTGCCTGAACATTCAGGCAATAGTTCTCTCTTCATTCCAGCAGAAAACTGGAGTCAGAGGGGTTGACCTACAGAAGTACTGGACCCTAGAACACCAGGCAGGGCTGAGATGGGATCAAATATAGGGGGGTATGTGTAAGTTCCTCCCACTCACTTCCCCAACTCAATTCATAGAATACTAGCCACCAGGCAGGAGACCAAGGGTTCTCCTCTGGGGAAACAGACCAGCACCAAAGGAAACAACCATAAATACCCAGAATCCCCAGTGCAAATGCTATGTCCCATCACTCATAATACTCATAATAACCAACAACCCCATTCTCCATATAGAACTCCAATCAGGATTGAAGTCCCCCAAATATGGACAACCAAAGACCACCAGACATTTGAAAAAAAACCTCTCACTTGGAAACAGAGACCAAAACAAACAGAAAAAAGAAATTCAAAGGTAACAGAGACAATGCAGGGAACAGAAGCAAATTTCAAAATATCATCATTAATGCCTTCAGAGAGAGAAGACATTATCTCCAAAAAATACAAATAGGACACTATTCCAAAAAAATGGGAGGGAGACATTCAGAGAATAAAAATGGGCTTTCATAAATTAATACTAGAAATTAACATATAGCAGAAATAAGAAATTAAAGAACTAAGAATAAAGCTGAGGAAATCTCAAAAAAAAGAATAAGAATTAATAAGAGAGAGGGCAGCCCCCGTGGTGCAGCAGTTTAGCGCCGCCTGCAGCCCAGGGCATGATCCTGGAGCCCCTGGATCGAGTCCCACGTCAGGCTCCCTGCATGGAGCCTGCTTCTCCCTCTGCCTGTGTCTCTGCCTCTCTCTCTCTCTCTCTCTCTCTCTCTCTCTCTCTCTCTGTCTCTATGAATAAATAAATAAAATCTTTAAAAAAAAATTAATAAGAGAGAAAAATAGATAAGAGGTGACCAATCCCAGGGGTAAAACAGCCAATAAAAGGAGCTCCAGAATAGCGGGAAAAATGGGAAAGTAACAGGAAGTTATCAAAAAACTATGTAAAGATTATACAAAAATTATATATATGATTATATTGTGGATTTATACATAATTATATCTATACTTTTGTCATATATAATAAATATTTCCTTATATTTATATTATACATAAAAATTGTGTTTGCTAGAACCGAATATACATTTCAACTGGAAGGGGTCCACTGAATGACCAGTTTAATGAATGAAAAACATCCTACACATCATCTTGAAATTTCAGGAGCTTCTAAAAAATTGAGTGACATGCAAAGGATCAGGAATCAGAGTGGTCAAGGACTTCCCAACAGTAATACTAAAGGTTAAAAGACAGAGAGCACGGCCCTCAGAATTCTGAGGGAAAGTTATCTCAACCGAGAATTCTATACCCATTCCAACTACCAATCAAGTGTGAGAATCAAGTAAACATACAAGGATAACTTGGAACTATAAAAGAAAGTTGAGAAGAAAAAATTGAGAGCTTGTGACTTCTAGGGAATAAGATGGAGAGCTGAACAGGTGGGCATGGAAAATACAGTTGTTTTCATTGGCCTCTTAGAGTTACTTGACTTTTTAGAAACCATGTACATAAAATTGGCAGGAAATATACTGGACTGAAGACCATGTTGAGTTGTACTTTGAGTGTGAACACAAGTAAAGTCATTTCAGAGCTGTGGTCAATACACCAGCCCAATGAACTGGGTTATTCAATAAACCAAGAGGAAGAGGAAGTGAAGGAAGAAAAAAATCTGGATATTAAAAGACTTCATATACATCTCATGTTTCTAGGGGCACCTGGGTGGCTCAGTCTGTTAAACATCAGACTCTTGATTTTTGGCTCAGGTCATGATCTCAGGGTCGTGAGATCAAGCCCCACATCATAGAGCCCATTTAAGATTCTCTCTCTCCTCTCTTTCTGCCCCTCCCCCAACCCCTACTGCTTGTACACTCTCTAAAAAAAAGGTTTTAAAAATAGGCCAAAAAATTATGGTGCCCAGTGATTATGAAAAAAGTCTGGACAGCAGTTACCTTTAGAGGGAGGGTAAGAGGGGCTTTTGCAGAGCTGACAAAGTTATACTTCCTGAACTGGGCCGTCACTATAGACTATATTTACCTAGTCATAATTCACTGTGCTAGTCATGGTTTTGTGTGGTTTTCTATATCTATGTTTGATTTTATAACAAAAAAGATTTTTTCAAAAAGTTATGTGCATATATTTGTCTTGATAAAAATGAATTATAAAAAAAAAAAAAAATCAGGGATCCCTGGGTGGCGCAGCGGTTTAGCGCCTGCCTTTGGCCCAGGGCGCGATCCTGGAGACCCGGGATCAAATCCCACGTCAGGCTCCCGGTGTATGGAGCCTGCTTCTCCCTCTGCCTATGTCTCTGCCTCTCTCTTTCTCTCTCTGTGACTATCATAAATAAATAAAAAAAAATTTTTAAAAAAATCAGTGGACCTCACACACAAAGGAGATTTTCTGGCAAGATGTTCTCTGTGTATCAACACTGAGTATTTCTGAGCAGTATGAGCTGGAATGTTCTCTTGCTTTCATCTGTTCCATTCTCAATCACAGAACCTTAAAAACTGACTATTTCACAAAAAAGAGAATCATTTTTTTTTTATATTATTTGAGAGAGAGGAAGATAGAACATGAGCGAGGTGAGGAGCAGAGGGAGACACAGACTCCATGCTGAGGAGAGAGTACCACGTGAGGCTCAATCTTAGGACTCTGGGATCATGACCTGAGCCAAAGGCAGATGTTTAACCAAGTGAGCCACACAGGTGCCCCTTGAGCCACCCAGGTGCCCTTGAGAGTCAATATTTTTAACCTAAAATGTCAACCATAAATATCTATGGGCTAATCTTTCAAATTTGAGGGTTCCAGAGCTTTCTTCTTTTCTCTCCACCTGATTAATGGCAAACTCAGAATTGAAGGATAGAAATGGGTTAAAGTAAATCTTAAATGAGCCCATTTTTCTTTCAGATCTGCCAAAAGACTGGCTTGCGTAGGACCATTTACATTCCTCCTTGTTGCCACTGAATATAGGAGAATAACTCAGGGATATAATAATCATGAATTTTTAAATCTGCTTTACTTTTATTTTCTTAAAAAGCAACCTAATATTTTGGCCACATTTAATGTAAAGAATGAATTTAAATATTAGGCAATAAAATGTTATTCTGAATTAGGTAACATGTATATACAAATACTTCCCATTTCAAAGTTTGTACTGTCTCTTAAAAACTAAATGAAATAAAGGCCATCCAATTTAACAAAAAATAGTTACTTCAGGGCCCTCAGAAATACCAAAACTCACAATATTCAGAATGGACAATCAAAAAGCATACACTTCTGTTAAGAAAAAGAGGAGGGGGTGCCTGGGTGGCTCAGTCAGTTGAGCAGCCAACACGATTTTTGGCTCAGGTCATGATCTCAGGGTCATGGGATGAAGCCCCAAGTCAGGTTCCACACTCAGCACAGAGTCGGCTTGAGATTCTCTCTCTCCCTCTTCCCTCTACCCCTCCCACCGCTTGTGCAAGCACACACTCGTGCACAGGTTCTCTCTTCCCTCTTTCTCTCTCTCAAATAAATCTTAAAAAAAGAGGAGGGGAGAGAGGGAGGAAGAGGAGGAGAAAACTACTCAATTAACACCAGAAAAATGACCCAATAGTGTTTGATGGGTTTATGGATCAGGAGTTAGTCTTATCAGAAAACATTTACATTTCTTCCTCCCAAGACAAGTACTACAAATTTTAGCAGACACTGTGCCTTCTAGGCTAAATTCAAACTTAACTGTAAAAACGTTGATTCATTTTCCCTCTCCCAGAAGGGCTCCAAGCACTCAATAGACATCCTCTAAATTCCATGTTCCTAGGAGTGGGATACTAGAGCCAGAGGAACTCCTGGCACCAGTTGGTTTATCCTCCCAGCTGGTCAGACGAGCCAACACTCTCCTCCAGAGGGGGAAGATCTTATATAAGCCAGACAAGGCAGCAGAGGGGCCCAGACCAGAACCCTCATATGCTCTCACCAGGTGGACTCTAACCTGGCTTCCCAAGCTATGGCCTTCAGAGGGTCTCCTGGGAGTTCCTGAATGGTACAAAAATTACATGTGGGTTTTTTTTTCCCCCAAGTATGCTCTATGGCAAATTTGAATCAACAAAAAGAAAGAAAATTGCAAAAGTTGCTCAGTCGAATCCATGATTATCAAGGTAAAGCCTCCAGTTCCAAATTTGGTATCTGCAACCCAAGTTAATTAAGTCCCTGATTTTTATTTGTCAGTTTGGGGACCACTGACTGTCCCAGAACACACATTACTAAGACCATACTGGCAGAGGAGGGATGTTAACAGGGAAAGACAGCAATTCTTCGCAGGCTCAGAGACATGTAGGCACAAGGATTCCACTCGTATGATACACTGAATTGTCTAAAAATTCACATAAACCAAAAGCTCAAATACACAGATTTTTAAAGTCACCATTATATGTAATGGGTGATTATAACAGCAGCCCAGGGGGATAGGTTTGATTCAGAAGTACCTACTCACCAAGAGATACTATGAAGGGTTTCAGTTTACTAAATACAATGGCCTGATTTCTAATCATCCCAGGTGAAGGCAATTTGGTTCAGGGTAGAAACCAGGTGGCATGGCCTCAGGATCACAGGACAACTGAAGACCAGAATAGAAACTGGATCCCAGTCTGGGGCCCAATCATGCAAAGAACCAAGATTTCAGTGGACTCACTTGAAGTGTAAGTCTTAGGCAAAGGATTGAGTCATAGTTACCCCACCTCACAGAGAGCATTCAGCTTGTGTCTAAATGAATAATGACACGAGTCCACCTTGAAGACTCTACTCCAAAACAGTTTGCACGCTGAGGTTCTTTTAAATAAAGGCAGGAGTCCAGCTTCTAAAGGTTATAAAATGAAAAGATATACATTTATGGAGATATAATGTGCTATAAAATGGGTCCTCCCGAGTCGAAGTTTATGGTAGCAACAGGTTCCTGCTTTGAGAAACTTAAATCATCACATTTCAGAATGGCCACATCTTTAAAAAAAAAAAAAAAAAAAAGGCTTTTAAGAAACACACAGGCATAGCTGGTAGAGATTTTATTTCCTTCAACTAAATTGGTTTTGCAGCTTTAATTTCTTAGGCTGGGCAAACTTAAAAATCTAGAGGAATTCATGAAATTCAAGTGAAAAAACAGAGCACAAGAAAGAAAATAAAGAAAACTGGCAACCAGCTCAAGGCTGTTTTAATGGCTGACCTCTGTAACTAAATATTCATAACAACGAATACACGGTGTTTATTAATAGGCACTTAACTGGCAGCTCTCCCTCCCCTTACCCTAACTGTCCCATGAAGAAGGCATCTCATCTCAGCCCCACCCAGGAGGAGACGGCAACTCTAGGAGAAACAGCCCACACAGCAGGCAGGTGGCACAGATGGGGCTTGAACCTGGGCGGTCTGGCTCTGGAGCCCAGCCTTTTGGCACAGCAAGACCAAACTTGTACTGGCAAATCCAATTTATTGACTACTTTCTAGGAAACTTGCCCTCTTTACAGAAAAAATGTCCACGTAACACAAACAATAGTCAAGTGACCTTAAAAAAAAAAAGCCTGAAAAGTATGGGGGTGAGGGGACAAGATATCCACGCAGAACTGATAAACATTATTTTAAAATTCCCACATCAGTTTTAAGGTCCAAAATCTAAGTCGAGTCAGTACCTAGGGCCACCTGAAAGGTAAACTTCTAGCCCAGGACATCTGGGTTCCAGCAAATCAAAAGAACTAGCTAGTTAGCACTACCCTTTCCATCCCAAGCCAACCCACTTCTGCAGACCAGGGCAAAGAATCACAACCAGACTGTGAACGCTCAAGCTCCCATTTTCAAAATATTAAACTATGACCATAGCAATCATTTTGTTTTATTTAAAATATACTGTCTCCCACCAATCAAAAGCATTTTAAAGGGCTGGTAAGAAGGCTGCCCATCAAGTCATCAAGAACTATGAGAGGCCACAGCACTATCCTCTTTCAAATCTTCCAACTCGAGTCCCCTGGGGACGGTGGGGGAGGAGCTCTGCCACCCTCAAGAGGTCACAGTGAGAACTAAGGATGCAGAAAAGCAAAGGCAGGGACTGGCTCAGAAACGGCTAGATTCTGCAGACAGAGTCTGTCTGAGGCCATGAAAACTGGGTTCCCCTTGACTCCCCACATTCGTTCTTGGAGAAAATAGGCCACAGGGTCTCGAGGTGGAAAAATCCACAGGCGAAAAGCCAAAAACAACATCCATCAGAAACTAGAGAGATTTGCTCAAAGGGCAGAGGGGGATTAGGGGAGGTGAGGGGAGCCAGGGGTCACAATAAGGACAAAGGATTCCCAAGACAAAGGGGGAAGCAGGAGGGCGAGGGTCAGGGGGAGAGGACTAGAAAGAGAACAGAAGGGGCCAGGAGAAAGGAGGGAAGGGGGTGGAAGGGGGAGGGATTGGGGGGGATGGGACAGAAGGAAGAGGAATGGGAAGACCAGAGGAGAGCTGAGGCGAGGGACAGGGAAGAGGAGAGGGGAGTGGGGGAGGGGAGTGGGAGAAGAGGGAAGGCAGGAGGAGGAGGGTGACAAGCAGGGATAAACTGAGACAGCTGAGTGCCATGAAACGGTTGCTAAGCTGCTGCCCATAAACCCACAATAATGGCTGCAGATACACTAATCCTTACCCCCAAAAGGGGGAGGCAAGATCAGCAAGAACACTAAAGCAGAGTTCCCAGGGATCAAATTCCACATAAGCATCCTTTCTAATGTATTCTTTACAAAGGAGGCCAACATTCTCTGGTAATAAGAACCCAGGATCATCATTCTTTTTAAAGACAAGACAAGAAGATCAGTATAATTAGGAACACTTCCAGACCCTGGCAGGTCAGGGTCCACTTAAATATTAGAGACAGCAGCCATAGCAGTGGCAACAGGAGATGATCAGCCCTAGAGAGTGGGACAGCCCTCTTGCCATCAGCATGAAGAACTGTATTTCTTCTCTGGAACACAGACTAGGAAGCAATCACTTTCATGGGTTCATTTTCCAAAAAAAAAGGAACAAAGGACTTTATTTCAGTGAAAAACAATGCGTAAGCAGAAGCAATTTTTACTCAGAAGTCTATTTCAAGAGTATTTTCACTTAATGGAAGTCCTAAAAAATAAGTAATGAAGTAATAATCTGAAAATCATTTACTGTAATATACCATACTAATAAAGGACAAAAACCACAGGACCATCTCAAAAGATGCCAGAAAAACTACTGACAAAATTCAACATCCTTTCATGATAAAACACTCAACAAACTAGAAATAAAGGAGAACTTCCTCAACGTGATAAAGAGCATCTATGAATAACCCACAACTAACATCACATTTACTGATGAAAGAATGAATGTTTCCCCTGTGATCTGGAACAAGGCAAGGATGCCTGCTCTTGCCATTTCTGTTCAACACAAACAGAAACTGTACCGGAGATTTTAGCCAGAGCAGATAGGCAAGAAAATGAAATAAACAACACTCATACTGGAAAGGCAGAAGTAAAGCTTCTCTTTCTGTTTGCATATGAGATGATCTTACATATAAAAAATCCTAAGGAACCCACTAAAAACCTATTAGAACTAATAAACAGGTTTGGCAAGGTTGCAGGATCAAACAATATACAAAAATCAGTCGTATTTCTATATACCAGTGAGGAACATTCTAAAAATGAAATAAGGAAAATTATCACATTTATAATAGCATCTAAAAGAATAAAATACTGAGGTATTAAGAAGTGTAACACTTGTATACTAAAAACTATATTGTGGAAAGAATTGGAGAATATCTAAATGGATAAGGAAAGAAGTGGAGAATATCTAAATAGATAGAAGACATCTCATGATAAGGAAGACTTACTATTTTAAGATAGAAATAGTCCCAAAATTGATCTATAGTTTCCATGCAACCCCCATCAAAATCCCAGTTGCCTTTTTTTGCAGAAATTAAAAGCTCATCTTAAAATTCAAATGGAAATGTAAGAGATCCAGAATAGCCAAAATAATCTTGAAAAAGGAAAATAAAGTTGGAGTACCCACACTATCTGATTTCAACACTTACCATAAAGCTGTGGTTAATCCAAAGAGAGTAGTACTGCCATAATGCTACAGATCAGTGGAACAGAACTGAGAACCCAGAAATAAACCCTTAGGCGTATGGACAACTAACTTTCAAGAAGACAATCCAATGTGGAAATAAAGTCTTTCCAACAAATGGTGCTGGGAATGATAACCTATATGCAAACCAGCAAACTTGGACTCCTATTCACACCATACACAAAAATTAACTTGAAATGGATCACAGCCCTAAATGTATGAGCTAAAATTATAAAACTCTTAAAAGAAAATATAGATCTTCATGACCTTAAGTTAGGCAATGGTTTCTTAGTCATAACATGATAAACACAAGTAACCAAAAAAGAAATAAATTAGGCTTCATCAAGGTTAAAAGTTTTAGGTTGCAAATGATAGCACCAAGAAAGTGAAAAGACAACACAGAACAGATAACTCAATTGCACAGCAAGGCAATTCAAAACAAAACAAAACAACGTATCCTTGATATTTTGGTCCAGGTAAATGGACCAAAATGGACCAGTAAATGGACCACTTCAGCATTCCTAACCCTATCCCAACACCCCTGCACCACCTCTAGGAGGAGACTCTACTTGAAAGATTTCAACTGGAGTTATCCAGTGGGCTGTGAACCTCTCTCTGCCACACCCCACTCCCAGCCTCCCCTCCACTTGAGGTCCCCATTATAAAAAGTGGTTGACCTCTCTGAACCACACCCTTGTCAGGCAACGTGCTAAGGATGCCATAACCATGTCTTTCACTTACACAAGGTCCAATGGCTCTCCCTGTGGCAACCCTTAAAGACACCTCTTGGGAATCCAGGACTGGCCACCCTTCTGGCACCTTATACCACACACAGCTTGCCTCTGGAAGGGGAAAAAGCATGGACACGAGTGAAAATGTCTGAACTCAAACCCCTCAATTCAGACCAGCGACTCAACTTCCAATGGTTCGCCAGGATCCACCTCAGCAAAGTCACTGGGAGGATAAAATACTATAATCCGCGTAAACACTCACTAAATGTCGCCTGTTGTTCTCACCGAGAAAGGAAAGGCAGGTGTTAGAGTCCACTTTTAGAGACCGAAAGAGAGTCCTCTAACATGATTTCCCAACATGGGTCATGCTGCTCCCTCCATGGGAACAAGCCCTGCCCCTCCCTTCAGCTAGATCCCTCTGGACCCTGTTCTCAAACTCCGGAGGCCAAAAAGCTCCTGTAACAGTCCTCTGAGCACACCGGCCTCCCAGTCACTGCTACAACTCTACATTTCTTTGTGAGATTTCATTAATTTCTGTCTAAACCACCAGATGATAAACTCCAGGGGGCAGGGGCTACACGTCTGCTCACCATCCTCAGCTCCCTGCCTGCCATGCCTTCCACAGAAACTCTCTGCCAGGCACTGTGCCAGGTCCTGAGCACCCCCCAGTGAACATCACAGATGAGACTCCCAACCTCCAGCAGCTTCCGTTCTCCTTGGGGGAAGGCTAGGAATAAAGCCCATAAACCAGCAAATAAGATCATTAGAAAAATGGGCACACTATAAATATCTCACCAGTACCTGAATGACAAAAGAACTGTATCCATTTAGTTACTTGAATCCTACAACCAGGCAAGCATCTTCCGTTTGCGTCATGCACAACGGCAGGTTCCTGCTGCCTGGTACCACAGCGCTATCTGCAGTGCCCTGCTAGGTCAATTTCTAAGGACCATAAACTCCCCAGAAGGTTAAAAGTCACTTCGACGTGTATAGTCAGGTCGAGTCTGTTTCTCAAGATCAGAAGCACATCAATTTTCCCCAGTTGCCACATGAGTCAGAGCAGCCACAGCTATCTCATGACCCAGGAATTCTGTTACATGGCTCTGCTGATTACAACTTGTGATTTTTAAAAGGTTCACAAACATACTACAAGAGAGTACAGGAGGCCACAGAGAAAGTCCACTCCAAGGGGCCGCTGCCATTTCCAAATCCATGTCCACCTATCAGACTGGCAGATGAACAGAGCAATTTAAACCTGCATCATCAGGGATCCCTGGGTGGCGCAGCGGTTTGGCGCCTGCCTTTGGCCCAGGGCGCGATCCTGGAGACCCGGGATCAAATCCCACGTCGGGCTCCCGGTGCATGGAGCCTGCTTCTCCCTCTGCCTGTGTCGCTGCCTCGCTCTCTGTGACTATCATGAATAAATAAATAAAATAAAATAAATAAAAATAAAAATAAATAAATAAATAAACCTGCATCATGAAAACTGAACGAGATCGAAAGGCTCACGTCTGCTCTTCAGTCACTGGGTATTTACTAAGAACCTACCATGTGCCAGGAACTGCTGCCTACCTCTCATAGTACTGGGAACATTGGGAGAAATGAATTGAACAAGTCTCTGCCCTGGTGGAACCTGCAAACCACTGGGAAGAATGCTCTACCCCTTATGATACACAGACAAGAACAGCCCTCTGGGTCAAGTGCGACCTGTCAGAACAGATGTCTGCATGCCCTCCACTGTCCAATGGGAGCCTCTCGCAGAGACATTCTTTACCTCCAAGGGGCCACAGACAAAAATATCAGCAGCGACAGGCCACCAGGAAAAGTGCTGATACAGAAGGGTTACCTGGGGTCAGAAAAGGCTTCTACTGCCAGCCTCCCGTCAGACCTAAAAAGCGAGCAGGAATTAGCCAAACTGCCAGAACAGGCTGCACAGGGAGCGGGTTCAGGGTATAGGCTCTACAGGCAGAGCTAACAGCACAAGCAAAGTCCAGGAGGAGGAAGAGAAAGCAGGGCCCAGGGAGGGGACTGAAAAGCCCTGAAGGGCTTTAGCAAGGGAAGGAGGGGCAGCAGCAGCCTCTTTGGCTCCATGGGGAGTTCCCGAACAGGTTGACAGGTTATAAGCAAGTGAAGGGATCTGACATATGCTTTCGAAAGGTCACCTTAGGGACAGAGTAGAGAAAACATTAGAGCAGCCATGTCCAGAGGGCATTCAGAAAGATCTAGGAGGCAGATACCCAGGGGAAGGGGAAGGGGTGAGAGAAAAGGAGAGGCAGGAAAAGGTCCAGGTTCCGGCCCAAGCACCTGGGAACGGTGCTAACCTCCATGTGACTGGGCTCACAGGTAGACCCCTTTCTTGGTAGGGAGGTGGTGGGGGATAGGGCAAGCAAGTAGTGACCGTGGTAATGAGCAGGGGTCATGTTTGTGCATCCCAAAATGGAGAAGTGCAGTGGGCAGGCAGGTAGGTAGCTAAATGGGTCCAAGAGCTCAGCAGACAAGATGTGGGTAATAATGGCAAATGAGGCCACAGGCATGGTCACCACCAGTGGCAAGGTGCTCAGCTGAGGTGACACACCCTGAGGATACACACCACCACTCAAAGGCTACATGGTGGCAGAGGAGCCTGTAGCCTACAAGGCAGGGTGGTGGAAGGCGTGGGAAGAAAGCCAGAAGGGAGCAGCTTTTGAGAAGCCCAGGGAAAAGAGTATTTCAAGAAAGAAAGAATGGGAGTATAGAGACTGTGATGTCAAAGGTCAAGACTGCCAGGACTGGGTGTGCCCTGGACTTAGCACCAAATTCAGCACTCTTGGTGATGGAATAATGGGCTCAGGTGCCTGAGGGCAACAGGGCAAGGGAGGAGGGGCCTAGGCAGTTTCAGTGAGACAGGCTGTGAAGGGGAAGAAAGAGCGATGGCCACAGAGACCAGGGGTCTAGAAAGAGGGGAGAGAAGTGAGTATGTCCCAGGAAGTGGGGTGTAGTTCACAGATAGCATGAGGCTGAAGACACAGAAAGAAGGACTAGTTTTCCAAGCGTCACTCCTGTGGAGGTAGGAGGGAATGGGAGCCACTGGCTGACACAAATCCGCCTCAGTCAGGAAGAGGGTCCCTCCTTCATTCCCAGGAGCCAACATCTGGAGGTGAAGGCTGAGAGGCAGCAAGTCTGCTTGCTCCTGCTCACCCGGGGGGCGGGGGGTAAGAAGTTTAGGAAAGCCATGGAAAGTCAAGAACAGTCATAGTGGCTCAAGGCAGAGACAGAAACCTCAAGAAACATACACAAACATGGGAGGCCTGGGTGGCTCAGTGGTTGGGCATCTGCCTTCAGCTCAGGGCGAGATTCTGGAGACCCGGGATCAAGTCCCACATCAGGCTCCCTGAAGGGAGCCTGCTTCTCCCTCTGCCTTGTGTCTCTGCCTCTCTCTCTCTCTGTCTCTCACGAATAAATAAATAAAACCTTTAAAAACAAAAACATATACAAACAAGCAGGCAGAGCCTGTGACCCAGCTGAAGATGCTTTACAGGGTCAACACTTCGGCCGACAGGTGATTCTGTTACTTCTCCAGCAGCCCTCGGAAGGCAGGCACAGATTTCTGCTGGGCCGCCCAAAGGAAAGCCAACAGGTGCTCAGTGACCATAGGCCAGGGTGGAGGGGGAGATGCCAGGAACCTGGATGAGGCAACACAAGTGTGCAAAGGCCAAGAAAGTCTGGAGTTCAAAGAACAGGGTAGTGATGTTGAGGGTTTCAGAGGTGGCACAGGTAATTTCAGGAGATGACACAGACCCAGTCCAGGCTGAGACTAGGGCAGTGAATAAAGTAGGGAGGAGAGGCCACCAGTGGAGAGGAGATGGTCAAGGTGCTGGGTGAGTCATCAGAGTCTCGAATGATGCATCATCAGGGGAAGATGACCAGAAGCCAAATGTCTCAGTCTTCCATGATGGAGGCAGAGAGCCTGGGAGTGGAAGGAGAGGACAATATACGGAAGTGTCAGCAACCCCAAAAGAGTGGATCTCAGAGCTCCCCTCGCTGAGTGCCTGCTGCATGCTGCCAACAAGCAAAAAAGAGCCAGACCTTTCTATACCTCACCTTAGTGAATCCCCACAATCATGCTCCCCAGTCTTATTCTATAGATGGAAAAACGGAGGCTTATTGGCTAAGAACTTTACCAAGGTCACAAAGCCTAAACATGTGGGACCCAGATTATGAGGTTCAGGCATCCAAAGATAAGTCTGCTCAGCCCACCATATGCACAGAGAGACAGGGTAGATTGCATTATTTATGCCTCACCAATCACTTATCCCCATGCAAGGGCTCTCTAATTGTGCCTCACACCATCTCCAAGGAGGAGGGGTCAGGGGCCACCGGCTGCCAGCTAATAAGCAACTGGCTATCCTCCTGAATGGCTTACTGTACTCGCTGAGATGGGAGGCCACGGTAATTACCCAGAGCCCATTAAAAAGAGCCCAGAATGTGATGTGCCAATAGTTCCAGAACAAACACACTGAAATATATTTTAAGGAAACCCTAGCCCAGAATTTATACTTCTGAAAGAGCTGACTTGATGATATTCTACAGGAAAAATCCCTTCCTTCCCACATTTCCGAACAAAGCAGCCAGTGTTTTAATTCAATGACAATGGAGTTTCATTTTAAGGAGGACAGCAGCCTACTACACTTGTTTTGAGATGTTAAAAATATTGGTGCCACAGTCTTGGGGTGATGGAAAAGACTTGAAGAAGTAAAATAGGACTTATAATAAGTCTTATAATAAGTCTTATAATAAGTCTTATAATAAGTCTTATAATAAGGGAAATGGCCGTTGGCATTAATTTGGTTCTTAATAAATTGGTATCTATTTATTCAGATGCCAACAAGACATAGTGGAAAGGCCTAGAAGAGAAGTGCTCAGAGGTGTGAAAGAAGCCTTTGAGTGTTGACACATGGAGGTGAATTTGAGCAATATCCTGGGGCTTCACACCATACTTGGCAAGATGGCCAAGCCATGATGAGTATGGGGTGACAGGCAGCTCCTCTGTGCTGCACACGCTAAGACTAGGGCAGTGGATAAAATAGGGAGGAGAGGCCACCAAGATGGCAAGCAAGATGCAAGATGGCAGCACCTTCTGGAATAACCAGGCAAGCCCAACTCATCCTCACCTACTGTAATCCCAAATAAACCCAGCTCGAGTGTCAATTATTCTTGCCATACCCTACCAGAAAGCAGCAAGATCTTCTGTCCTTAAATATTTCAGATTCCAAGAGAATGCACCTTCCAGATTCTTTACTGATAACCTCAGTGGCTGATGGGCTTGAAGCTTCAGCACATGCTTTTCAAAGGAGGCTGCTCAGCATTCCTAACCCAGTCCCTGCAGGTGAAAGAGCGGAAGCCCCTCACTTCCCAGGAGCTGTGGCAAAGTCGGATCTTCTCCCCGTGCCAAGGTTCAAGGTCAGGCCTTCCAGGGAGAGAAATCATCTCAGATTATGAGGTAAGCAAGAGTGATAATGATAAACCTGGGATTAGCTGTTTAATATTTCTGTAACCTTGAAATTCTGATCCTCACCGGGGGAAAATGCTATCGTCCACACTGTGAGGGAAGAGGCAACGTGCCTGAGATCACCCCACTATAATTTATAAGAGAAGCATTTTTAAAATGGTGAAGTTCAAGTAGGGCACCGTATCCAGACACAGACTAAGCCAACTGGCAAAGTACACAAAGAAAATATTACAGAATCACTTGAAGAATCTTCAGGATTTTTTCAATGTTGAAAATTCAATTCGCTATGGTTTACTATAATCAGTGGTTACTGATGCTCTGCCCTGAAGCACACTGTTCCTTTTCTTCTCCATAATCTGTTCAACAGTTACTTCATGCTCCTTGATTTGGGATGAAGTCTGAGATTCACCTCATTCCCCCTGCCAAGGAGAGCGTAACTTGTGAGCTATGAAAGAACACAGCCCTTCTCCTTCCTCTCGGCCTTTAGCTCAGGCTTAAGATGAAGATGCCTCCACTCACTTCATAGATGTTGGGCAAACTTTAACTCCAGCAGTCCCGACTAACCCCTGACCAACAAATTACATAGAACGGCTTTTATCATCAGGAATTTTAAATTATGTAAACGTTTTTCAGCGTTAAGAGTTCCATTCAGAATATATGAAATCTAGACATCACATTAAATTCTTCCTTGCCGCAGCTCCTCACATCCACAGCCAGGTGTCCTGAGCCTCTACCCCAACACATCACATCCTTTACCCTGGCCTGAAGCTGCACCACTCTGCCTGGGCCTGTACCAACACAGAACTCTTTCCCCTTCTCCCTGCTCCCACACTCTGGCTCTCCACACAGCAGCTGGGGAACCCATGCAAAAAAAGTAAATCCCTTCATGTCACATCCCTGCTCAGCATCCTCCAGCAGCTTCCTTCCCACCATACTCAAAATAAAATCTCAACTGCTGACCACAGCCAGGCAGGCCAGTGGGACACAGGCCTGTCCTGACCATGCTCTGCCTGAGAGGATGCTGTGTTCATATATTTTCCATGGCTCATCCTATTATTGGGTCTTTATTCATCCATAACCTTCCTAAGGAGGCCTTCAGAGACACTCCACCCTCTGTCACTCCTCCGTCCCCATCACCCCTAGTCACTACCTGGCATTACAGTTTACACCTGTTACTCGTTTGCATCTCTCTCACCTGCCCCCAGACCTGGTCTAATTTACTGTCACACCTCAATACCTGGCCCAGGGAGGCCACTCAACACATACTTACAATCACTCTTCTAACCAGATCTCCAGTTCCCCATCTTACCAACAAGTCACTGACTCCAGCCAAAGCCGACTCTTACCTGCTGAAGACCTAGGAAATCAGAACCAACCACATTTCTGGAATAAGCGTAAACCACTCAGCAAACACGATGAGATGAGGCACATATGTACACCTGTCACTGTTGCCCCACAGCTAGAGCCACGGCACCTGTCCCCACCAGTCTGCAAGAGCTGGGGTGGGCACCATGCAAAATCCTACTTAATGATTCCCCTTCTTCAGATAAAGTTAGGGAAGTGGGAAAATGCCATTCTTGGTTTTATTTCCCAATCTCTAAATTAGCAGAGAAACCAGTAAGAATAATGAGGTGCCCAGCTCAGTAACTCTCTCCCCATGCTGATCTCACTCTACAGTTTGGCTTTGGGCTTATTTTTTTTAATACCTTTTTCAGAACAAAATAATTTTTAAAATCCAAAAAAAGTACTTTTTCTAAAATAGTTACATTTACTTTCCTTTGAAGAGAAATGCCAAGGTTATAGAAGCTTTCCTTAAAATCTATTTCTGACAGTTGTAGCCATGATTAGAGTGAGATAGGACACTGATCTGTGTATTATTTCATTATTCTTGAAATTAAAATAGGATCAATTTGTTGTAGCTACAAAAGTAATGTAATATCTCAAAACGTCAGTGCTCAGAAAGAGTAGGAAACTTCTATAATGAAGCTTGCATCACTTTGAGCTTTAAAGCATAGAGTCCTAATACATAACAGCACATTCCCTGTAGAGATTCAGTCCCCCCACCCCCTCCCTCCCCGAACAATAAGTCGATTTGATACTGATTCTACCTTGTGTTTCCAAGCTGAGACGGGTTACTATAAAAATGAGGGACGAGGGAAGGGCTGCACGAAGCTTCCTGATAAAAGTTGGTCAGGGGGACCCAGGACAACGGTGGTGAGAGGTCGTCAGCTGATCCCACACACAAACCGTGTGCAAAAATGGACATTAGTAACCAGTGCCCTGGCTGGCTCCTTAGTCTGTCCGGGCCACAGTGGCCCTAAGGCCACTACTGCGCCCCTGGAGCCGAGAAGCAAAGCGAAGGTGCAGCTGTAGGACAGGCTCTGGAGCAGACCCTCTCCAGCGTTCCTCACCCTCGGACTTACCTGCGCTCCTTACACTTTCTAGGAAACGCCGAGGCTCACTTCTAATCTAAAATGGGCAAACTTTCTTCTCGGGCCGCTCTGTCCTGCCCTAGTCCCACACTAGGGTTAAACTACGAGGGCCCACGGAGAAAAGAAGGAAGTACCAGAGGGAGGGACAGGGAGAGGGCTGGGGGGAGCGGGAACAGGGCAGAAAGAGACAGACAGACAGACAGAGGCAAACAGCAGGGAGCGAGAGGAGGACAAAGGACAGAGACAAGAAACAGAAAACACACACAAAGGGCAAGAAAAAGATAAGGAACGAGACGGAGAGGAAAAAAAAAAGGCACAAAGGGAGAGAGAAAGAGAAGGAAAAAAGTTCAGGGGGGGAAGGAGTGATGTGTTTCATGGAAAAGCTATTGGTTACCGAGGGGCTCCTTTTCCATGTACTGTATTATGCCATATGTGGGAAGTGATCGAGGCTGGAACTCCGCCTAAGAACATCTGCCACGGACTTTAAAAGCCCTAATAATAGCACAGCTGGTGTCCCCAGCCTAATGAGCTCACCGCCCACGTGATCCTTCCCCGGCAGCTCCTCCCCGGAGAGGCCCCAGCTCTCCCCCGGCCTCCCTCCCCGCCTTCCCCTTCCCCTTCCCCTTCCAGCCCCGCCGCTCCCTGAAACCAGCCCCCGGGCTGCCCAGAGCTCAGCTACCCTGATCCAGCAGTTCCTTTGCACGGAGCCCTTCTTAACGCCCAAGGCACAGATCGGAAACAAAAGATAGGCCACCACTACAAATCTTCTCAATAACTGAAAGGATAATGATTATGCCAATAAATTCAACAGCTTGGGTGACACAGATACAGTCCGTGAAGTACACAGCCTACTAAAACTAGCTCGAGAGGAAAGAAGAGATCTCAACAACCCAGTATGTATTAAAGCAATAGAACTCTTTTTTAAAAAAAGGATTATATTTATCTGAGAGAGAGCACAAGTGGGGAGGGGGGAGAGGGGGAGAGAGAGAGAGAGAGAGAGAGAGAGACGGAGAGAGAGAAGCAGGCTCCCCGCTGAGCAAGGAGCCCCACCTGGATGTGAGGCTGGATCCCAGGACTCCAGGATGATGTCCCAAGCCAAATGCAGATGCTCAACCAACTGAGCCACCCAGGCGCCCCAAAGCAACAGATTCCTAATGATAAACTTTTACAGACCCAAAGAAAGGCCAGTGTGCCATCACAGGTGTGCCATGCTGCCAGGGTACAGGGCACAGGCCCCTGCAGGTGCCCTAGTGACTGGGGAAGATGGTCCCAGGCAGGGAGGCTCTCAGCCAGCTTGACTTTCCCACTGACCACTGCGTGTTGCTAGGAGAAAACTATGCCCAGCAAATTGGCAAGGGGGCGGGGAGAATGTGAACAAAGAAGTGAGCTTTTCAAGGCGGGGAATTTTTAACCGTCTTTGGTGTAATTTTTTGAAAGTAATTCCCATATAAGACACTTTGAAAAGTCCTCTAATACTTGGAAGGACCTATACCTTAGCATCAGGAAGGACAAGCATTTCAGCTTCTGAGGGGACAGTTGGCACTGATACCGTATCCATAGCAATTGGAAGAGGTGCTGAAATATCTGGGACCCCCCCCCTTTCTCAGTCCAGGCAACACATCCTGATCACAAAGAAGAGCCAAATGGACATGATACATGGGCCTTTTTCACCAGAAAAAGACAAAAAGGAGGCCACATTTCAGAAACCATGCTTGGGAACATACAATAGCATGGATGTGTTTGTAAGCAAGCAGTATGGAGGCCTAGCAAATTATTAGATTCCACCCTGCCTATGAGGGAATTATATCAATAGCAAGCACATGATTAGCTAAAAGGTGGGTAATAATGAATTTTTCTACTATTAAAGACTGCTACACTCTAAAAGACAATGTTTTATATCTCATTAATGCCACAAATTACTGAGCCTTGACAATTTCCTGTTTTGATTTAGAACATCAAGCCACTCTTGCCATAAGTTAACACTACAAAATTCACAAAAACTTAAAAGAACAATGACAGTCTCTGAAGGACCATCCTAAGTGCTTTTATACATTATACCCTCTTGTCAGAAAGTTTAATATACTGAGAAGAATCCTTTCCAAGTCACAAGTTTCCATTCGCAAAACACTGAAAAGCATGAACAGAATCAACTGCCATTCAGTTTTTACCAACCTGCCTTTTCACTTTTTATTCTCTTGAATCAGACATCCAGGCCAAGACTATGGTTCTCAAACCTCACACTCCTGCTCCATCTTCGGGCCCCTGATGTGCCCTGCCAGGCCACATGGGAGCATGAGGCAAGAGGAAAAATCAGTAATACCGATTCTGTCTTTATTACAAATATTGATGCTTTGTTCATCATAGATTTCTTTGCGTTTTTTTTTTTTAAGAAATTCTGCACTAAAATATTATTTCTCTTGATTACTTAAATTATGGGCCTGAGAAAGGTAATTGCCTCTATCACATCACCCTAGGCCTGGCCCTGGGCCACAGTAATAACACCACACCCTTCATGAACCAAGGAAAATGAGTAAACACCCAGGCTTCATTAACTACCCTAAAGACTGGACAATAGCGGCCTTAAGGCCCAGGTACTAGGGGTGCATATGTTCCAAATGGATCCATGGATGTGGAGTGGGGGGAGGCAATGGGATGAAAACCACAGGTTAGGGCACTGTTACATTCTGCAGAACAATTATCTTACTTCATGCTGCATTAAAATAGTTGCCAAATTAACTAGAACTTTTCATTGTCTTATGCATGCAGCGCCGTTAATTTTTCCTTATATACCCACCTTGCATCGTCAATACCTCCTTGTAGGTAAACTGCTCTTCTCACCCTTATTATATGATAGTTTTACCTGTATGTGAACTTCCTGAACACGGAATCCTATGGAGTATACCTCCTTGTCTGGTCTCTTCACCTTAATGTTTTATCTGTAACATTCATCTGTTTGTTGCATGTCAATAATTCATTCCTTTTTAAATTGTTGAGTAGTATTCCATTGTATGGAAAAAGCACGATTTTGTTAATAGACATCTGGGTTTCTCCACCTGGGGGCTGACATGAGTAAAGCTGCTACTAAGAAGACAGCACACATTTCTGTTGAATATATGTCCAGGAGTGAATCTTGGGATCATAATGTATATGGTCAGCTTTAGGGAATATTGCCAATCTTCCAAGTGGTTGTTGTTTGTGTATGATGCATGAGGCTTCCACCTGGTCCACATCTTCACCAGTGGTAAGTATTGCTAATTGCTTATTTGACCCATTGTGATGGGGCTGCAGAAGTCACCTTGGCTAAAATAAGCAATTTCTAACTCCCTCCAATTTTACCATGACTCCACAGCTCCAATAGTACAGAATGTAAAACCTCAAGTTACAAACATAAGATTCTCAAGAAAGTGCAGTAAAATCTTTAATTCTGAGCTCACTAATTTCAGAAATTCATTAAATACAGACACCCCTGAGACAAGCACACATGATACTTGGCACAGAAACCTGCAAATGTTTCTGAAGGCCGCAAGAATCCTCACAGTCAACATGTTACTATGATTACAGGCTAAGCCAGCATCTCCTGATACAATTCTACAAATATTTGCATGCCAACTAAGTATAAATAAACCCAAAGAATATTTTAGCTGTTATCTTATTTGACCTATCACAGCAGAGAGGCCCCATGAACCTCATTCCTCCCTGCAGGAACACTCTCTTCCCCCAGCACTTCTCATCTCCTCCGGTCGACCTCTGGGAGTTCTCCTTCACATGACATTACTGCTGTCTATTCGGGGATGGCCCCCAGACCCTCCCCTCACACACAGATCTCCCTTCTAAGCCTCAGGCCCAGATGTTCCATTGCCCTAAACGCCTCCACTAGGAAATCTCACAAACACATCAAACCCAGGACATCCAAAACAGGATCCTGCATATCCTAACCCTTGTACAACTGAGTTATCACAATTGATTGAAGCAATTCAAAAATCTCAGCCTCATCCTTGAGGCCAGCCCTCCCTAACTTTACCACCATCTCTTCAAAGAGCAAGCCACACCTCCTCAAAGTCACCCAAAAGAATCCACTTTATCCAGACTATCACTGGCCACCCAGCCGCAGCCATCACCCCCTCTCATGTGTAGCCAAGCCAGAGGTCCAATGAAGGTCTGTCATTCCGGTGGCTGGTAGGGCTTGGGACCACACACCTGCCTGAGCATGCTTGAGGAGGGAAGATGGCCGCGTCCCCTCATGACACCTGGGCCCTGCCATGGTCTTCTCTTCACAAAGTCTCCACACTGCATCCCTGCTCTGCCCTACTGAACAAATGTGCCTGCAACTTCTGAGTCTGTGAGGGAAATCCTCACATTTGATTGTGCTGAATCCTCTGCCATGTGGCCTCTTCAATCAGGATACCATAAAGAATAACCAAAAAGGATAAAAGGCTGGTGATAAAATAAACAAACTCTCTTCTTTATTCTTTGTTCTCTTCTATAGGAGTATCTTTGCTACCATCAAGAGACTTAACTAAAAGTTTTTCAAGCTAACATTCAACAATTGCTATGATACTCCTCTTACAATCTCTTTTAATACAAACCATTTTCCTATCATCCAAGTAGAGCATAAACACACCTACTGCGTCAGTCAACAGTTCATAGCCTATTTTCCCAGTGATTTGCTTGTCATACCTTTTATCCGTTATAATAGTAAGAATGTTCTGCTTGTCTTCTCACACAGAAAGATATTTTCTCAAATACTTCACACCATACTCCTTCCAACAGAGACTTTGGAAATGTCAAGTCCCAAGGGATTTCTCTGATGCCTTGGGATCCTTGCAGAGTGAACCATTTCTCCCCAAAGCTAAAGAAGGGAAGTTCATTGCCAGGTGAGCAAAATCTGCAGCCACATCACTCCCTCAAGTCATGGGGGCTCTTCCTGTGAGGACCATAAGGACAAAGGGCAACACATACCCTTGGGGCATGGCACAGGGGACATGCTCTGAAATTATTTGTGGATGAACACGTCATAAGGAGTTCAAAACAATAATAATGGCTAACACAAAATGTTTACTGTGAGCCACACATACACATTAACTCACACAATCCCTTTAATAACCATATGAGGTTATCATACAAGGTAATGATTCAGAATTGACTGCTATAAATAGGAGTTTTTACCAGGTTCAACACCTCTAACCCTGGGAAAGCACCCATCTTAAAGGGGGAAAAAAAGAACATGGCTTTAAACATATCAATAGCATGCTACAGTTTATCCCTACAAATTGGTAAATCTGAAGGATTTTATTTTTTAACAAGTGAATGGAATAAGTCTATGTCCCACTTAAGCATGTAAAGCAAAACTGTACAATTTCCAAAGGATCCATCCTTTCATTTAAAAACATCTTCTAGATGCAAAGGTTGAAATGGAATACCTACCATCTGGATGACACTGTTTTCTTCCCTACTACCAAAGCCAGTAAACCAATTGTCTCAAAAATTCTGCGTCCAACTGGAACACTCACAGACACAACACCAGTGACTCATGTGTGTAACAAATTGCTCATTTTCCTTCTCCCCATCTTCCCTCAAAATCATTAGGTTGCTATTCCTGAATCATACATTTGGTTTTTTGTTGGTTGGTTCATATTTTTAATCCCTTGGCACAAAGTTCATCAATTCCAACCATGTACCATGACAAGAATCTGCCTGACACTTGAGTTTAAATAAATCTCTGATATTCTTCCCAGGTTTGAAATTCTGCAATGTAGGCAAGGTCCTCAGGCGTGACAACTGTGTTGCCAGATTTCTGCAAATGCAAGCCTGCCAAACACCTCCACTCGGAGCCAAGGGCCAATGGGCAAACCAAATTTATTCTTAGAACCCCGGACTCAGGGACGCCAGGGTGGATCAGGTTAAGTGTCTCCCTTCGGCTCAGGTCATGATCCCAGGGTCCTGGAATCGAGTCCTGTGTCAGGCTCTGCCTATGTCTCTGCCTCTCTCATGAATAAATAAAACATCTTTTAAAAAAAAAAAGAATCCTGGACTCAGAATTGCCTTTACACTATTATCCTCCTGACTCCCCCAACTCACACACCCAAATTCCCATTCAAAATAAAAAAGGAGAGGAAAGCATGGAAGGAAAGACCATCAAGTCACAGACTCGAAAACACTAGCAGCTCCTAGAAACCTTATTAATCTGAGTCTCACCACACTTAGTAAGTAAATTCAATATGATGCCTACAGAGTAAAACAGAAATCAGGAGCAAGGACTGAAGTAAGAGTCCCACTTTTTAGGAATTCTCCACAGCTCCAAGCCAGACAAAGACTGTGGCTAGTGTTGGGAGAATATCAGAATAAAGAAAAATAATTCAAAAGAAATAACCACATCAGGGCTGTCTGGCGGGCTCAGTTGGTTAAGCATCTGTCTTCAGCTCACGCATGATATCAGGGTCTTGGGATAGAGTCCCGCATCAGGCTCCCTACTCAGCGGGGGTCTGTTTCTCCCTCTACCCCTCCCAACACTCATGACCTCTCTCTCTCTCAAATAAATAAATAAAATCTTGAAAGAAGGAAAGAAAGCAAGAAAGAAAGAACACATCACACCTATTAGGATGGCTATTATCAAAGAAAGAAAGAACAAAAACTCAGAAGTGTTGGTGAGAATGTGGAGAAATTGGAACACCTGTATGTTCCTGGTAGGAAAATAAAGTGGTTCAGCCATTCAGAAAAATGGTATGGCTCTTCCTCAAAAATTAAACAGAATTACCACAGGATCCAGCAAATTCCATTTGTGGGTATGCACCCAAAAGAAAGTAAAAGCAAGGACTCAAGCAGATATCTGTACACCCACATTCCGAGCAGCATTATTCACAACAGCCAAAAAGGTTGAAGCAACACAAGTGTCCAAAGATGGATAAATGGATAAACAAAATGTAGCACATACACAAAATGGAATACTATTCAGGCTTAAATGGACGGAAATTTTGGTACATGATACAACAAGGATGAACCCTGAAGATATGTAAGAAAAGCCAGATAAAAAAACCAAAACAGTACAATCCCTCTTATATGAGGTACCTGGAATGGTAAATTTATAGAGACAGAATTTAGAATGGTTGCCCCGAAGGTAGAGGGATGGGGGCATGGGGAGTTGGA
This sequence comes from Vulpes vulpes, assembly GCF_048418805.1. Taxonomy (NCBI): domain Eukaryota; kingdom Metazoa; phylum Chordata; class Mammalia; order Carnivora; family Canidae; genus Vulpes; species Vulpes vulpes. The sequence continues at coordinate 61,898,244 of NC_132790.1, read as the reverse complement.
ATTTAATGGGTATAGCCGTAGCTAGGGAAGATGAAAAAGTTCTGGGGACAGATGAAGGTGGTATTGGCACAATAATGTGAATGCGTTTAATGTACAAAACTGTACACTGAAAAATGGCTAACATGGCAAATTTTGCTGTATAGATTATACCACAACTTTTTAAAAAGAATAAAAGCTGATCAGTATATTAGCAATTTCATCTCTCAGACTGGGATCTTGGGCACTTCATGGGCAAGAAAGGAAGAATTTTGTAAAGGCAGGTTCCCTGCACCCATCCCTATGTGCAATTACAAGAAGACCACCCTGGGCCAAGAGCTCTGTACCTGCTAGGAAGGCAGGAGGGAAGAAGGGTGGGTGAGAAAGGCTATCAATACACTGGGGGTCAGATCCACCTACCTTCTCTCTAGTTTCCACCTTGTCTAGTCATGTCCTATGCATATGACTTGGTACTTCCAATCTGCTCAACAAAATGGAGATAAATGTGTGGAGAGTTAGTTCAACTACATGGCTAGAACTTAGGGAGAACCACCTATGCCCTGTTTTGGTGTATTTTTAAGAATTTGAAACATCACCCAATGTTCTAGGTGTGGGTTGTGGTAGGGAGGGTTAATAACTGAACACATCTAGGACTGCTTTTCTTCACTACTGATAGAGAATTGCAGTTTGCCCTGTCCCCCCATGGGTCCCCCCATGGGGAAGGATTGGGTTCAGCAAACTTCTGAGAAACCCCAGTCTCTTTCCTTTCAGGAGAAGGCTAACGGTGGAATCCAGCTTTGAGCACCAACTGTCCCAAGTGGGGCAGGGAACAAGTGTGTACTGGCCACTTGTTCTTCCCACCATACGCAAAGTCTGGCCTTGTGCATGGGTAAAGAACATTCTGGGGAACCACGAGGAGGTGAAGAGGTCTCTGGGCATCAATACCACCTGGAGATATGTTTAAAATGGAGATTCTGGGGCACCTGGGTGGCTTAGTTGTTAAGATCAGACTTTTGATCTTAGCTCAGATCATGATCTCTCAGTCGTGGAGCCTACTTAAAAATAAAAAATAAAATAAAATAATAAAATGCAGATTCAGGGATCCCTGGGTGGCGCAGCGGTTTAGCGCCTGTCTTTGGCCCAGGGCGCGATCCTGGAGACCCGGGATCGAATCCACGTCGGGCTCCCGGTGCATGGAGCCTGCTTCTCCCTCTGCCTGTGTCTCTGCCTCTCTCTCTCTCTCTCTCTGTGACTATCATAAATAAATAAAAAAAATTTTTAAAAAGTATTTAAAAAATAAAATAAAATAAATGCAGATTCACATTTAGCAAGTCAGGGTCTGCAGTTCTGCAAGTCTAACAAGCTCCCAGGTAATGCTGACAGGCTACAGGCCCACCTGCCACAGGTTGGGTAGTGAATCCTTACACTCCTGCAACTAGCTGGAGCCAGGACAGCAGGGAGCAAAAGTCAGGCACAAAGAGCACCACTGGGATCTTTGTCTTATGAGCATCACTCACCTCCACTCAGGCCAAGTGGTCCCACCATGAACCTGGACTCTCGGTCCCCTTTTTGCATAAAGCAAAAACGAAGTTTTTCCTCCCCACTCCCCCAGGAAAAATTTTCTAAAGATCTTCCAACAACTTCAATGGTGGCTTCTGCACTCATTGCTCACCTGCTCCCCCTGGTTCAAATTCATGATCTGCTAACACAAGTGAAGCCAAACCTATTCTAACATTTTAGGGAGACGGTTGATGTTTGACCACATTTG